>NC_134354.1:571419745-571723549 GCF_048569485.1 Anomaloglossus baeobatrachus
TGGGATCCCCTGGGGTTCTGGTCACTATCGGATTTGACCTGTTTAACAGCGACTCCAAGCCTGGTCGGGGTCCGCAGGCCCTGCCGGTTTGTGCTGGTTCACTTCGCTCCCCGGTTCGGTACCGGCGGGCCACCGCCCGTCCCCGGTCCTACGGTTCCGCGTCAATCTGCCTCTCCTGCAGACGGCCACTACCGTCTGCCAACCTTGCTCTCGGTGCCCAGGCCACGTACCCGGACACAGTCAGTTTGCTCCTCTACTGCCACTTCACTCCTCTCCTGACTCCTACTCAGATCTGCACTGACTTCCTTTCCCGCCTCCAGGACTGTGAACTCCTCAGTGGGTGGGGCCAACCGCCTGGCTCCACCCCACCTAGTGTGGACATCAGCCCCTGGAGGAAGGCAACAAGGAATTATGTCTGACTGATGTGCCTATCTCGTGGTGAGGGGTGTTGTGTTGTAGTTCCTGTAACGACCTGGCTAGTCCAGGGCGCCACATATACATGGAGGCCTGGGGGATGTATTATACATAGAAGCCTGGGGGGCTTCATTATACATTGAAGCCTAGGGGGCTGCATTATACATGGAGGACTCGGGGGCTGCATTATACATGGAGGCCTTGAAAGGCTGCATTACACATGGAAGCCTGGGGGGCTGCATTTATACATGGTGGTCTGGGGGGCTGCATTATAACCTGAGGCCTGGATGGCTGCATTATACATGGAGGCCTCGGGGCTGTATTATACATGGTGGTCTGGGGGGCTGCATTATACATGGAGGCCTGGGGAATGCATTATACATGGAAGCCTGGGGGGCTACATTATACATTGAGGTCTGGGGGGCTGTATTATGCATGGAGGCCTGGGGGACTGCATTATACATGGAGGCCTAGGGGGCTGCATTATACATGGAGGCCTGGGGGGCTTCATTATACATGGTGGTCTGGGGGGCTGCATTATACATGGAGGCCTGGGGGGCTGTATTATACATAGAGGTATGGGGGGCTGCATTATACATGGTGGTCTGGGGGGCTGCATTATACATGGAGGCCTGGCGGGCTGCATTATACATGGAAGCCTGGGGGGCTGCATTATACATGGTGGTCTGGGGGCTGCATTATACATAGAGGTCTGGGGGATGCATTATACATGGAAGCCTGGGGTGCTACATTATACATTGAGGTCTGGGGGGCTGTCATAGGGAATAAGAAGGGGTTGTCCAAGTAATGAATGGAAAACTATATGGAAGCAAATCAGCTCACCCCTCTTCACTCCTGATCACACCACCGACGCACGGAAACACCCTGACCTGGGCGGGAAATCATGTGAGAAGAAGAAAATTCCAGCATCTCCAGGAGAATTATAGAATCTAAAAATAGATTCTTTTATTTAATCCTTAAAAACATCTATCATGGATACAAAAAGAGACACATAAAAGCAGGACAAGGGAGCTTTCCTACCATTTCGACCTGTTCCATGATTAAGACCTGAATAGGTCGAAACGCGTAGGAAGCTCCCTTGTCCTGCTTTTATGTGCCTCTTTTTGTATCCATGATGGATGTTTTTAAGGATTAAATAAAAGAATCTATTTTTATATTCTATAATACTTCTGGAGACGCTGGAATTTTCTTCTTTCAAGTAATGAAACACCTTTAATATACAATAATATTCAATATTCATTAACATGTGGTACTATGGTTACTTGTTTTGCTTCCAGTAACCTCATTTATGGAATTAGAACTTTATTTCTTTATTTGTGGCTGAAGATTTTTTATTCATCTAAGATTCATTCTATTAGAAATATATTTTTATTGCAATTATTTAACCCATATCTCTACTAAAACAGAACAAGACATTCTCATGAATGAACACAGCAATTAAAAGATAACCGTATCAAAAAGGAGCTAGAATTTGCATAGAGTTGGATTTCGCTCTGTGTAAAGCCTCATCTATAGCTTGTTATAGATATTGTAAGGTGAAACACCACGTTAGTCTTGAATCACTGTGCACATGTAAGCGATCAGCGAGTGGAAACCTCCAAGCCCTCTATTCAGTTTGGTAAACACTGGCTTGTCTGTCATCCCCCTTTGTTTTCTTTAAAAGTACAGTTGCCACCTTATCTGGCAAAAGCGCCCTACAAAGAATACCGTTCATGTGAAGTAATCTCTCACCAACAAGGCCAGGAAAGCATTTATCTAGCAGTTAATGGTTAATTAATTTTGAAAATGTATATTACAACACAATAAAAAAAGAGAGAAAAGCAGGAATGGACAATGAGGAGAAATGTCCCTTCTTCAAATTGACTCCTATTTAGTTCTTCCAATGTCATCCAAAACACAGATAACTTTTCTTTCATGAATTGTTCTCCTGAATGATTTATACATGTTGTGTTATCTGAGGCCTTTTGCAAGTCCCCTTGTGGATTCATCCAGCCATCAACTGCACAATTGTTAATTTTAACACTATAAAAGGTTCTGATGAGCGAGAGATAGTGCATTGGTAGAAGAATTAATTGAAATGTATCTTACAATCGCACCGGGTCTATACAAAAATGAAGTGTTGGTTTTTAAGATGAAATAAATTTCCATTTGTGAAGACCATGAGACTTTAGGGCGAGCTGACAAAGAGATAAATTAATTGTTTCCTTTTTCCATCCATTATGACTTTACATACAGAAAACCCTTGGGCAATCTTCTGTTCCTAAGCTAACGTTGTGGAGATATGCCCTAGAAATATTTTGTATGAAAATACAGAGTTAAGTGGAAAGCGCTTTAGATCTCGTTATTTGATTTGATTTTTGAACATAAAGCTTCTAAGTTTAGAACGTGGACTTCAAAGTTCCCTTAATGGCTGCGTATGTTTGGGAAAATCACTGAACAAGAAGTGTCATTGAGAAGCAGTTCCTTCTTTTTTTCACATTCTTAGGTTATATGCCTGTCTTTTTAACCTGCTGGATGGTAATTATCATCTTATTGATGGGTAATGATGGCTCACTATTGTCTTTTTGTGATAAAATTGTTTGTTGGTTTTCACAACAAGGAGGTGAATTGTTCTTGTTTATCTTCTGTTTGTGTAGTAATTATGAAGCCATTATTTGCCTGTCAGATAAACAGAAATAGTTGTTATGGCTGTTTCAGGAGACACAGAAGTGATTTCCCTATCTGACAGTCTGTGAGTGATTGAGCTCTTTTTTACGTATTTAGTTTTTTACAGAAAAAAAAAACCGCACACATATTTTATAATGCCTCAAAAATACACAGCTGAAATGTTTGTTTAAATTTGTGTTTACAGAAGGCAAGACATAAAACTTAGAGCAAACATGCTGTTTAATTAAAATGTATCAAATTAAATACATTAGAGCAGATATACTACAACCGTTAACAGCAGGAGTGGGCAATTAATTTTTCTGAGGGGCCACATGAGACTGTGACTGATGTGGAGGGCTGAACGAATAGAGTAATATTAATTCAGCTCAATATTAATATTAAGATATTAATTATAATTATAGATTTATATTAAGTGTAGCATAATAATGAGCAGAATTAAGTATGCTGACATTCACCAATATACAGTATAAGCCCACACACAGCCCCCCCTATATACAGCATGAGCCCTCACATAACTCCCTATATATAGTATGAGCCCCCACATAGCCCCAATATACAGCATAAGCTCTCACATAACTCCCTACTAGTGATGAGCGAGTACTAAAAAGCTCGGGTGCTCGAGGCTCGGGCCGAGCATCCCAAGATACTCGTGTACTCGGCCCGAGCACCGAGCCCAATGTTATCCTATGGGAGACCCGAGTATTTTTCTGAAATGACCCCCGGCAGCATGTAGAAACCCTAAAAATGGCACAAAAGTCTCAGAAGAGTGCTCAAATGACATGGCAACAGCATGGGGAAGACCCCTTGAAGCATTTATCACTCAAAAGTCACAGCTGTGAACAATTTTGTCCGCGTTTTACGCCATTTTTACGGACTCACCAGAAAACCTTCCAAAATGACACCAAAATGAATTTTCATGGCGGAAATGTTAAGGGCACATACCCAATAGTGAGATAGAGCTAATGTATGTTACTTTTTGAGATCAATACATGAAAGATTTTACGTAAAACATTGTGTGGCACTCCGATGTCCCTGAGAAGAGACGTACATAAAGGCCTCTGAGTCTAATGTGCCCATTTTGAGGAAGTGAGTCTTTGTAGTATTTTCCTTTGCCAGGGCAGTCCAAAATTGTGAGGTTCACCAATGACCCTGCATACAGACGTGCATGAGGGCCTGTAAACCTGAAGTGCCCATTGTAAGGAAGTGGGTCTATTGTAGTATAGCCCTTTGGCAGGGCAGCCAAAAATTGGGAGGCTCCACGTTGTCCCTGGATAGAGACGTGCATGAGGGCCTGTAAACCTGAAGTGCCCATTGTAAGGAAGTGGGTCTATTGTAGTATAGCCCTTAGGCAGGGCAGCCAAAAATTGGGAGGCTCCACGTTGTCCCTGGATAGAGACGTGCATGAGGGCCTGTAAACCTGAAGTGCCCATTGTAAGGAAGTGGGTCTATTGTAGTATAGCCCTTTGGCAGGGCAGCCAAAAATTGGGAGGCTCCACGTTGTCCCTGGATAGAGACCTGTTAGGTTCTTAGTGCCTCCGTGCTTGCATTTAAAAACCGCACGTGTGTGCCTGTTGGTGGCAACTTTCCGCTGCACTTGTGTGCGTTTTGCAAAAACTTGGATATAACGCACAAGTCTAGTGAATACACATCAGCACAGCATTGCAAAATGCGCAAGGGCGTTGTCAACGAACAAGGAAGTGGACGTGATGGTGGTGCAGGCAGAGACCGAGGTCGTGTGCAAGCTCTAATTTCGCCACAACAAAGGGCCACATCTACTCGCTCGCACGTCATGTCCCAAATTCTTGGGGACCGCAGCAGTACACCGCTCTTGAACCAAGACCAGTGTCAACAGGTTGTTAGTTGGATAGCGGATAATGCTTCCAGTCAGATTGGCACCACCACAAACACTCTGTCTTCCACACGGTCAAGTGTCAGTAGCCGTGATACTGCACCGCACATTTCAGAACCTGATCCTCCTTCCTACCACCAGGCCGAGTACACGTCCACGGACATTACTGATCCCACACTTGGACACTCGGAAGAGCTGTTCGTTCACGTTTCCATTCACACATTCTGGCCTCTCGCCAGCTCCTGTTGAAGTGGGCCATGACGAGATTGTATGTACAGATGCCCAAATATTTGAGCAGCCACGTTCTCACGAAGTTGGCAACGTGTCTCAACAAGGGGTGGACGATGATGAGACACAATTGTCAGGAAGTCAGGAGGAGCAGGGTGCGGAAGAGGAAGACGACGTGGTGGATGATCCAGTAACTGACCCAACCTTGGAGGAGGATATGCAGAGCGAGGACAGCAGTGCACAGGGGGAGGGAGGCGTAGCATCCCAACAGGCAGTAAGAAGCAGGGTGGTGGCCCCAGGCAGACGTCAGGCAACTGTTCCCCGGAACAACACGACACAAGGTGCCTGTACAAATGTTAGGTCTTCCCGAGTCTGGCAGTTTTTTAAGTTGGCTCCAGATGATTCTAAAAAGGCCATTTGCAACACCTGCCGTACCAGCATCAGCAGGGGTACCAAAACTAGCAGCCTGACCACCACCAGCATGATCAGGCACATGTCAGCCAAGCACCCGACTTTGTGGGATGTACAACAGAGTCGAGGAGCAGTGCTTGCTGATGTCACTGCTACGTCTTCGCTTGTTGTGCATGCAAGCCAATCCCCTGTCCATGCTGCCCGCGAACAAGCCTCCTCCGGCCCTGCACCTGCAGTTGCCCACGCAGAAATAACACCATCATCAAGCACGTCCTTGTCCCAGCGCAGCGTTCAGTTATCCATTCAGCAAACCTTTGAACGCAGGTGCAAATACACTGCCAACGCCCCACATGCCACACTTCTAAATGCTAACATTTCGCGACTGCTTGCGCTGGAAATGTTGCCTTTTAGGCTGGTTGAGACAGAAGCATTCCGCGACCTGATGGTGGCAGCTGTCCCACGTTACTCGGTCCACAGCCGCCACTATTTCTCCCGGTGTGCCGTCCCCGCATTGCATAACCACGTGTCACAAAACATCACACGTGCCCTGAACAACGCTGTTTCAGCCAAAGTCCACCTAACCACAGACACGTGGACAAGTGCATGTGGGCAAGGCCGCTACATCTCGTTGACGTCACACTGGGTTAATATTGTGGAAGCTGGGACCCAGTCTGAGCGAGGGACGGAACACGTCCTTCACACACCAAGTTTTGCAGGCCCTACCTCAGTCAGGGTTTCACCCACACTCTACAGCTCCGGAATGTCATGCTCCTCAGCCTCCTCCTCCTCCTGCGCATCCTCATCCACTTTACCCTCCACACCAGTCCCAAGCTGGAAGTGTCGCGGGCGGAGGAGGGGACACTGCGCTCTCCCACTGCTCGGGTCCGGCTGCCGCTGCTCTACGGCTGCTGCTGCTCAGTGGCTCGAGCGATGGCCGGATCCTGGGGACTCGAGCGGCGCTCATCGCCCGTGAGTGAAAAGGGGTCGTTTGGGTTTTGGGGATATTGTCCGTGACGCCACCCACGGTTGTGGTGATTGTGTGGACACCACCGCTGCTCTGGACGGGGATCCCGGGAGCCTGTGACAGGGAGCAGCTTTGTTGTTATTTCTCCCCTCCGTGGGTAGGGGGGTTGGTTGTCCCGGGGCCCGGTGATGGTGTAGAGATGGATGACAGGCGGGTTGCGGGGCCTGATGAGGTGCAGGGTCGCAGGGGCAGCGCTGTGCCGCACGGCACGGAGGTACTCACTCAGCCCAATGATGATGACACAGTTCACGGTAAAACAAGTGGCTGGATGGACGGGTCCCTCGGACGGCTGCGGTTGTTCCTCCCTGCAGGTTAGTGATGACTGTCTCTCCCTGCACCTAAGTTCAGTGTTGGTAGTGATGGTTTCCCACCGGTAACCCGCTCCCCGACCTGGATATGGGCCGGAGGAGCCCCTTTTGCCCATAGGTGCTGGCCCTGGGAGACGGTTGCCTTTGGCGGTGGCGGTGTCTCCCCTTCACGGTTGGACGGTTGCCTTCTATCGTGACTTGGCTGTTTGGAAACCCTGAGGTCCCCTTCACTAACGGATTTGGCAAATTCACGGCGACACCAAGCCTTGCCGGGATCCGAAAGGCCCCTGCCAATGGTGCTGGCTTCTCTTTGTATACCGGTTCGGTACAGCCGGGTCACCACCCGTCCACGGTCCTTACGGCAGACTCCAATCGGCCTCCACTGCAGACGGTCACCACATCCTGCCAACCTTGCTGTCCTGTCCGGGCCACACACCCGGACCAACTTCAGGCTCTTTGCTGTCACTTTTCTCCTCTCTACTACTTTCCTCCTTCCACTTCCTTAGCTTAACTCTCACTGCCTGTGTTTTCCCTCCTCCTTGGTGGGTGGAGACCAACCGCCTGGCTCCACCCCCTGGTGTGGACAACAGCCCCTGGGGAAGGCAACAAGGATTTTGTGTTTTGACTATGATATGCCTGCAGGGAGTGTGGGGTGTGTAAGTGTTGTGCTCTGTGGCCCCTGGCTTGTCCAGGGCGACACAGAAGCACTGCAGCACTGCCTTGGCGAAGCGCCAACAGGCTGTGCTGAAGCTAATCTGCATAGGTGGCAAACCCCACAATGCAGAAGAGGTTTGGACAGCTCTGAAACAGCAGGCATATCACTGGCTCACACCTCTGAACCTAAAGCCAGGAAAGGTTGTGTGTGACAATGGCCGGAACCTGGTGTCGGCTTTGAGGCGAGGCCAGCTGACACATGTTCCATGCGTGGCCCATGTGCTCAACCTCGTGGTTCAGCGGTTTCTAAAGTCATACCCAGAGCTGTCTGATCTGTTGGTAAACGTTCGCCGCCTGTCTGCACATTTTCGAAAGTCACCTACTGCTTCAGCCGGCCTTGCCGGCTTTCAGCGCCATTTGCATCTTCCGGCTCACAGACTGGTGTGTGATGTCCCCACGCATTGGAATTCAACTCTGCACATGTTGGTCAGGATATGTGAGCAGAAGAGGGCAGTTGTTGAGTACCTGCATCATCTAAGCCGTCGGGAAATGGGTCAAACTCCACACATAACACCTGAGGAGTGGAGATGGATGTCCGACCTATGTACCATCCGCCAAAACTTTGAGGACTCCACCAAGATGGTGAGCGGCGATGACGACATTATTAGCGTCACCATACCGCTTCTCTGCCTTCTAAAATGGTCTCTGCTCAAAAAACAACCATGATGCATTGCAGGCGGAGCGCGATGAGTTTGAGCAAGAAACAGTAGTGGGTGTGGGTGATAACACACAGCCCAGCCTCGTCTCATCACAACGTGCAGTGGAGGACTATGACGAGGAGGAGGATGAAGACATGGAGCAACTCTCTGGCCAAATTGAGGATATGAGATGCAGTCATATCCTCGGTTCAGTGTGGCTGGCCAGAGGACAGGGTAGATGATGATGAGGAGGAGGAGGAGGAGGAGGACAGCATGTTCAGTCATCATGTTGGTCAGGATACTGAAGTGATGGCTGTTAAGAGTCTGGCACACATGGCTGACTTTATGGTAAGCTGCCTGTCTCGTGACCCTCGCGTTAAGAACATCTTGGCCAACAATCATTACTGGTTGGTAACACTGTTAGACCCACGCTAAAAGGAGAACTTTATGTCTCTTATTCCCGAGGCGGAGAGGTCAGGCAAAATGCAGCAGTTCCAGAAGGCCATAGTCACGGAAGTAGGCAAAGCATTCCCCTCACAAAACGCTAGCGGCATAGGTCAGGAATCAGTGGACAACCAAGGCGTACAGCCGAGAGGGGCACAAGTCCAATCCGCCAGAGGTAGGGGAACAGTCTTTAAGATGTGGGACAGTTTTCTCAGCCCCTCACATACCACAGCCCCTGAGGTGCGGGGTAGTGCCACAAGAAATCCTAAGTTTGCCCAGATGCTCAAGGAGTACCTTGCAGATCAAACAACTGTACTCCGACATTCCTCTGTGCCTTACAATTAATGGGTATCCAAGCTGGACACGTGGCATGAATTGGCTCTCTACGCCTTGGAAGTCCTGGCCTGCCCTGCCACTAGCGTTTTGTCAGAGCGTGTTTTTAGTGCCGCAGGTGGAATCATTACAGATAAACGCACCTGCCTGTCAACTGTAAATGCTGACAGGCTGACTCTGATCAAGATGAACAAGGGTTGGATTGGGCCAGACTTCACCACACCACCAGCAAATGACAGCGGAATTTAAAGTTTGTAACGGGAATTTGCCATGTACCTCCACTCACCCATGGTAACACACTTCTGGACTTTGGCTAATCGCTGGACTGCTCCTCCTTCTCCTCATGCGCCATCATGATGACCGTTACAATAGTTAGGCCGTTGTTTCAGGTATACCCCCAGTGGTAAATTTTTTCGCCCATTCTTTCAGAATGGGCATTACAACGACAGGAGACCCGCTCCTTTGCAATGGGAACAATGTTTTGAGGCCCTCATGCACATCTCTATCCAGGGACAATGTGGAGCCTCCAAATTTTTGGCTGCCCTGCCTAAGGGCTATACTACAATAGACCCACTGCCTTACAATGGGCACTTCAGGTTTACAGGCCATCATGCACGTCTCTATCCAGGGACAATATGGAGCCTGACGCTGCCACCGACTGCCACACACGTGCGGTTTTTAAATGCAAGCACGGACGCAATAAGAACCTAACAGGTTTTTAGGAGCGACAATTACTGAGAAGTCTGACACTATCAGACACTGCTGACTGACGTGTATTATTCACTAGACTTGTGCGTTATATAATAGTTTGTGCAAAACGTGCACCTGTACGCTGCCACCGACAGGCACACACGTGCGGTTTTTAAATGCAAGCACGGACGCAATAAGAACCTAACAGGTTTTTAGGAGAAAAAATTACTGAGAAGTCTGACACTATCTGGACTGTTTTAGACTGTGTACACCAGCCCCAGATATGATGAAGGCTGGTATACGGTCACCACTAGGAATGGCTATATACCCTGCCTGCCTGCCTGTATACTGCTACAATAGTCCTGACAAGGACTCTTCTGGTCACTAGCCTGTATTCCGACCTGGCTATACCCTGCCTGTATATAGCAACAATAGTCCTGAGAAGGACTCTGCTACTGTACTCCGACCTGGCTATACCCTGCCTGCCTGTATACAACTAGAATAGTCCTGAGAAGGACTTCTGGTCACACTGTTTGCAGCCCTGCTCCGGAACTAACTATAAAGGGCCGCAAACCTTTCCCTGAAGCAGCGACCCTCTCCCTGCACTGACTGTCTGGATGGCTGTGTGCAGAGCACAGCGCGCCCGCCGGTATAAAGGCTCGGTCACGCTGTGCGGGCCGGCCAATCACTGCAATTCCACAACTAACAGGGCTGTGACATTGCAGTGGTCTGCCAGCCAATCCCTGCATGAGGGCTGGCTCTCAAAAGAGCGCCAACATGCAGTGATGAAGACCACGAGTACAGCACGAGTATCGCGAGATTACTCGGTCCCCGCCGAGTAGCCCGAGTACAGTGATACTCGTGCGAGTACCGAGTAGTAACAAGCACACTCGCTCATCACTACTCCCTACATATAGTATGAGCTCCCACATAGTCCCTATATACAGTATGAGCCCCCACATAGCCCCAATATACAGCATAAGCCCTCACATAGCTCCCAACATACAGTATGAGCCCCCATATAGTCCCGATATACAGTATGAGCCCCCACATAGACCCGCTATATACAATGTGAGCCCCCACATAGCCCCTATATACAGCATGAACCACCACAGTCTTCTAAATACAGTACGAGCCCACACAAAACCTCTTACAGACAGCATAAGCTCTCACATAGCCCCCTATATACAGTATGAGCCCCAAACATAGTCCACTATATGCAATATGAGCCCCCACATAGCCCCTATATTCAGTATGAGTTCCCACATAACCTCTCTCTATACACTATGAGCCCCCCACATAGCCTGCTATATACAGTATAAGACTCTACATAATCTCCTATATACAGTATAAGAATTTTCTTTTTTTTTGCCAGGAGGTGTAGATTGGATGCAAGAATATGGTGTAAAAAGTTTAGCACCAAATCTGCATCTCTTGGTAAAAAAATGCAGTTTTCTGCCAGGAGATGCAGGTCTGTGAATTCAGTAAGAGTTCATTGAGATCACCTGAGGTCAGGTTACCTGCGATCACAGGTGCGGGTTGTGGGAACCTCCAGCTATGACCGCAAATAACCGTAGTGACGTCACTGCTGATTGTGAGTCACTCAGTCTCTGCCTGAACCTCACAGTGGGCGGTCATGTACCATGATCATGCGCAGAGCCTTCAGTAATGTAGCAGAACTGGAATCATCCAGGAACCTCATGGGGATTCCGTCAGACCAGCAGGGGTGTTTTGGGGGGTTAATAAGTGGTGAAAAAGGGTGCTTTTTTGTCTATTATTTCAAATAAAGGATTTTTTTGGTGTTTGTGTTTATTTACTTTCACTTACAAATTAGTAATGGGGGTCTTATAGATGCATTCCCATGACTAGTCTAGAGATTAGGGGTAGGTGTGGGATGTTATTACCCCTTTATTACCCCAATTGCCTTTGCACCAGTGCAATCGGGAAAAGCGGGTAAAGTGCCGGGCTTGTAGCATCTAATGGATGTGACAATTCCGGGTGGCTGAAGGCTACTATTTTTAGACTGGGGGACTCTCAATAAGCATGGGTCTCCCCAGCCAAGTAATACCAGCCCCCAGCTGTCGGGCTTTATCTTGGCTGGGTACCATAATTGGGGGGAACCGCACACTGGGTTTTTAAATTATTTATTTATTTAAATATTAATTAAAAAAAAAGCCGCATGTGGTTCCTATTGTTCTGATATACGGCCAAGATAAGTGCACAGCTGGGGATTGCAGCATGTAGCCCTGGTTTTATCTGTGCTGGTATCAATACATGGAGGATCGCACTCCAATTATTTTATTTGTTCATTTATCACCAGTATAAGGGAAATAGACAGCATGTGTGATTTCAACCAATCTCAAATGTGACGCCCTGGCCTATCAGGTCGTCACAAGGGTGCCGTGCAACCTGCCCTTCTGCATGGTACCCGCTCCTTCTTGGTTACGGGTCCTGTCAATTTGGTGTACAACAGGTGTACATAAATCCTGAGGAGCACTCTGCACCACACCCACCAATC
Source organism: Anomaloglossus baeobatrachus (assembly GCF_048569485.1). Classification (NCBI taxonomy): domain Eukaryota; kingdom Metazoa; phylum Chordata; class Amphibia; order Anura; family Aromobatidae; genus Anomaloglossus; species Anomaloglossus baeobatrachus. The sequence continues at coordinate 571,432,005 of NC_134354.1, forward strand.
ACCCATTAGGCAGTCTGAGGGGAATAGGGCCACCCAGATGGAGGGATGGAAGAGGGAGGGCAGAGATGTCAGTAGAGAGTAGAGTTGAGCAGTGAGACAGCGGTGACAGGACAGGTCACGCTGTGGAGCTGGGCTCCTGTATTTGTCCCAGGTGCCAGATGTTGGCCTGGCAGAAGGAGCTGGAACCCCGGTCACAGGGGGCAGTGACTGGGGGTACGATGCTGCTACAGAGAGCAGGCCGGCTGCCTTGTACTACAACTGAGCAGGGGCCAGGGCAAGACGGGGTACGTGGACCCTAGGCTGGGAAGAAGCTTCACGCAGCCCAGTAATTCACCCGACGGGAACGGAGTCTTCAGGAACCGTTCCCCACCCGCTCCAGAATCGGGGTACTAGCGCCACGAGGGGGATAGGACTTCCCACAACTGTCCAGAAAATCCCAAGCGTGAACCCTGAGAGAGAGCAGGCTCACCTTGCTAGCCACGCAGGTGAGCGGGACTCGAGTAGTCTTAGGCAAAAGGGATCCACCAAGTTACACACAGTGCCAAGGGACAAGGCTTCAGACCAACCAGCAACACCAAAGGGGCACGGACTCAGCATGCTCAGCTAAGAGAAACAGAGCATTCAAGAGTATGGTTTACCTGGTGTCAGCATCAGTGACTTTGAACTATGTGAGTACCCGATATCCCCTTCACTCCCGATGGGTTCCCCACTCCATACATCATTGGGCCCCGGGACACCAAACCCCCTACCCACGGAGGGGTTAAACATCCTGCTGCTTCAAGACCGTCACCGGGCTCCCCAACAGCAGCGGTGGTCTCTCACATTACGACCGTGGGTGGCGTCACGAACATTATCCCATTCACCACCCAAAGCAACAATCCCCCCTTTTTATTTCCGAGGTAGCCGCGCGACCCCGCCTCGGATCCGGAGACCCCTCGATCCACTGTGGATCCGGGTCCGAGCAGCCGTTGGCTGTCGCGGGGGCGGCACACAAACACTATCTCAGAGGGTGGTAGTGTGGTCCAACGGCAGCCAATCAGAAATGCCGGTGGAAGGGGAAAGCACTGAATATGAATTAGTGATAATTGTCTGACCCAGATGTTGCTGCAGGCGCGTGTATTCTGTAAGTCTGTACTGCTTTAACCCTTTTTTATTTTCTTTCTTTTACAGCCCCCTACAACATTTTACAACACATCACTTTTGCCTTTCATTGAATTTAATGGGTTTGGCTAGGATTGAGGATTGTATCAACTAGGATCATTAATCCCATCACGATCTAAGGCAGGATCGGTGATCCTTAACCGATCTGATCATTGTTCAGGATCGCTGATCTCTACTCCTAGTCTCCTAAAGCCTATGCACTATGTGCAAGGACTGCCAAAATTAGAAGGAGGTACTTCAATAAACCCTGGAAGACAGTTTACAAAATCAATTTTTTTAGGGACCTAATCACATTTAAGTTGACTTTGAAGGGCCTATGTGACAGAAAATAGTCAAAAATGACACCATTTTAAAAACTGCACCCCTTAAAATACTAAAAAAACACATGCAAAAAGTTTAAAGTTTATTAACCCTTTAAGTGCTTCACAAGAATTAAAGCAATGTGGAAGGAAAAAATTGAAACTTATTTTTTCCAACAAAAATGCTGCTATAGCCCCATATTTTTTAATTTACTTTACATTGTTTGTGCAATTTCTCAAGAGGACACCAATACCCCATGTGTGGTGGAAAACTACTGTTTGGGTGCAAGTTGTGGCTCAGAAGCGAAAGAGCATCATTTGACTTTTGGAGTGGAAATTGGCTGGAATAGATAGCAAATGCCATGGCACATTTGTATTGCACCTGATCTTCCTAAACAGTAGAAATCCCCCACAAGTGATGCCAATTTAGAAATGACACCCATCAAGGAATTTACCTACATGTGTAGTGACTACCTTAAATCCACAGTTGCTTCACAGAGTTTTATAATGTTGAATCGTGAAAATGAAAATATGATCATTTTCAACAAAAATGCTGCTTTAGCCCCAAACTTTTTTTTTACAAGGGTAACCAGAGAAAATGGACCATAACACTTGTTGTGCAATTTATCCTAAGAACAAAAAAGTGCCATATGTCGGGAACACTACAGTTTGGGCGCATGGCAAAAAAAAATGGGAAGGAGCGCAATTTGAATTTTGGAGTGCCATTTTGGCTGGAAGAGATTGTGGACACCATGTCACATATGAAAAGCCCCTGACATTCCAAAACAGCAGAAACCCCCCACAAGTGACCCCATTTTGGAAACTACAGCTATCGCATAATCATTTAGGGGAGTAGTGAAAATTTTTAACCCTGAGATAATTCACAGAATTGTATAACATTGAACTGAGTAAATGTAAAATTGCCATGTTTTTGCTTTGGCCTCACGTTTCTAAATTTCAAAAGGGGTAATAGGAAAAAATATAAGGTACAATTTGTGTTGCAATTTCTTCAAATACCCCATATGAGGTTAAAAACTACTTTTGAGGCACAATACAAAGCTCAGAATTGGAGTTAAGATTTTGCTGGAAAAGTTTAAGGTGTCCATATCACATTGGCAAAGTCCCTGAAGTGTCAGAACAGCAGAGCCACCCATAAGTCATGCTATTTTACAAACTACACCCCTTAACTAATTCATCTAGGGGTAACAGTGAGCAAATTAACTCCACATGTGCTTCACACAATTTTACACCATTGGGTGGTGAAGAAAACATGACATTTTTTTCACTAAAATGTTGTTTAACTCCAAGTTTTTAATTTTTAAAAGGGCTAAAAGTAAAAAATGGACAGCACAGTTTACTGTGCTATTTCTCCTGAGTATAGATGAGTGGACCCGAACTTTAACCCCTTAGTGACGGAGCTAATTTTCACCTTAATGACCAGACCAAATTTTGCAATTCTGACCAGTGTCACTTTATGAGGTTATAACTCTGGAACACTTCAATGGATCCCGGTGATTCTGAGATTGTTTTTTTTTTCATTACATATTGGACTTCATGTTAGTACCAAATTTTGGACAATATTTTTTGCGTTTATTTATGAAAAAAAAATAATTTTGGCAAAAATTTTGAAAATTTAGCAATTTTCAACTTTTGAATTTGTATACCGTTAAACCGTTAAACTTCTGTGACACAAAATAGTTAATAAATAACATTTCCCACTTGTCTACTTTACATAAGCACAATTTTGGAAGCAAAAGGTTTTTTTTGTTAGGAAGTTAGAAGAGTTCAAGGTTTATCAGCAATTTCTCATTTTTACATCAAAATTTACAAAACCATTTTTTTAGGGACCACATCACATTTGAAGTGACTTTGAAAGACCTAGGTGACAGAAAATACCCAAAAGTGACACCTCTCTAAAAACTGCACCCCCCAAAGTACTCAAAACCACATCCAAGAAGTTTATTAACCTTTCAGGTGCTTCACAGAAAATAAAGCAATGTAAAATGAAAAAAAACAAAAAAAAAATTTTACCTAAAAATCTTGCTCTAACCCAAATTTATTCACTTTTAGAAGAAATAACAGAACAAAATGGACCCCAAAACTTGTTACCCACTTTCTTATGAACGAACGCGCAGATACCCCACATGTGGTCAGAAACCTCTGTTTGGACAAATGGGAGGGCTCGGAACAGAAGGAGCAATATTTGAATTTTGGAAAGCAAATTTGGCTGAAATAGATTGTGGGCACCATGTTGCATTTACAGGTCCGCTTAGGTACCTAAACAGCAGAAACCCCTCTCAAATTATGCCATTTTGGAAACTAGACCTCTCAAGGCTTCTATCTAGGGGTATAGTGAGCATGTTGGACCCACAGGTACTTCACAGATTTTGATAACGTTATGTTGTCATATTGAAAAGTTTCATTTTTTTCTCAAAAATGTTACTTTAGCATAAATGTTCTCACTTTTTCAAGAGGTAATTCCAAAAATTTGACCCCAAAGTTTGCTACCCACTTTCTTATGAGCGCGGTGATACCTCACTTGTGGTCTGAAACCTTTGTTTGGACAAATGGGAGAGCTTGGAACGGAAGCAGCAATATTTGAATTTTGGAAAGGAATTTTGGCTGAAAAAGATTGCGGGCACCATTTCGCATTTGGAGGGCCCCTAAGGTACGTAAACAGCAGAAAACCCCCACAAGTGACCCCATTTTGGAAACTAGGCCCCTCAAGGAATTTATCTAGATGTTTGGTAAGTACCCTGAGCCCCCAGGTGCTTCACAGAATTTTATAACGTTGAGCCATGAAAATAAAAAAATAAAATTTTACCACAAAATTGTTACTTTAGCCAGGTAGCTTTTTTTTTTTACAAGGGTAACAGGAAAAAAATCATATGAAATTTATTGTACAATTTCTCCTGCGTTTGGTGATACCTTACATATGGTGGAAATCAACTGTTTGGGCACACGGCAGGGCTCGGAAGGGAAGGAGTGCCATTTGACTGCAAAAATGGCTGGAATCAATAGCGGACGCCATGTTGCATTAGGAGAGCCTCTGAGGTGCCTAAACAGTGACGCTCCTCAACATGTGGACAGATTTTGGAAAATAGACCCCTCAGGGAATTTATCTAAATGTTTTTTGAGTACCCTGAACCCCCAGGTGCTTCACAGAAGTTTATAAAGTTGAGCTGTGAAAATAAAAAAATACATTTTTACCACAAAATTGTTACTTCAACCAGATAGCTTTATTTTTTACAAGACTAACGGGAAAAAATTCAGCATAAAATTGATTGTGCAATTTCTCCTGAGTATGCTGATACCTTATGTGTGGTGGAAATCAACTGTTTGGGTGCAAGACAGGGCTCAGAAGGGAAGGAGCGCCATTTGACTGCACAATTGGCTGGAATCATTAGCGGACGCTATGTCGCATTTGGAAAGCCCCTAAGGTGCCTAAACAGTGGAGGTCCCCCACAAGTGACTCCATTCTAGAAACAAGACACCTCAAGGCTTTTATCTTGGTGTATAGTGAGCATTTTGAATCCACGAGTACTTCACAGAATTTGATAAGCTTAGGTCGCCATATTGAAAATTTTCATTTTTTCACAAAAATGTTGCTTTAGCATCAAATTTCTCACTTTTTCAAGAGGCAACAACAAAAAGTGGACCCCACAAGTTGTTATCCAATTTCTTATGACCACAGGGATACCCCACATGTGGCCACACACCTATGTTTGGAAAATGGGAGGGCTTGGAATGGAAGGAGCACCATTTGAATTTTGGAAAAGTTTAAATAAATTGGGGCACCATGTCACATTTGCAGGGCACCTTGGGTACCTATACAGCAGAAACCCCCCACAAGTGACCCCATTTTGGAAACTGGACCCCTCAAGGATTTTATTCAGGAGTATAGGAAGCATTTTGAATGCACAAGTACTTCACAAAAATGTTGCTGTAGCAATAAATTTCTCACTTTTAGGCTATGTGGCCATGATTCAGCGACACGGCATACAGTGTCAGCCTTCCTGCAGAGATGTGAGTGTTGTCCATGGGAGAACGCAGCTGCCCTTGCCCACGATTTGGGTTCAGGCTGCTGTGGACTTTAGTTCTATTCTACCTGCAGAGAACACTCTCGTCTCCACAGCATAAATTGACATGCTGAGGCTTGGGAAGCTGCACCACAGGTCGGTTTATGCTATGGAGAAAAGAAGCACTGTGGGCAGGAGAGTTCTAAAAATCCTTCCACTGTGCTTTTACTGCACAACGCAGCGTTATGGACGCAGGGAAAACACTCTGCGCTCAAAATGCTGCAAACCCTGATTGTAGGCACACAGCCTAAAATGCTACAATGAATGAATGGATACATGTCAAACATATATATAACGTCCCACCCCCCTGCATATTCTAAGCTGGCGCCCTTTAGTGCCTTTCAAATGCACTAAAGGGTGCCTAGGCTTGTATTTAGCTACCAAAAACAATAATTAAAATAAACAACGTAAGGTCCCCCCTATTTTTGATAGCCAGCTAGGGTAAAGTAGACAGCTGTAGCCTGCAAACCACAGCTGACAGCTTCACCTTGGGTGGTGATCAATTTGGAGGGCTCCCCAGGCTGTTTGTTTTATTATTTATAAATAAATAATTAAAAAAAACAAACGTGGGGTCCCCCTCAAATTAGATCACCAGCCAAGGTGAAGCTGACAGCTGGGGTCTGGTATTCTCAGGGTGGGAAGAGCCATGGTTATTGGACTCTTCCCAGCCTAAAAAAAGCTGGCCGCAGCCGCCCCACAAGTGGCGCATCTATTAGATGCGCCAATCCTGGCGCTTCGCCCCAACTCATCCCGTTGCCCTGGTGCGGTGGCAAACGGAGTAATAAATGGGGTTGATACTAGCTGTAATGTCTCCTGGCATCAAGCCAAACAGTTAGTGATGTCACGGCGTCTATTTGATACCTGACAAAACTAATTGACAGTAATAAAAAAAATGACAACAAAAAAAAAAATATTTGAAAAAACACTCCCCAAAACATTCCCTCTTTCATCAATTTATTGAACAGAAAAGAAAAAAAAAATCGGGTCCGCTGTAATCCATTTTGGAGGTCCCACGACGATTCTGGACCTTCTAGAACATTGGGGCACGTTCAGGGAACGTATCCCCCATTTTCTAGGAGTGCAGACCCTCCATTTGAGGAGTGTGGGTGCAATGACACTGCACCCACACTCCCCGGGTCCACAGCAGCAATGTGCGAGCAGCCAGCTCAGCGTTTCTGAAAGCAGGAAGCTGGCTGACAGCGGCTCTGCACATGCGACCAGCGCTACAGAGGAAGAGGAGGGATCATGGGGATCACAGGCTAAGGTATCGGGGAACAACGGGGAACACCAGGGGCTATAGGGGGTGACCTGGCAGGGCCTGGAGATGAGTTTTCTGTCACATGTGTCATGGCAGATGTGACAGAAATCAGAGGAAGAGGCTGAATGCGGGCAGCGCGCCGGTGTGCGCGTCGCCATCTTGGATTATGTAGGGGGGTTGGGATCGAGGGGGCACTTTGGCAACACCGCGGGACCGGAGGGGACCTGGAAAAATATATACATACATATAGATATATATATATATATATATACATATATATATATACTAGAAGGTGGCCCGATTCTACGCATCGGGTATTCTAGAATTTACGTATTGTGTAGTTCATGTATGATTATTGTTATATATATATATAGATGTTGTTGTGTGTAGTTACCAAGTGTTTGTGTAGGGCGCTGTACATGTTCTGGGTGTGGCGGGGGGTGAGAGCGGTGTTGTATGTGTGTTGCGTGTGTTGCGTTGTTTGTGGAGCGCTGTGTGTCTGTAGCGTTGTGTGTGTGTGTGTGTGTTGTGCGGTTTGTGTGTGTGTGGTGTGTTTTGGGGGGAGGTATGTTTTGAGCAATGTGTGTGTTGTGCGGTATGTGCGTATATTTGTGTGTGCAGCGTTGTCTGTGTGTGTGGGTGTCTGTGTAGGGCGTTGTTTGTGGTTCCCAGTGTGTGTGTGTTGTGCAGTGCGCGTGTGTGTGTGTGTTGGGGGGAGGTGTGCACCTTCCATCGTGCTCCATCCCCCATGCTGCGCACCCCCCATCGTGCTCCATCCCCCATGCAGCGCACTCCCCATCGTGCTGCATCCCCCATGCTGCGCACTCCCAAACGTGCTCCATCCGCCATGCTGCGCACTCCCAAACGTGGTCCATCCGCCATGCTGCGCACTCCCAAACGTGCTCCATCCACCATACTGCGCACTCCCCATCGTGCTGCATCCCCCATGCAGCGCACTCCCCATCGTGCTGCATCCCCCATGCTGCGCACTCCCAAACGTGCTCCATCCGCCATGCTGCGCACTCCCAAACGTGGTCCATCCGCCATGCTGCGCACTCCCAAACGTGCTCCATCCGCCATACTGCGCACTCCCCATCGTGCTGCATCCCCCATGCTGCGCACTCCCCATCGTGCTCTATCCGCCATGCTGCGCACTCCCAAACGTGCTCCATCCCCCATGCTGCGCACCCCCCATCGTGCTCCATCCCCCATGCAGCGCACTCCCCATCGTGCTGCATCCCCCATGCTGCGCATTCCCAAACGTGCTGCATCCGCCATGCTGCGCACTCCCAAACGTGGTCCATCCGCCATGCTGCGCACTCCCAAACGTGCTCCATCCGCCATACTGCGCACTCCCCATCGTGCTGCATCCCCCATGCTGCGCACTCCCAAACGTGCTCCATCCGCTATGCTGCGCACTCCCCATCATGCTCTATCCGCCATGCTGCACACTCCCAAACGTGCTCCATCCGCCATGCTGCGCACTCCCAAACGTGCTCCATCCGCCATGTTGCGCACCCCCCATCATGCTCCATCCGCCATGCTGCGCACTCCCAAACGTGCTCCACCCGCCATGCTGCGCACTCCCAAACGTGCTCCTTCCGCCATGCTGCGCACTCACAAACGTGCTCCATCCGCCATGCTGCGCACTCCCAAACGTGGTCCATCCGTCATGCTGCACACTCCCAAACGTGCTCCATCCGCCATGCTGCGCACTCCCAAACGTGCTCCATCTGCCATACTGCGCACTCCTAAACGTGCTCCATCCGCCATACTGCGCACTCCCCATCGTGCACCATCCGGCATGCTGCGCATTCCCAAACGTGCTCCATCCGCCATGCTGCGCACTCCCAAACGTGGTCCATCCGCCATGCTGCGCACTCCCAAACGTGGTCCATCCGCTATGCTGCGCACTCCCAAACGTGGTCCATCCGCTATGCTGCGCACTCCCAAACGTGGTCCATCCGCCATGCTGCGCACTCCCAAACGTGCTCCATCCGCCATGCTGCGCACTCCCAAACGTGCTCCATCCGCCATGCTGCGCACTCCCAAACGTGCTCCATCCGCCATGCTGCTCACTCCCAAACGTGGTCCATCCGCCATGCTGCGCACTGCCAAACGTGCTCCATCCTCCATGCTGCGCACTCCCAAACGTGGTCCATCCGCCATGCTGCGCACTCCCAAACGTGCTCCATCCCCCATGCTGCGCACTCCCCATCGTGCTCCATCCCTCATGCTGCGCACCCCCCATCGTGCTCCATTCCCCATGCTGCACCAGCATCAGCCTCTCTGCCCGCAGCATCAGCCTCTCTGCCCGCAGCATCAGCCTCTCTCCTTCTAGCCTCCCCCAGCATCAGCCTCTCTCCTTCTAGCCTCCCCCAGCATCAGCCTCTCTCCTTCCAGCCTCCTCCAGCATCAGCCTCCCTCTCCCAGCCTTCCCCAGGATCAGCCTCTCTCCTCCCAGCCTCCGTCCTCCCAGCCTTCCCCAGCATCAGCCTCCCCCAGCATCAGCCTCTCTCCTTCCAGCCTCTCCCAGCATCACCCTCTCTCCTTCCAGCCTCCCCCAGCATCAGCCTCCCTCTCCCAGCTTTCCCCAGGATCAGCCTCTCTCCTCCCAGCCTCCGTCCTCCCAGCCTTCCCCAGCATCAGCTTTCCCCTCCTAGCCTCCCTCAGCATCAGCCTTCCCCAGCATCAGCCTCTCTCCTCCCAGCCTCAGCCTCTCTCCTTCCAGCCTTCCCCAGCATCAGCCTCTCTCCTCCCAGCCTCAGCCTCTCTCCTTCCAGCCTCCCTCAGCATCAGCCTCCCCTTCCCAGCCTTCCCCAGGATCAGCCTCTCTCCTCCCAGCCTCCTTCAGCATTAGCCTTCCCCTCCCAGTCTCCCCCAGCATCAGCCTCCCCCTCCCAGCCTTCCCCAAGATCAGCCTCTCTGCTCCCAGCCTCCTCCAGCACGCCGTGCTCCTCTGCCGACACTCACCCACACCCGATCGCATACACTCACACACACAACCGATCGCATACACTCACCCACACCCGATCGCATACACTCACACACACCCGATCGCATACACTCACACACACCCGATCGCATACACTCACACACACCCGATCGCATACACTCACACACACAACCGATCGCATACACTCACAGACACCCGATCGCATACACTCACACACACCCGATCGCATACACTCACACACACCCGATCGCATACACTCACACACACAGACACTGACGAAATCGCACATACGCGCTGATACTCACAACATCCGGAGATATCACATGCTTCTGGCCATGTGATCCTCCGTCAGGTCCTGGAAGCTCACAGCACAGTATCGAGGCCGAGAAGCAAGCAATATCCCAGGATGTTGTGAGTATGTGGATGCGATGTGATGTGTGTGTGAGGGTGAGTGTGATCTGATGTGTGTATGTGTGTGTGTGTGCTGTTATGTGTCTGTATTTTCCGCCGCTGCAGGACCTTGATGTGTGGATGCGATGTGATGTGTGTGTGAGGTGTGTGTGAGAGTGAGTGGGAGCCGGTGTACACTGGTAACTATGATACACATCGGGTAACTAAGGGACCTTAGTTACCCGATGTGTATAATGGTTACCAGCTTTCACGGCCTCCGTCAAGATCCCAGCATCGCAAGGTTATGTCTGGCGCTGCTGGGATCCTGACGGAGCCGGTGTAGAAGCAAGCGATATCCCAGGATGTTGTGATGTGTGAGGTGTGTGTGAGGTGTGTGTGAGGTGTGTGTGAGAGTGAGTGTGATGTGTGTGTGTACTCACCTGGGAATCGGAGCTCCGTGTCAGTTGGGCCAGAGCGAGCGTGCATTGCGTGAGGGGGGCGGGGCCTGCAGAGAGTCGGGGCGAGAGGCCAATCCGTGTGGGGGGCGGGGCCATGGCGAGCCCAGCGGCCAATCAGCTTTGTGTCACCGTAAGGACACAATGTCACCGGAAGGACACAATTTTGAAGCATGACAGACAGACAGACAGACAGACAGACAGACAGAATAAGGCAATTATATATATAGATAAAAACCCCATCCTCCCTTGTGATACATACACAGTTGTGTCAGTATGCACTATGCGTGGCTAGGTCTGTTAAAGTGATGCCAAGTGATCACATGCCGAGGAGGAGCTGGGCAGAGACAAGCGGGGTAGGTGTGTGCAGCTGCTGCCGGCTTCCCCATATTATTATCTCCAATGTGTGTATATGTATGATGTATATATCTATGTATGTCAGTGTAGATGACTGTGTATAGATTTGTCTGTTTATATGTATTTTAGGGAATTTGTCTTCAAATATGTACTGTATATGTGCGTATGCCTGTACCCACGATCAGGACTCACTGTGTCCTGGAGGCAGCGGGTCCTGACCTGTGGGGCTGCACATCTCTTCCGCAGGAGACCACAGCTGCCTGTGCCCACGATCAGGGTTCAGTGCGCTGCGGTCTCCTACTGTGTTCTTCCTATGGAAGACGCATGCAACTGCAGCAAACAATTGATATGCTGCGGTCTGGAGAGACGCTCCGCAGGTCAGTGTTTGCTGCAGAAAAAACAAGCACAGTGGGCACGGGGTTTCTAGAAATCCCTCCACTGTGCTTGTACTGTACAACGCAGCGTTTTGAACGCAGCAAAATACGCTACATCCAAAATATTGCAAACACTGATCGTGGGCACGCAACCTTAAACAATGTGATCAGCAGTGCTGAAAAGGATTGGATGTGGGCGTGACAGATTGCAAAATGGGTGTGGTTAGGGGGCATGGCCTAAAATTGCCGCGGCGCGCTACGCACGCCACAGACTTTGTCCCGCTTTCTCATCTTTAAATATTGGGAGGTATGTGTTGGGTCACATTTATTCTGTATGCTATGCTGAGCAATTACATCACGGTTTATATCTACATCTGCTGCAACATTAGAGTGTCTTTTGATGACATTTCAAATTCACTCAATAAAAGTGAAGCTTTATTGATGCACTCTGGATTACAATTGTTGCCTTTTTCGATTGGCCTTTGTAGTCCTGACGGGGCCTCTCTTTGTAAGGATTACCCTACTCCAAGAGTTCCAGAGACAGGTGAGCTGACTCTCCCCTTTCCTTTTCCTGAATGACAGTATCACACACCAAAAATGCTCTTTTTTTTAAAAAAAAAAAAAAAAAAGTTTTTGCATCATCATATTTATAGAGCTATAATTCTTCTAGATTTCTGCCGACAGAGACATGTAAGGGTTTATTTTTTACAGGATGAGTTGCCGTTTTTATTTGTACCATTTTTGGGCACATTACATTTTTGGATCTTTTTTTATTCTGATTTTTGTGAGGCAGAATGAACAGAAACAGCTATTCAGGAACTGTTTTTTGTGGGGGGTTTTTACACTTGGTAAAAGTAATAATACAGGTTGGGTCAGTATGATTACAGCGATACCACATTTATATAACTGTTTTATGTTTTGCTGCTTTTACACAAGAAAAACAGTTTTATATAAAAAAAAATTTTTTGCATTCTTACACTGTGTGCAGAATTATTAGGCAAATTAATATTTTGATCACATGACACTTTTTATACATGTTGTCCTACTCCAAGCTGTATAGGCTTGAGAGCCAACTACCAATTAAGTAAATCAGGTAATGTGCATCTCTGTAATGACATCAACACCCTATATAAGGTGTGCTTAATTATTAGGCAACTTCCTTTTCTTTGGGAAAATGGGTTAGAAGAGACATTTGATGGGCTCTGAAAAGTCCAAAATTGTGAGCTGTCTTGCAGAGGGATGCAGCAGTCTTGAAATTGCCAAACTTTTGAAGCGTGATCACTGAACAATCAAGTAGCCAACAGGGTTGCAAAAAGCGTGTTGGGCAAAAAAGACGCAAAATAACTGCCCATGAATTGAGGAAAATCAAGCGTGAAGCCGTCAAGATGCCATTTGCCACCAGTTTGACCAAATTTCAGAGCTGCAACGTTACTGGAGTATCAAAAAGCACAAGGTGTGCCATACTCAGGGACATGGCCAAGGTAAGGAAGGCTGAAAGATGACCATCTTTGAACAAGAAACAAAAGATAAAATGTCAAGACTGGGCCAAAAAATATCTTAAGACTGATTTTTCAAAGGTTTTATGGACTGATGAAATGAGAGTGACTCTTGATGGGCCAGATGGATGGGCCAGAGGCTGCATCAGTAAAGGGCAGAGAACTTCACTCTGACTCAGACGCCAAAAAGGTGGAGGTGGGGTACTGGTATGGGCTGGTATCATCAAAGATGAACTTGTGGGACCTTTTCAGGTTGAGGATGGAGTGAAGAAGCTCAACTCCCAGACCTACTGCCAGTTTCTGGAAGACAACTTCTTCAAGCAGTGGTACAGGAAGAAGTAGGTATCACTCAAGAAAAACACGGACCACACGGATGTGATCCATGTGACATCAGTGTGACACGTACCGGAGAAAACACACGTGTCTGTGAAATGAATTTCTATACTCACCTTCTCCAGCGCTGATGTCTCTGCCGCTGCTGTCACTTGCTTCTGACCCCCACTCATTATGTTTATCGCATATGCATGGCAAAGAGGACTGGAAGCAACAGCAGCGGGGAGTCAGCAGGGCCGGAGACCATAGATCAGCACCACGGACAGCAATGCCAGGGACAGGTGAGCAGAAAGTTCCTGTTCTCTGTGTGTTATAACAGATAGCACACGGAGAACACACGTGTGCCAAAATCACGGCACACGGAGGGCCATACGCCCCTTTTACACGTCCGTGCAAAATGTGCGTAGTTTTCACAGATGTGTGAAAGAGGCCTTGGTAGGATTTTTTGTACTTTTTCAAGAATGCTTAAAGTATAAACCCTATTCCATAAATAAGCCATTGTTGCGGCTCAATAAGGAAGTGTACAAGCAGCTAAAAAAGTTAATGAATAAAGCAGGACTCTTCATCAAAGAAAGCATACAGCCTCCACAAAAAGCAGACACCCACTCCCCAAATAAAAAAAAATGAACTCAACAGACCCCAAACAATTACAGTTGTCAAGTACCAATGGTGGATGGGCTCTCACAAAGATCCGCATCGCTGTCAGGTCCCTTGTACTGCAGCTCTCATAAGCAGATCAGGTACCAGTATCACTCCGCGCGAGTGATACTGCTTCGAGTCACCAAGGGGAGCCAACGTGGGAGACCTGACAGTGACGCAGATTTCTATGTGAGCGCCCATTCACTTGCCAATTCCTAGTTGTTTGAGGTCTGGTAAGAGCAATTCTTTTAGGGAGTGTCTGCTTTCTTGTGGGGGTAAACTTAGCAATACATAGAGAATAATACATTTAAGCAGGTAAATATGGTATGTACGCACCACTGTAGGACTGGTTCTGCACCATGACAATGGCAGATCAGATAAGAAAATGTACATCTGAACCAGTAAGTAGGATTAACACAAAATGTTGATGTTTCAGAATGTGATGACTGATTATGTTTGACTAAATTTTGATTTTTTTGTTGAAGAATAAATATGCATTGTTGTTCATATCAACATATAAGACATTCCCTGAAAATAAGTGTGACGCTCTGGAGTAGCCAGGTAGTCACAGGTAGGCCCTAACACAAACACCTCCCCCCTAATAAGGTGACAGCAGCCAACCTACAAAAACCTTGTCACCTCCCTCAGGGTTTGATGTTCACACCAGGGGGTGGAGCCAGGCAGTTGGCCACGCCTGCTGAGGAGTTCACAGGCCCTGAGGCAGGAAAACAGTTTTAGTTTAGTCTGTACAGTGAAGTGGAGTGGAGTTCAAGGGCAGACCTGTGTCCAGTTCTGCCACAGTCTAACACTAGGTGTCTGGGTTGGAGCCCAGTCACCTCTGGCAAAGAGGCAGATGGTGGTGGTCGCCTGCAGGAGCTGAGATTACAGCCGGTGGAACCGTAAGGGACCGGGTAGTGGCCCACCGGTACCGAACCGGGGAACCGATTGGAACCTGGAGCACCAGGAGGGGTACTCAGACCCAGTACGAGGCCCAGAAACAACTGGACCGAGTCAAATCAACTGATTGAGGACTGGACTTTAGGCCCTTTCCCACCTAAGACCCAACTGAAGACAACAGCCCAACGATAGGGGTAGAAAGCCACCGCCTAGGCATCGAGACCCCACGGGGCAGCGTCTGTGGGCACACGGGCTCTACTGGCATACGTCAGGCTGGGGAGCAGACTACCATTGCTCAGGCATAGGAGTCATCATTTTCTACACAAGTGAGGTGCAGGAGAAAGACGGAAACCACCAACCTGAAAAGGGGAAAAGTGCAGCCGGCTGCGGGCACCGTTCACCATCTTGTTTGGTTTACCAGAGACTCCAGCGTGTTTGTAATAGTGAGTACAACAGTGACTTCAGGCCGCGCACTGTGCCGCACCACACCGACACGCCAGCAGCATCATCCATTCCCCCGCCTCAGCACCTTCCTCGAGCCCCCGGGACCATCATCCCCCTACCCACGGAGGGGGTCAACACCAAGCTGCACAACACCGTCCCCGGGAGCCTAGTCAACAGCAGCGGTGGTGTCCATCCACTCACCACAACCCGTGGGTGGCGTCACGAACTTAACCCCCAAACAACCGCGGCCCCGGCCGTGGACCTCTCCACCGAACACCACCCGTCACGCAGCGCCAGCAACTCCCTTTCAGAGCGAAGTGACCACCGGGTCCATGAGGAGCTCGAGCCACCCACCGACAAGCACGGATCCGAGCGGCTCGGCAGCCGGCCGAGGCCCGGGCGGTACACATGTCTTCACATCTTTAGGAGCAAAAAATAATATAAGACCCAGTCTGCTACCTGATCCCCTGATGAGTCTTTGATGAAACACGTCAGGAAGGAACACCTATGAGCAGCTGTCATGGAACAAGATTTTTGGGGCACTGTGTGGTTTAAAAAAAAACAACCCGCTCTGCTGTCCTGAATTTACCCATGATATTTTGAACACTAATGGACGACAATTCAGAATCTGGTGACATTGCTCCACTGTTTATATCCCTATAGGCGATGGTTTCTCTTTAGGTTTTGCACTTCATCCATTTGTGTATTTATGTATTTGTGTATTTATTGTTTATAGTACATGTGCACTTTGTTTGGGTGCCCTTTTACCTGTGGGCTAGAGCAATATTGCTACCTTCCAGGTTTTAGGTGTTATTTTGCACCTGGTTGAGTATCAATGCCATTTTATGATAATCTATGAATAAAAGTTACATTTTATTTCTTCTACCTATGCTGAGAAAAGTATTTAATGGTAAAATATTTTCATTTTTTTTGTTCTGCAATAAGCAATAAGTTTTTTAAAATATTTTAACAATTTTTATTACTTTTTTTGTTTTACTATTTTACTTAGTCTTCCTAAGGGACTTTAACTTTTATTACTCTGATCGCTGGTGTAGTGTATTGCTTTACACTGACAGATCACCTGTTAGGTAGGGCTCGTGCGCACGTTGCTTTTTTTTTTTTGCGATTCCGTAGCGTTTTCAGCTGCAGCGTCACATTGTCAAAATGCATGCATTCTGCTTCCCCAGCAAAGTCTATGAGAATCATGCAAAATCCGTGCGCATGATGCTTTTTTGAACGCAGCGTTTTGAAAGTCAAAAATTTGACAAAATCTCTGCGTTTAAAAACGCAGCATGTCAATTCTTTTGAGTATTTTGGCAGCATTTTACACCCATTGAAATCAATGAGTTGTTGAAAACGCTACCAAAATGCTAAGCAGTGCATTTGCACTGCATTTTTGTTGCGATCCTCATGTTTATTTGACATAACAAATGCAGGTTTTTCGGTCTCTCTCTCTCTCGCTCTCTGTCGATGTCGGTCTCTCCCTCCCACCCACTCTCTCATACTCACCGATCCCCGATCACCAGTGCGGCGCTGCACGGCGTTCACACTGTGGCAGCTTCTCCTCTTTTGAAAATGCCGGCCGCTCATTATTCCATCTCGTATTCCCTACTTCCTCCTCCCATCGGCACCTATGATTGGTTGCAGTCAGACACGCCCCCGCGCTGAGTGACAGCTGTCTCACTGCAACCACAGCAGCTGGTGGGCGTGTCTATATCGTGCAGTAAAATAAATAAATAAATAATTAAAAAAAAACAAAGCGTGAGGTCCCCCCCAATTTTGATACCAGCCAGGGTAAAGCTACACAGCTGAAGGCTGGTATTCTCAGGATGGGGAGCCCCCCCAGCCTAACAAGATCAGCCAACAGCCACTCGGAATTGCCACATCCATTAGATGTGACAGTCCCGGGACTCTACCTGGCTCATCCCGAATTGCCCTGGTGCAGTGGCAATCGGGGTAATAAGGAGTTAATGGCAGCAGCCCATAGCTGCCACTAAGTCCTAGGTTAATCATGGCAGGCGTCTACCCGAGATATCTTCCATGATTAACCTGTAAGTTAAAGAAAATAAACACACACATCCAAAAAATCCTTTATTTGGAATAAAAGACAAAAAACACCCTCTTTCACCACTTTATTAATCCCCAAATACCCCTCCAGGTCCGACGTAATCCACATAAGGTCCCACGACGCTTTCAGCTCTGCTACATTGGAAGCTGACAGCGAGCGGCCACAGACCATGACCACTCTCTGTCAGCTCCACAGAGCAACTGAAGTGAGCTGCGCGATCAGCGATGACATCACTCAGGTTACCCTGAGAAGAACTCCAGCTGTGGCCGTGGGTAACTTCAGTGACGGCACCGCTGATCACGCTGCTCACTTCAGTCACTCAGGGGATTTGCGATCACCTGTGAGTCCTTCACGGGTGACTGCTAATCAGAACGCGAAACTCAGACAGAGCCACGGGATGACAATGAAGTTGGGTGAAGTTCATCCGAGTTCATTCTCACCGCCCGGTTCTGTCTGTGTCTGCTGTCAGTGAGCATGTTGCAGAGCTGAATTGCCAGGGGACAAAGATGCATCCAAAACGCATGTAAAATGCATGCAAAATGCATCCAAAATACATGCGTTTTGGATGCATTCTATTTGTCAAAACGCAGTGTCAAGTCTGCCAGCGGGTGCGCTTTTCTCTGCACTGGTCAGGATGCAGTGTGCGCACGAGCCCTTAGGGCGGCTTTGCACGTTGCAACATCGCACGTGCGATGTCGGTGGGGTCAAATCGAAAGTGACGCACATCCGGCATCACTTTCGACATCGTTGTGTGTAAATTCTAGATGATACGATTAACGAGCGCAAAAGCGTTGTTATCGTATCATCGGTGCAGGCTCCGACTTTTTCCATAATTACGATGCCGCGACAGGTACGATGCTGTTCCTCGTTCCTGCGGCAGGACACATCGCTGTGTGTTACGCCGCAGGAGCGAGGAACATCACCTTACCTGCCGCCGGCGGCTCTACGTAAGGAAGGAGGTGGGCGGGATGTTTACATCCTGCTCATCTCCGCCCCTCCGCCGCTATTGACCGCCTGCCGTCTGACGTCGCTATGACGCCGCACGACCCGCCCCCTTAGGAAGGAGGTGGGTCGCCGGCCAGAGCGACGGTCGCAGGGCAGGTGAGTGCATGTGAAGCTGGCATAGCGATAATTTTCGCTACGCCAGCTATCACAAGATATCGTACCTGCGACGGGGGCGGGGACTATCGCGTGCGACATCGCAGCATCGGCTTGCGATGTCGCAACGTGCAAAGCCCGCCTTAGACTCTACTTGAGGACATGTGCTGCAGAGAACAGGATGTCTCATGTGCACAGAACAATTGTATTAATGACAATAATATTTTACGCACACAGAATGATTGTGTTAATGATTATTTTATGTACATGAAAGTGCGATTGATCAGTCTATACAGGCCATTAAATAACCACCGATCAACCTGAACTTAGGGATCATTTACAGCATATCACAAAAGTGAGTACACCCCTCCCATTATTGTAAATATTTTATTATATCTTTTTATGGAACAACACTGAATATATGACACTTTGATACAATGTAAAGTAGTCACTGTACAACTTGTGTAACAACGTAAATTTGGTGTGCCCTCTAAATAACTCAACACACAGCCATTAATGTCTAAACAACTGGCAACAGAAGTGAGTACACCCCAATTAGCTAGTTTCCCTCACGGGTGTGATGTAACTCATTAGTGTTGCAAGGTCTCAGGTGTCAATGGGGAGCAGGTGAGTTAAATTTGGTGTTATCGCTCACACTCTCTCATACTGGTCACTGGAAGCTGAACATGGCCCCTCATGGCAAAGAATTCTCTGAGGATCTGAAAAACAGAATTGTTGGTCTACATGAAGATGGCCTAGGCTATAAGAAGATTTCCAACACCACATTAAAGGCCCCGTCACACTAAGCAACATCGCTAGCAACATCGCTGCTAACGAACAACTTTTGTGACGTTGCTAGCGATGTTGCTGTGTGTGACATCCAGCAACAACCTGGCCCCTGCTGTGAGGTCGTTGGTTGTTGTTGAATGTCATGGGCCATTTTTTAGTTGTTGCTGTCCCGCTGTGAAGCACAGATCGCTGTGTGTGACAGCGAGACAGCAACAACTAAATGTACAGGCAGCAGGAGCCGGCTTCTGCGGAGGCTGGTATCCACAGTAAACATCGGGTAACCAAGAAGCCCTGTCCTTGGTTACCCGATATTTACCTTCGATACCAGCCTCCGCCGCTCTCACTGTCAGTGCCGGCTCCTGCTCTGTGCACATGTAGCTAGCTGCAGGACACATCGGGTTAATTAACCCGATGTGTGCTGTAACTAGGAGAGCAAGGAGCCAGCGCTAAGCGGTGTGCACTGCTCCCTGCTCTGTGCACATTTAGCTGCAGCATACATCGGGTAATTAACCCGATGTGTGCTGTAGCTAGGAGAGCAAGGAGCCAGCGCTCAGTGTGCGCTGCTCCCTGCTCTCTGCACGTGTAGCTCCGTGCGGTGGTAACCAAGGTAAATATCGGGTTGGTTACCGATATTTACCTTAGTTACCAAGCACAGCATCTTCCACGCGGCGCTGGGGGCTTGTCACTGGTTGCTGGTGAGCTCACCAGCAACTCGTGTAGCCACGCTCCAGCGATCCCTGCCAGGTCAGGTTGCTGGTGGGATCGCTGGAGCGTCGCAGTGTGACATCTCACCAGCAACCTCCTAGCAACTTACCAGCGATCCCTATCGTTGTTGGGATCGCTGGTAAGTTGCTTAGTGTGACGGTACCTTAAGTGCACAAGCTCAACGTCAGATCTAGAGGTTGTCTTTTCAAAGTAGATGTATGAGTGCTGCCAGGATTGCTCCAGAGGTTAAAGGTGTGGGAGTCAGCCTATCAGTGCTCAGATAAACTGGATGAAATAGGTCTGCATGACTGTCATCAAAGAAATCTTCTAAAATTAATTTTAATTAATTAATTAAAATTAATTTTAAAATTAAAAGAAATCTTCTAAAGTTAATTGATGAAATCCGCCAAACAGTTTGCTGAAAGCAAGCAGACTAAAGGCCGCTTTACACGCTGCG
The DNA here is from genome assembly GCF_048569485.1 of Anomaloglossus baeobatrachus. NCBI lineage: Eukaryota > Metazoa > Chordata > Amphibia > Anura > Aromobatidae > Anomaloglossus > Anomaloglossus baeobatrachus. The sequence goes on from NC_134354.1 coordinate 571,452,260, forward strand.
ATATTGTGACCAATATCGCTAGCGTGCGTACCCGCCCCCATCGGTTGTGCAACACGGGCAAATCGCTGCCCGTGGCGCTCAACATCGCGCTGACCCATCACACTACTTACCTGCCTACCGACGTCGCTGTGACCGGCGAACCGCCTCCTTTCTAAGGGAACGGTTCGTTCAGCGTCACAGCGACGTCACAGCAGCGTCACTGAACCGCCGCCCAATAGAAGCGGAGGGGCGGAGATGAGCGGGACGTAATATCCCGCCCACCTTCCTTCCGCATTGCCGGCGGCCGCAGGTAAGGTGAGGTTCCTTGTTCCTGCGGTGTCACACATAGCAATATGTGCTGCCGCAGGAGCGACGAACTACTTCATACACCAATTAGCAGCGATATTTGAGAATGGACCCCCATGTCACCGATGAGCGATTCTGAAAGTTTTTGCGACAATTCAAAATCGCTCATAGGTGTCACACGCAAAGACATCGCTAAAGCGACCGGATGTGCGTCACAAATTCCGTGACTCCAACGAGATCGCTCGGGCGATGTCGCAGTGTGTAAAGCCCGCTTAAGGACATAGATTAATGGAACCATGTCCTGTGGTCTAATGAGACAAAGATAAACTTACTTGAGTCAGATGATATCAAGAGATGAGGTGGCAACCAAGCAAGGGGTACAAACACAAGTCTGTCTTGCCTACAGTCAAGCATGATGGTGGACGTGTCTTGGTTTGGAGCTGCATGAGTGCTGCCAGGTTTGGGAAGCTATAGTTCATTGAGGGAACCTCCCTGCGGAAATTGGACTGCTGGGCAGGATTCTAAAAAGATAAAGACACTCCTGCAAGATGACAACTCCCTTGCTAAAGAAACTTAGGGGTACTTCACACACAGCGAGAGCGCTACTGAGATCGCTGCTGAGTCACGTTTTTTGTGACCTCATTAGCGATCTCGCTGCGTGTGACACTGAGCAGCGATCTGGCCCCTGCTGTGAGATCGCTGCTCGTTACACACAGCCCTGGTTCGTTTTTTTATTGTTGCTCTCCCGCTGATAAGCACACATCGCTGTGTGTGACAGCGAGAGAGCAACAATCCTGAATGTGAAGGGAGCAGGAGCCGGCGTCTGACAGCCTGCGGTAAGCTGTAACCAAGGTAAACATCGGGTAACCAAGGTGGTTACCCGATATTTACCTTCGTTACCAGCCTCCGCCGCTCTCACGCTGCCAGTGCCGGCTCCTGCTCCCTGCACACGCTAAGTTAAGCGGTGTGAGCTGGTAACTAAGGTAAACATCGGGTAACCATACCCGATGTTTACCTTAGTTACCAGTCTCCGCAGCTTCCAGACGCCGGCTCCGTGCAAGCGCAGCGTCACTTGCACGTCGCTGCTGGCTGGGGGCTGGTCACTGGTCGCTGGTGAGATCTGCCTGTTTGACAGCTCACCAGCGACCATGTAGCGATGCAGCAGCAATCCTGACCAGGTCAGATCGCTGGTCGGATCGCTGCTGCATCACTAAAGTTTGAAGGTACCCTTAGGGTAAAAGTGCTTGACTAGCCAAGCATATCTTTGACAGTCCATGTGGCTGTGTATATGTCTATGATTTTTTTGTGAACCCTACAAAACTTGCAGACACCTTTTTTGTCTTGATCCGAATGTCTGATCAAAATAAAAAATGCAAGTCTATAGGTCCATTAAATAAATTTGACAGCCATCAGATGCAATTACGCATGTTTTATTATACACATGTTTATTTCCTTTGTGTGTATTGGAACAACACACAAAAAAACTTAGACAAAAAGGAAAATGGAAATAATTTCACACAAAACCTCCAAAATGGCCAGAAACATTGTTGGCACCTTTCCAAATTTGTGGGTAAACAGCTTTGTTTTAAGCATGTGATGCTTATTCAAACTTACCTGTGGCAAGTAACAGAGTTGGACAATATGAAAATCACAACTCAAACAAGATAAAAAGGGAGATGTTAACTTAATATTTGTATTGTGTATGTATATGTATATGTGCCACACTATGCATGGAGAACAGAAAGAGAAGAGAACTGTCTGAGGACTTGAGAAACAAAATTGTTGAAAAATATCAATAATCTCAAGGTTACAAGTCCATCGCCAAAGATCTTAATGTTCCTTTATCCAGAGTGCACAACATAACCCAGAAGTTTACAACCCATGACACTGTATCTAATCTCCCTGGACGTGTATGTTAGAGAAATATTGATGAAACAGTGCAACGCAGGATGAAGTATAAACAGCCCCATTCATATTCCAAAGAAATTCAAGCTGTGTTGCAGGCTCAGGGTGCATCAGTGTCAGCACAAACTATCTGTCAACATTTCAATGAAATTAAATGCTATGGTTGGAGACCCAGGAGCACCCCACTGCTGACACAGAGAAATAGAAAAAAAGCTAGATTATAAATTGTACGAGAATAACCAAAAACCTTCTGGTATAATTCTCTTCTTGACAGTTGAGATGAAGATAGAGCTTTTAGGTAAAGCACATCATTCTATATTCTGCAGAAAATGGAATGAGGCCTACAAAGAAAAGAACGCATTACCTGCAGTGAAATATGGTGGAGGTTTAAAGATGCTTTGGGGTTGTGTTTGCGGCCTCTGGCACTTGGTACCTTGACTGTGGGCTAAGACATCATAAAGATATGAAGATTATCAAAAGAATCTTGGGTCTCAACCTAGTGCCCAGTGTCAGAAAGCTGGAATTGCATCCTAGTTCAATGACCCCAAATACAGTTCAAGAAGCACCCGGAAATGAATGGAAACAAAGAGCTAGACAGTTCTGAAGTGGCGAGCAATGAGCCCAGATCTAAATCTCATTGAACACCTGTGTAGACATCTTAAAATTGCTGTAGGGAGAAGGCATCCTTCAAATATATGAGAGACCTGGAGCAGTTTGCAAAAGAAGAGTGGTCCAAAATTCTAGTTGAGAGATGTAAGAGGCTTGTTGATGGTTATAGGAAGCGATTGATTGCAGTTATTTACTCCAAAGGGTGTGCAACCAAATATTAAGTTGAGGGTTCCAACAATTTTGTCATGCCTGTTTTGGGAGTTTTGTGTGAAATGATGCCCAATTTAAAGGGAACCAATCACCAGGATTTTCGTAGATAACATAAAGCCATTGCTATACTGGCCCTGTCAGGCTGATTCTATACATACCTGTAGTGGTCAGCTCGCATGTTTAGGTTTTGAAATCCAAAAAAGTAAACTTTATAAACTGAGCTGCTTGTTGAGTGACAGTTGCACTGGAGCAGATCATATATTCATATTGATCCCCTCCCCCTGTTAGAATTAGCATAAGCATTATACAAATGATTCACTTTGTCTAGCAGGACCTGTGGTGAGGTCATGCCCATGTGACCTGGTATCCAGCTTTTGTGGCTGAGGCACCGCCCCTTTTGGTCACATGGCTATGACCTCACAGGTCCTTCCACAGACAAAGTGAGTCGTTTGTATAATGCTTATGCTAATTCTAACAGGGGGAGGGGATAACTATGAATATATGATCTGCTCCAGTGCAACTGTCACTCAACAAACAGCTCATTTTATAAACTTTACTTTTTGGGATTTCAAAACCTTTAGCTTTAGCTTATATAGGAAAACCTGGTGATTGGTTCCCTTTAACTATTTTTCTCTATATTTTTGTGTTCTTCCAATACTCACAAATAAAATAAACGTGTATAACAAAACATGTGTGATTGCAATAATTTTGTGGGTGTAAAACTTCATTTTTTGGAACAATTTCAAGGTTCCAACACTTTCACCCACAACTGTATATAGATGGACTATATATTACCACTGAACTGATGCATACTGATATTTGCGTATGTGATTTAATACTACCACCTTGTTTTCTCTATTTAGTGAAAATCTTTCAGCTGATACAATACAAACAATACAACACAAATGACTCTTATGGTTTGTATATCCTTTTATATTCAATTGGTGGAATTATAAAGAAATAATAATTGATTTTCAATTATAATGTGAATGCTAATATGTAATATAATTTTTGTGTATGCATGTTCAACAATGGGCACATCTGTAAAGAATAAAAGGGAGATCTTTCTCAATCAGTTTCTAAGATATCACAAGAATGTATAATAAGACAACCAGATAAAATAATATGCAGAATCCCAGTGTGCGGCAAGCTTACAATGAATCACTCATAACTTAAGTACCGTTTGAGTGGTTCATGAACACAAAAACATTCAGACATGGCCACATCCCTGCTTTAGTGTAAGACCTTGAGTTATTGTTCAATGTTTGAAAAAAAATAGTTTTGATTTTGAAAAAGGAACATCAAATAACAAAGAAACTGGAGATAGAATAAAATGTCTGCAAATGATAATTGTGAATAAGACATTATAGACGATGAAGAGAATACTAGGACTATAAGAGCCATTGCATTACTCTATTCAGCACATGGTACAAAACACATATCCAAACATGGGAGAAAGACAAAAGATGCCACTGTTTCTCCCATAAAGGTTCTACAGAAGCATAGAACTATGTTCTGAGAAATATTACGAAATTGTGTGACCTGATTTTCAAATAAAGAGATGTAACTCTTTGCGACAAAGCTTTTGAAAGATTTGATAACATTAAATGTTCAACAGTTTCTATTATTGTAATACTGTCAGATCATTAATTGTCCATTAACATTAGTAGGGACAAAATATGCAATTGTTCTATTTCATAGAATATACCTGGGCTATCTAGGGAGCCATTTATTATGCCACCATCCTTTTGTTTATATCAAAGTAAAACTCAAAACTTTGTCAGGTTAATGTAGTCACCAGCTTCATTTTTCTGATTTACGAAGAGTTAAGTAGTAAAATTCTGTAATCAGAAATCAATGTATAAGTCGGTATACAGTAAGCTTCTATGCTCCCCCTAGTGGAGGCTGCAGGCAGACAACATTCTATCAATTACCAGGGTGTGTGAGCTGGAAGACCATGGAGGCAAAATACAGTCATATGAAAAAGTTTGGGCACCCCTATTAATGTTAACCTTTTTTCTTTATAACAATTTGTTTTTTTGCAACAGCTATTTCAGTTTCATATATCTAATAACTGATGGACTGAGTAATATTTCTGGATTGAAATGAGGTTTATTGTACTAACAGAAAATGTGCAATCCGCATTTAAACAAAATTTGACTGGTGCAAAAGTATGGGCACCTCAACATAAAAGTGACATTAATATTTTGTAGATCCTCCTTTTGCTTAAAACTTAAAACTTAAAGGGAACCTATCATCAGGTTTTCCATGTATAAAGTACAGCCAGTGCCTGCAAGCCATCTGTTACAGCATACCAGAATGCTGTATAGCAAAAACTGTCAAAAAGTCAAAGAAAAAAGACTCACCACAATAGATATAAAGTCCCACTCCATGTATCAGTTGTGGTTCTCCTATTATGCTACGGATTCCTCATATTCCTTTTCCTGATCTTTTGCTAAAATGCTGTATACACTGATGAGCAAAAGGGTAACAATCTTTTGAACTTTTGACTTTCAGGCTCAAAATCTCAACATCTAATACAGCTTCAAAAGTAAGACTACCATCATTTTATTGACAATGAAGAAGAAATGCAAAGATTTTACCTATTCATTTCACCTACAAAAGGTACTAGTAAGTCACTGTATTACATGTACACTTACACTGATGAGCAAAAGGGTAACAATGTTTTGAAATTTTTACTTTCAGGCTCAATATCTCACCATCCACTACAGCTTTGAGCAGGAGACTTCCTTCATTTTATAAATAATCATCTTTGCTATCTCATACATTAATTTGACTTGCAACTATTTAGCATATGATTAATTATGCAGATTATTGTCATGTCACTGCATTGTTACTGTTTTGCTCCTGGTGGTAGAACAATCTTTTTCTTCCTTTATACTACAAATTGCAACCTGTTTTCACATTTTTCTAATAGCTAAATGTGGTATTAGGTTAAATACTAAGTAAAACATCACTGGTTCCAATCGAGCAGCAGCATTGAAGATTTCCCAAGAAAAGAGAAACAGCATCATCCAGCTCATCGATGGCGATCTCTCAGCTAAGAAAATTGAAAAACTGTATCATGTGAGTGCCATGACAGGTAAAAGAATATGAATTGAAGTTCATCCATCCATTCAACAGCCAAGAGGTGGATGTCCAGGCAGAAAATTGGAGTCAACAAGTCTGCTCATCACAAGGTCCATCAGTTCTAGAACAACAAATACGAAAGTGGAGTTGGCTTGTATGCTTCGTAATAGTGAGATCACAGACATTCATTCATGCACCATGCAATGTATGTTACAAAAGTCTTGAAATGGTGGCCCAAAAAAAGGTGAAGAAGCTTCGACTTCAATATCATCATAAGAAGAGTTGGCTCAAGTTTAAAAAAAAGTGGAAGATTGGAAATGGGTGATTTGGAGTGAAGAGAGTCAAAAGGCTAGGCTCTGATGAGTGCAAATGGGTCTGGAAGAAACAAGATAAAAATGGGCTAATGGGTCAAGAAATTGAAGGAACTGTAAAGTTTCGTGGAGGAAGCCTGATAATATAGGGTTGTTTCATAACCAATGTCATTGGATACTTAACCAGGATTAATGGTGATGACAATGCTGAGCTATACGTATCTTACAAGATGAGTTACTTAGTACACTCAAGTACAATGGATATGAAAAGGGCGTCATAGTGTTTCAGCAGGAGAATGACCCAAAGTATACATTGAGATTGGCGACATAATAGTTCATTGACAATGAAATAGAGGTGCTAAACCTCACCCCAAACACTTTGGGTAGAGTTGAAGAAAAAACTATAGACATACCTGAGTCGAGCCGTATGCACCAACATTGGGAATGTGTAGAAGAGACCTTGGATCAGATTTTGGTTGAGACATGCTTGAATCTGATCTAGAACATGCCGACAAATTCAGGGAGTGTTAAAAGCCAAAGGTAGATTTACAAAACACTAACAAAATAGTAAAAAATACAATTTTGATTTGTAGGAGCAAAACAGTAACAATGCAGTGACATTATTATTATTATTATTATTATTATTTATTTATTTATTTATAGAGCACCATTAATTCCATGGTGCTGTACATGAGAAGGGGGTTACATAAAGAATACATATACAAGTTACAATAGACAGACTAGTACAGAGGGAAGAGGGCCCTGCCCTTGTGGGCTTACATTCTATAGGATTATGGGGAGGAGACAGTAGGTGGGGTGTAGATTGGGCGGCAGCTCCACACGGTGGTCGGGCAGCAGCTCCGCACGGTGGTCAGGCGGCAGCTCCGCACGGTGGTCAGGCGGCAGTGAGTTCATTGTAGATTTTAGGCATTTCTGAACAGATGGGTTTTCAGGTTCCGTTTGAAGTTTGCAAGGGTAGGGGATAGTCTGACGTGTTGAGGCAGCGAGTTCCAGGAGGCTGGGGATGCTCGGGAGAAGTCTTGGAGTCGGTTGCGTGAGGAGCGAATGAGAGAGGAGGAGAGAAGGAGATCTTGGGAGGACCGGAGGTGACGTGTTGGAGTGTAGTGGGAGATTAGTTCAGAGATATAGGGAGGAGATAGATTATGCACAGCTTTGTAGGTCACACATGTGACATGAAAAGAATCTACATAACTAATCATATGCTAAATAGTTGCAAGTTAAATCTATGTATGCGTTAGCTAAGATTGTTGTCTATAAAATTGAAGAACTGACACATCCCTCTGATCAGCAAAAGTGACCGGATATTGCAGGAATAAAGTTCCATAAGGGGACTAGTAAAATCAATAAAAAATGTAAAAAAAGAGTTTTAAAAATATTAAAAAATATAAAAACAAAAGTTCAATCACCCCCCATTAGCCACATTGAAAATAAAACAATTAAAAAAGTGCATATTTGGTATCTCCACATTCAGAAATTCCTAATCTATCAAAATATAAAATTCCAAAAGCCAAAATTATGTTTTTTTGGTCGCCACAACATGGCATTAAAATGCCATAACCAGCATTGAAAACATCGTATCTACGCAAAAATAGTATAATTAAAAATGTCAGCTCATGATGCAAAACAAATAAGCCATCAATGAGCCACAGATCCCAAAAAATAAGAATGCTACGGGTCTCAGAAAATAGCAACAAAAGCACAATTTCTTTTTTACAAACGTCTAAATTTGTTTTCAACAATTACCAATAAAATAAAAGTAAAATTATACATGTTTGGTATCTACGAACTCGTACTGATCTGGGGAGTCATAATGCTCAGTCAGTTTTACTGTATAGTGAACATGGTAAATAAAAAACCCCAAAAACTATTGTGTAATTGCACTTTTTTTGCAAATTCACCGCACTTGGATTGTCTCAAAATAATTTCTTGAAGGTTTTCAAAACAATTGATTATTTGTAGTTATTTTCCAGGCGGTTTATTTCTCATCTTATATTGCGCTAGTTTAACCATATACCCCATGACCATACAGTATGCTCTTGTCAAATGTTCACGGGTGGGATTCAAATTTTTAACAACAGGTTCCCTGATTGTGTTTGGAAACTACACACATTTAAATGCCGCACCCATTTTGCTAGCCGTGCCCATTTTCATGCACTTTCCTTAACCACAAAATACAAGTTACTAAAAGTAAAGGCACTTTACCTTTATTTCCTTACTTATACTTTCATGCAAAATCTCATTGCCTCCTGTACTTTTATGTATGCTCTAATTGACTCCTTTACCTTCATGTATGTGTGGCGCCCCTGACCTGGTCAGGCACCACTGAGTACTGCACCTGTGCTGGTGGCAGTACAATACAGGTAATCCAGAAGGCTGACCGAAGTGTGACTACACAGGCGCATAATAATCAGGTCTCACACATCTACCTTTGATAGGGACTCCTGGGGAATCCAGGAGGGGGCGTGGCCTCTATGTCCACTCAAGGGATGTGGTAGAGAGCCTGTTTGCTATGTTGCGTAGTCAGACAGAGTAGGAAGGAGGGAGCTGAGTCTGAAGTGGTGCTCAGGGAGAGCAGACGCAAAGAGGAGACCTGAGGCTGCCACTAATCAGACAACATACACAGTGACTACCAACGGGGGAGATCGGTCACCTGGTAGTGCCACCCAAAATCCACCCAAGGCTAGAGAGAGCAAAGGAGTGGCAGAGTAAGGGGACTGCCAGGGAGGTACCAGGCCAGAAAGGGTAACAGGTCCCAGTGCAGTGATTTATTCAATTTTCTCTGCCAAACCTGCCGGTGGGGGCACTTCAGACTCACGCCACAACACCACAGAGTCCGCAGCCACGTAGCAAAGAGAGGGCCCATAGTTTACAGGAAGCAAGCAGCCGGAGTGACCTGGTCCAGGCTACAAGCAAACGGGCCAAAAGAAGGGGAGAGAGGCATCAGCAACTTCCCTGGGCGACCCCAGCAGGGCTTCAAGAGGGGTCACCCCAAAACACACAGGGCTAGGAAGGCGAGTTGGTAGTCACCCTCATCAGCCAGCTGGACAGATACCTGGTTCCAGCCTGGTTCATCCCAGCTACGCCCGGGTTACTCACCCTGCCATCAACTGTGAGTAAAAACCCTGAAAGACTGCCTGGACTGTGTTTGAGTCATTCTGCGCCTTGTGGTTCCAAACACTTACACAGGGCCCTGGGGCATGCCTCACTCTCGGGAGGCCACTACAACTGACTGCCCCCGCAATCAGCCCCAGGCACGCCTTAATCTGCAGTGGCAGTCACCGTAACCGCAATACCGAGAGTGGCATCACGAAAATCCTAAAGAGAAGGTTCCCTACCTGTGACCAGACTGTTCCTCCATGTGGAGTCCCTGAAGGTAATGCACAGACACAACACCTGTGGGGCTTCATAACTGGTGTCACGAACAGGATAAGGACTAGACCTGTTAAGACAGGTGACCATGTGCCTGGGCGGTCCACTTGAAAAATTGGAAGCGCCGCCATATTGCCACCATGAAAAGCGCGCCAAAGAACAATAGGAGCCCGCGCTAGAATAAGTTACCGCCCACAAAGAGTTGTGGCTACCCAGAGAACCCCTGCAGAGTCCTGACCTCGCGAGTGATGAGAGCGGAGGTATGCAGAGACGGTGGGAAGGAAAAGGAGTGACAAACTTGCTGCTGAGAGAAGATCGTGCAGAGAAAATGGCGTTCACACACAGCGACCCAGAGCTGGGCTCTGCTGCCTGGTGGGACTGGGAGCTGGACCAGTGGTGTGAAAGGCTGGAGACGAAGGTGATGCAGCAGATCCGGGAAGGACGTGCAGAGCTCAGAGAGATGGCTAGAGTCGCCTGGGATCACAAGAAGTGGATGGAGAGGCAAGTTACGCGCTGAGCGATAACTACTCGGACTCCAATGATGCCAAGCCTGGGTGAGTCCTGTATTGCCCCTGCCCGCACGAGTGCACCAATCCCCACTGTGAAGCCCGCAGTCCCCACAGAGGCCCCAGAAGCAGCGACGCCCAGCCTATCAAGCCCAGGCTGCCGCCATGTCAGGCCCAGCCCGCCAACACCAGGCCGCAGCCATGCCAGGCTCGGCCCACCAAGACCAGGCCGCCGCCATGCTAGGCGCGGCACGCCAAGACCAGGCCGCCGCCATGCTAGGCGCAGCCTGCCAAGTCCAGGCCGCCGCCATGCTAGGTGCGGCCCGCCAAGACAAAATCGCAAGGCCATCTACCCCGGAGAGCAGACACCGCTCCCCAGTCCAAGGAACCGGGTCCCACGTCCCCGCTAGAAGGAGAAGACCCTGTATCATTAAAGTTTAAGGCAGAGCCGGAGGCCCATTTCCCAAAGGAGATGGTGGCCCAGTATCTGCTCCCTCCACATTCCCACAAGAAGGCTCCAGTAACATCCACGATAAAAAGCCCACTGTCCTGGCCTGCTGATGAGGACCCATCCCCAGCGCTACAACGAGAGGAGAGCTCAAGAGCACTAAGGGGGAGGAGAGGCCCAGAGCCAGAGAAGCTGCCATACTCCCGCTGGGATGAAGAGAGCCCAACACCCTCTGCTGATGAAGAGCTGACAGTACTGGCCCCAAGCATGTATGTAACCTGGGAGCCTGCGGTGCCGAGGAGCCCCACAACCAGAGCCCAGCGCCGCGCCCGCGCAAAACTGGCCGCAGCACAGCAGTCCCCAGACCGGTATGATGTTACAGCTAGAGATATTGAAGATAAGCAACACCTAAGGAAGGCTCACTACCAGGAAAGGGGATCGCTTTGCCGTGGGGTGGTAGAAGACTTCAGCTTAAAATCAGAGTACGGCTTTATCGTTGCACCTGGCATGAAGGAGGGCATATTTTTGAGCAGAAGAGATGTGAGAGCACATTTACCAATAGGACATCCAGGAAGAAATCTGTACATGGGAGACTTAGTGGAGTTCACAAAACATCGAGGAGAGCGTGGTTGGTATGCACTAGACGTTACGCTATGTCCTAGAAATCCTGATTGTGACCCAGCTGCCTCTACACAAACCCTAAAGTCAAAGGAAAAAATAGAACTAGACAGATAAAAAGAAACAGAGGAAGAAGATAAATAACTAGAAAGAGACACCAATAAAGGCAAAGAACCAACAGAAGATACAACCACAGATGATGACGACGACAGAAATGTAGAAAATGACAGGTGCCGCAGCCCTGCAGGCCCAAGCCCTGGTGAGGAGGAATCTATGTAAAGTACAGCAAGTTACCAGCTTGAAAAGTTTGCAACGTTGAAAAGTTCAAGTATGTAACCACATGAACTTATGTGAGAAACTCTTTGCACTTTGAAAATACGGACCATAGGCTATGAACTGGCTATAGCCACAAACTCTCACAGTGTACATAGTTACCTTGAAGGGTACCACCACCAGAGTCAGCCTGTTTAGGGGCCTGGCTCGCCTGTGACCAGGGAGCACGCCTGTTTATGGGGCCTGGCTCTCCACCACAAAGAGGGTACCTGGTCAGCACCAACTGTGGAGGCCGCCTCTACGTCCTGCCAGAAGGGGCTGAAGGCGCGGCTCCACCAGGCCAGGTATACCCTGAAAACCACCAGACCAAGAAAGCCGCCTCTACATCCTGCCAGAAGTGGCTGAAGGCGCGGCTCAACGGGAGAGGAAGATTGGAGGAAAGGTCTGGGGAAGCGGATGGCCCAGATCTGGTTACCAAAAGGACCGGTGACCTGCCTCCTGAGAGGGTTTTGGGTGGGTTAACGGACTTGTGGGTGGAGGGTGGTGATGTATGGTACCTGCTAGTTTTAAAATGTTTTATATGTTTTACTGTTTTTATGCATTTAAAATGTTGTCTTGCAGCCCGAGGACGTGCTGGTGATAACTAAGGGGAAATGTGGCACACCTTACCTGGTAATCCAGAAGGCTGACCGAGGTGTGACTACACAGGCGCATAATAATCAGGTCTCACACATCTACCTTTGATAGGGACCCCTGGGGAATCCAAGAGGGGACGTGGCCTCTATGTCCACTCAAGGGGTGTGGTAGAGAGCCTTGTTGCTAGGTTGCGTAGTCAGACAGAGTAGGAAGGAGGGAGCTGAGTCTGAAGCGGTGCTCAGGGAGAGCAGACGCAAAGAGAAGACCTGAGGCTGCCACTAATCAGACAACGTTTGCGCAGTGACTACCAACGGGGGAGATCGGTCACCTGGCAGTACCACCTGAAATCCACCCAAGGCTAGAGAGAGCAAAGGAGTGGCAGAGTAAGGGGACTGCCAGGGAGGTACCAGGCCCGAAAAGGTAACAGGTCCCAGTGCAGTGATTTATTCAATTTTCTCTGCCAAACCTGCCGGTGGGGGCACTTCAGACCCACGCCACAACACCAAAGAGTCCGCAGCCACGTAGCAAAGAGAGGTCCCATAGTTCACAGGAAGCAAGCAGCCGGAGTGACCTGGTCCAGGCTACAAGCAAATGGGCCAAAAGAAGGGGAGAGAGGCATCAGCAACTTCCCTGGGCGACCCCAGCAGGGCTTCAAGTAGGGGTCACCCCAAAACACACAGGGCTAGGAAGGCTAGTTGGTAGTCACCCTCATCAGCCAGCCGGAAGGATACCTGGTTCCAGCATGGTTCATCCCAGCTACGCCCGGGTTACTCACCCTGCCATCAACTTTGAGTAAAAACCCTGAAAGACTGCCTGGACTGTGTTTGAGTCATTCTGCGCCTTGTGGTTCCACACACTTACACAGGGCCCTGGGGCTTGCCTCACTCTCGGGAGGCCACTACAAGTGACTGCACCCGCCATCAGCCCCAGGCACCCCTTAATCTGCAGTGGCGGTCACCCTGACCGCAATACTGAGAGTGGTGTCACGAAAATCCTAAAGAGAAGGTTCCCTACCTGTGATCAGACTGTTCCTCCACGTGGAGCCCCTGAAGGTAATGCACCGACACAACAACTGTGGGGCTTCACATATGCTCTCATTGATTCCTGTACCTTCATGTATCATCTTATTGCCTTCTGTCAGGTCCACATCACAGTCATTGTCTGTCACTTCTTAGTATGGTGAATAGAATTAAAGGGATTTTTTACAGGTTTTAAAAATTAGTACTCAAGGAACCCTGCTCAATTTAGACAAGATAGACAAGATGACAAGCTGTCCATCTGTCACCTCAACTATCTGCTGCACCTAATCTCAGGACACAGCAGCCACAAGCAACTTATGTGCGATATTCCGCCACACCATGAGCAGACCACTTGTTACCACCAATATTAACTGAATAAAATCACATACAAGGGAGAAATACCACCACACAATGACCAGTCCACATTTTGCCACCACATAGTGACTGATTAGTATTATATACAATAAAGAAATACTACCACACCATGAGCAGACCACATATAACCACTACATAGTGCCCGAATAATACCACATAGAGGGGAAACATAAGCGCACACCATAATCAGATTACATAATACACTACATAATGATAAAATAATACCACATACAAGTCATAAACACTGCCACATCATGACTAGACTAGACCATATATTATATCATATAATGACCAAATAATACCACAAACAAGGGAAAAATACCACCACATCATGACCTGACCACATATTAACACCACACAGTGACTAAATACTACGATACTGATCATTATTAGAAACCACAATACTAATAACACTAATATTACGATCAGTGCTATTATACACAAGAGCTGTATGTAGTGTATATTGTATAGGTAATACAGTGAGATCACCTATGACAATATACCTAGTAGATATAAATAAGAAACGAATTATGGTAACAGATGGATATCTTATAGATTTAAATTGTTTTTGGACACGCAAAAGAAACATGTATCGTACAAGAGAAAAAATGAGTACTATACGGCCATTCATTGTAATGGATATATATAGAAATGCACCTTGAAAATATTTTTTTAAATGCAAACTTTATTCACATGATCATTAATGAAACAAGGGCATTGTTAGGACTTTTTTTGAATCTGACTCTTATAAGGACTTTTATATATCCTTTTTGTACTTTAGTCCTAACAGTGCCCTTCTTTCATTAATGATCATGTGAATAAAGTTTGTTTGCATTTGAAAAAAAATTTTCAAGGTGCATTTCTATATATATCCATTACAATGAATGGCCATATAGTACTAATTTTTTCTCTTGTACAATACTAGTAGATATGTATATAATCTCATTGAACAGGTAATATAGAGATCACCAGTGAAATTATACACAAGAGCTCCTTATATAGTGTATAGTGTATAGGTAATACACTGATCACCGTGACATGATACACAAGAGCTCTGTATATACTATATAATGTATAGTTTACACTGACAAGCAAAAGGGTAACATTGTTTTGAACTTTTGACTTTCAGACTCCATACCTCACCATCGTCTACAAGTTTGAGTATGACACTAGCTTCAATCATTTTGGCTATCTCATACATAAATTTGACCTGCAACTATTTAGCATATGAGTAGTTATGCAGATTCTTGTCATCTTATTGTATTGATACTGTTTTGCTCCTATAAATCTAAATTTTTATTTTTATTATTTTTCCTGTGTTTTTTGAATCCACCTTTGGCTTTCAACATCCTTCTGGGAATACTCTCAATCAAAGTCAAACATATCTTGACTGAAATCTGATCCAAGGTTTCTTCTACACATTCCCAATGTCGGTGTATAATTTTCAACTCACCTGGGTATGTATACAGCTTTTTCTTCAACTCTACTCACAACTGTTCTATTGGGTTCAGGTCTGGGGACTGTGGGGGCCAATCCAGCACCTCTACTTCATTTTCATTGAACCATTTCTTCACCAATCTTAAAGTATGCTTCAAATCGTTGTCCTACTTGAACACTGTCCTTTTCCTACTCATAGTACTCAATTGTACAAAATAAGTCATCTTGTATGATACTGATATAGCTCAGCATTGCGACTACCATTGATCCTGGTAAAGCATCCAACACCGAGAAACCACCTCATATCATCAGGTTTCCTCCACCTAACTTGAGGGTTCCTTCAATTTCTCAATCCATTAGCCCATTTTTCCCTTATTTTTTCCTAACCTGTTTGAACCCATCAGAGCCTTGTCTATTGACTTTCATCTCATCAGTCCAAATCACCCGTTTCCAATCTTCTATTTTGCTTGCATGTGCACATCTTGGCTTTTGAATGGTTGGATGGGCTTCATTTTCTATTCTTCCAACTGTCATGGCACTCACATGCTGCATTTTGGCAATTTTCTTGGCCAAAATACCACTATTAATGAGCTGCATGATGCTGTTCCTCTTTTCTTGGGAAATCTTCTTCATGGCTGCTCCTCGATTCAAACCAGTGACTTTTGCTAGGGAATCAAACTAACGACACACCGAGCTATAACGGAATGTGAGAACATGTTGTAATTTGTAGTATGCAGGAAGAAAAGGATTTTTCCACCACCAGGAGCAAAACAGTAACAATGCAGTGATATGAGAAGAATCTGTATAAATTATTATATGTTACATAGCTGCAGGTCAAATTTATGTATGAGATAGCCAAGATGATTGTTTATAAAATGATGAGAGTCTACTGCTCAAAGCTGTAGTGGTTGGTGGAATATTGAGTCTGAAATTCAAAATTTCAAAACATTGTTACCCTTTTGCTAGTCAGTGTAAGTGTGCATGTAATACACTGACTTACTAGTGTCTTCTCTAGGCAAAATAATTAATATTTCCTTTTCTTCTTTAGCTGATGTAGACCGCTATCATTTCTTTCTGTCACAACTCGTTTCTGCCGAAAGTGACATACAGGCATATGTAGCTGATCGTTTCTAGAGCACATTCCTCACTTTTTTTCCAATGACTTCTACACTTCACCAGATGATGAAAAAAAGCGCAGTAACAGGACCTTGCACCTATTTAAAACAGCCTGTGTCGGCAGCTGTGCTAGGTCAGTTTGCTGTATAGTAGTATAAAAATAAATAAATAATAATTAAAAAAAAGACATAGGCTCCTGCTATATTTTATTAGCCTGCAGAGGTAAAACAACATCTGCAGGCTATAGCCTCCACCTGGGAGCTTTACCATGGCTGGATATGAAAATAGAGGAAAAAAAGATGTAGAGTCCCCCCCAGTTTTGATATGCAGCCACGGTTAGGCAGACACGTGGGGACTGGTATTATCAGGATGGGAGGAACCATGGATATTGCCTAAAATTACCAGCCCACAGCTTCCCAGTATTGTCGCATCCATTATTTGCGATAATGTCAATGCTTTACCTGGCTCATCCTGGTTGCCCTGGTGCCTTGGCAATGGGGGAAATATAACAGGTTAATGACAGCTGTGATTTGTCAGTTTTTATCAAGCCCTAGATTAGTAATGGGAGGCATCTATGAGACCCCCTCCATTACTAATCCTGGAAGTGAAAGGAAATAAAACACAAACACCAAAAAAAATCCTTTATTTGAAATAAAATGCACAGCATCTTTCACCCCTTTATTAACCCTAAAAACACTCTTGAAGATGCAGCGTAATCCATACAAGGTCCCACGACGATGATCAGCTCTGCTACATCCAGAGCTGTGAGCAGTGACATCACTCAGTTCACCAGAGGACATAACCAGGTTCCCACGGTATGACTTCTGGTGACCTGACTGCCGGTGTGTCAGAGTGCGGAACATGGCCGTGACCTGCAATCCGACAGTACTGTAGCTGCTTCACCATGAAAGTGAGAGTGCTGCTGATGTGACAATCCAGCAGCACTTTCATTTTGAAGCTGCTGCCGGACTTTTCAATTGTGGGTCACAGCGATGTGGTTGCGGTTATTGATGTGCTATTTTGCCAGAAGATGCAAAATAGGTGCAGGAATTTGGTGTATACATTTCAGCATCAAGTCTGCATCTCCTGGTAAACCCCCCCCCCCACAGTTTTCTGCCAGGAGATGACCTGCAATCCGACAGTCTGGCAGCTGCTTCAAAGTGACAGTGAAAGTGCTGTCAAATCAGACAGTCCGGCAGCAGCTTGAAAGTGAAGGAGCTGCCGTATTGTCAGGCTGGCAGCTCTTTCACTTTGAAGCCACTGTTGGATTGTGGTACCCAGCTATGACATGCAGTCCGACAATCCAGCAGCGCCTTCACTTTTACTCTGAAGCTGTTGCTGGACTGTTGTATTGTAGGTCACAGTCGCGTCCCGCACTCTATCAGTCCGGCAGTCAGGTCACCGGTGGTCACTGCTCAAAACTGGGCTCTTCCTTGGCTGTCAGTGTTTCTCAGTGCCTGTAGAGAGCGGACGTGTTTTCATGCTACCCAGGCTCCAGATGTAGCAAAGATGGGAACATTGTGTGATATCGTACGGATTACATCGGATCTTCAAGGGTGTTTTGGGGGTTAATAAAGGGGTGAAAGAGGGTGTGTGTATTTTATTTCAAATAATGGATTTTTTTGATGTTTGTGTTTTATTTCTTTTCACTAACAGGATTTGTAATGGGGGTGTCTCATAGACCCCTCCCATTACCAATCTAAGGCTTGATAACAGCTCTGATTTTTGACAAATTGCAGCTGTTATTAATTCATTATATTACCCCATGGCCTCTGGACTAAAGCAATCTGGATGAGCTAGTTAAAGTGCCCGCATATTCACATCTAATGGATGTGGACAATTATGGGCAGCCGTGGGCTGATATTTTTAGGCTGGGGTGCCCAATATTCATGAGCATCCCCAGGCTGAGAATACCAGCCACCGGCTTTTGGCTTTATCTTGGCTGGGTGTCAAAATTGTGGGACAGTATGCCTTTTTTAAATAATTTATTTAAATAATTTTAAAAAGCCACATTGGGTCCCTCTTATTTTGATAAACAGCCAAGATATTGCGCACAGCTGGGGACTGCAGACTGTATCCAAATGCTTTATCTGCCCTGGGTATCTATATACAGGGCACTCTACTTCATTTTATTTATTTATTTATTTTTACACTTTACTCAGACAGACAGCCTCTGTGAGAGCAACCAATCAGAGACGCTGATACACTAGCAGTCTGACTGCAGCCAATCACAGATGCTGTTGTGCCACCCCTGCAGCGGTCGAACCGCTCGGATCCCGGGGTGATTACTCGTGGCTCGAGGGTCTCCGGACCCGGGGGCTAGGGGCCACACTCAAATGAAGAAGGGGCTATTTACAGAGGAGATATAGTTTGTGAGGCCACCCGTGGTGTGCGGTAACAGAGTACCGCCGCTGCCCGTGAGAGTACCTGGGTTGATGGAATGGGGGCAGCCAGATGATGTTACCCTCCACGGGTAGGGACGGCCCCGGGACTCTGGATGGTGGTGTGCAGGGGAGCGCAGGGCCAGTGTGGTAGCAGGGGATGACCGTGTACTCACTCAGGCCAGTTATCATGGTGCTGGATGATGTTTTGTAAAGTCATTACACATACATGCTGCAGGTGAACCAAAAGTCCCAGTGCACCACTGCTGCTTGGGAAGGAGAGCACGTCCAGGTATCCGCTCCCAATAGTATTGCTTTTGCTGTGTCCCAATTTAGTACGACCTCTCGGGAGCTTTGACTCCTCAGACCCTCACACTATGGGGCCACTATTTCACTTTTCCTGGGGGCTCCAACCCCCTGTTCCCTCTCGCTTTGAGAGTTTCTACTACACTTCCTCACCCTTTGCTCCCCTGGAGCTCACTGACTTGTCACCTCCCACCAGTCTGCATAACCCTTCGGTGGGCGGCCCTTTCCTCTCTAGACTTACCCACTGGCTTGTCTGTCCTGTACTGGTGTGAGTGTGGATTGGGGGTTTGAATGCGGTTGATAGCAATACCACTGGGTGGAACCTGGAACCAAGGAGGGTGGGTTCTGCACTATAAGGACAGGAGTGTAGTTCCCTGTGACACCCTGACTAGTGCAGGGGCGTCACACTGTCACAGACGGTCGGCGGAGGATGCAGTGAATATGTATGAGACGTAATGAGTGGACTCAGAAGCAGTGTTACTGCCACACTGTTGAGACTAGTAAGTAAGCCCTGCTTTAACCATTTTGCTTCATTTTTTTTCTTTTACAGTGATTTCCCTGGCCAATCACAGTCATGCCAATACTTGGCATGGCTGCAATGGCTTCAGAAGTGCCCACAGCCTAAAAGCTTGCTGATTGACTGCTCTACAACCTTTCAACAAGTTTTATTCTGGTGACAAACCTGAACAAGGACCAGATGTACAGTCAAACCAAAGTATTTGGTTTGGACACCAAACTTTACAGTTCGGGTTCGCTCATCCTTTGTTAAGATTTGTAAATTATGTAAATATTATACTTGTGTCCAAACTGTATGTTGTACCAAAACATGGCACTGGCAACAGACATGGTACATTGAGGAAAAAAAAAATCCTATGCAATGGAAAAAAATGTGGGAGTTGCTAGCAGCAGCACCACCAATGGATCTGCTGCTAGCAATCATCCCAGCAATAGTAGTACCAAACGTAGATCACAGTTGGCATCCTTTTCCTCTCGCAAGAGTATCAGTGGGGAGGGAGCAGATGGTATAATGGAAAAAATGTCACATGATTAATCTGAGTCACAGCAGGATGATGTAGCCTCTGACAGAGACACGATCAGCTTGAGTCAGTGTTCTGCTCTGTCCAGTTTCTCTACCAATCATAACACTTAATGTTGTGCATAGCAAAATTTCTATTCTATTAATTATACCTGTTTCTGTTCTGCCACTTAGCCCCTATCCCACAACACCCTGGAGGCTAAAGAAGGTACTACCCAAAAACAAATTCTTCCTATTAATTTATTGGAAGAAATTTCAGCCTTTGTACTGGATGACATAAGGCAAGAGGAGATGGAGAACCCAGTTCTAATGGCAAACTGTGCTTCTGGCTCTGCAAGACACATTTTTAGGGCCACTGTGAACTATGAGTGGTAGTACACTCTGAGCCAGGGCAAATCTTGAGGTGGGAATTAGGCATGGGACATGAAAGACAGCACTTTCCCACCTAGAGACAAAATAGAGGCAACCGACATTCAGATCCACGGACATTGGACCTTTTTATGCAGTGCAATTGTTTTTGTTCATTACTAAGGGGGACTTTATCAACAAAAAATTGGATGTCAATGTGACAACACGGACTCTGTCAGTGCCTAGCATGGGTTAAGTTCTTAAAATTCAGCCAGACATGAAGTTAGTTTGTTTATAGATGGGGGATAATCCCTCATTGTTTCTACAAGACTCTAGGAGTCTAGTGTTACAGTTCTTGTTGACTCATGTAATTGCCTTGGCCAGTGAAGGTCAGACGCCTGGACAAATCAATTATGTGAACCTCCCATTGTATTACTATGTGAATTCCTAGATGTAATGTAACTTAGCTGTCTCTCCCTCGTCTCTGGATATTTTGTATATGGCTTGAAATCTAGCCAATAAGAGCCCAGTCTTACCCACCATTCGTGAAGACCACAATGGTCTAAATGGAGAGCTCAGGGGTTTAAGAATGAGGACTGTCCATTGCCCGGGTAGACTCTTCCTACATGATACCAATCTAGGATCTGCGGATCTGATTGGCAAGCCATAACTGAACCTGGATTTTAATACTACATGGACTTCAGCATCGAATGCAAGGATTCGGCTGAAAAATCAAGGACTACCCAAGGAAGGAATCCAGCTTGGGACAATCCAGTCACCTGACTACAGGCTTTGCGGTCCTCAGACAGCTTCCTAAATCTGGCGTTATTCCGGTGGGTGCCCGCCGAAAGCGGGGTGCTGCTGGTTTGGAGTAAGTAACCCTGGAAGTTTTGAGGCACGGACATTCTAATCCCTGGTGATCCAGCAGAAGGGTGAGAAACTGTTGCCGGTTACATTATGTGGTTTTGCTGGTTATGTGCTATGTGCCGTTAATTGTTTGGGGATCCAATAAAGTCTTAATATTGTGATATCCTCACCCTGTGTTGTCTGAGTAGTGTTCCTCCCATGGTTAAAGAGGTCGGGTATTCAGTTGGGATGAGCCCTGGGCCATGCTGTATTTCTAAAGGCGGCCGGGCCAGCGGACGAGAGCACCCACTGACCCCCGTGTCTCCACAGTCATTACTAGGGTATTGTTTGTAGTCACCTCTAAAAAAAAAGCTACCACAAACAGACTTGGAGGTAGCCACTCTGTTCATCAGATCCCAGGGGTCGCACTGACCTTCACCTTTTATCTGCTGTACAGGGATCTGAAATTACACAGGTGGGTGGTGCAGCTTGCAAGAAAAATAGTCACGAGTCAAATAGTTAAGTCAGAACAAGGAGGTATGTGTAAGTACAAAATTTGTCCTGCAGAAGAAAAGTCAGCAAACAAGCTGGTCAGAATCAAAGATATGCGTTAACGTATACACGCAAGAGGTAGTTAGGCTACAACTGGAAGTAGAAACTGATTCCCAGGAGTTTAAAGTGCGAGCAGCCCTCTTCCGCCTCCCAGAGGTTACAGTAAAGCTTCCAGGGTGATGTGGGTCAAAAGTCCCAGGTGTACAACATGACCACCAACTAGTCATCCTATGTCAGTCGACAACTGAAGCTGAAACGGAGGGGACAGGCACATGTGTCTTAACTAAATAATCAGGGGAGCAGTAAGTATAAAGAGCAAAACTGACCACTTTTGACCTTTTAGACCTGGTAGCATTAATCAAAATCACCGAAAAAGAAAAACGACATGTAGTCTGGTATGAATAAAATCACAACTGTTTATTAATATATATAAGAAAAACCAGATAAAGGTAAAAACCACATGAACACAAAGTAATATACTGTATATAGATGATGCACGAAAATGAATAAATAATACCAGGTAATAATACACAATCAAGTATTTCATATAATAGTGGTAATAATGGTAGGTACAGAAAGCCAGAGACACTGCAAATTTGCAAACAACATGCCACTAATCAATGTAAGTGATGCTGCAACAATTGTAAATGTATATATGTATGACACCAAAATATATCCTGGACAACACTACAACATGTAAACAAAAAAGTGTATCATTGTATTAAAATATATACCAATAAATAAATAAATTTAATAAATAAATACTGCTCAAAACAAAGCCAGGATATAAGTAAGATGGAACTACATAGCAGCAGATTGTAACAAACATTGGCTCCTGATAAGTTATGTATAGCAGCAAATGGTAGTATATAGTCAATATTAATAATA
Source organism: Anomaloglossus baeobatrachus (assembly GCF_048569485.1). Lineage (NCBI taxonomy): Eukaryota > Metazoa > Chordata > Amphibia > Anura > Aromobatidae > Anomaloglossus > Anomaloglossus baeobatrachus. The sequence goes on from NC_134354.1 coordinate 571,474,845, forward strand.
AAGTGCTGGAGTGTTCAATGTCTAACCATGGCGACTGTGTACAATCCCAAACTGTGACAAACCAAAGCAGCAAGTGGTATTGTTGAGACAGTATAAGATGACAAAGTGATGTGTGCAATGTAATCAAGAATCCCTGGTTGACCCCACAATTTCTAATACAAATAAAGATGATATGCATTAAAAGCACAGATCACTTGTAAGAGGTCCAATATACATCTGCGTCACCCTCCCCAACGTACGTTTCAGTGTACTTTGGGGAGGGAAGGTGGGGGAAGAAAGTACACCGAAATGTACGCTGGGGGGCTGATACACAGGTATATTGGACCTCTTACATGTAATCTGTACTATTAATGCATATCATCTATATTTGTATGGACAATTGTGGGGTAAACCAGGGATTCTTGTTTACATTGCACACATCACTTTGTCATGTTATACCATCTTGCTGCTTTTGTTCTGTCACTATTTAGGATTGTACACGGTCGCCATGGATAGACATTGAACACTCTAGCACTTTATTATTAGAAGTGACTATATACTACCATTTGCTGCTATATATACATAACTTTATCAGGATCCATTGTTTGTTACCATCTGCTGCTATGTAGTTTCATTTTTACTTATATCCTGGTTTTGTTCTTCAGCACTATTTATTTATTTATTTATTGGTATATATTTTAATTCAATGATACACTTTTTTGTTTATATGTTGTAGTATTGTTCAGGATATATTTTTGTGTCATATGTACATTTAAAATTGTTGCAGCATCACTTACATTGATTAGTGGCTTCCTTGTATGTTGTTTGCAAATTTGCACAGTGTCTCTGGCTTTTTGTACCTACCATTATTACCACTACTGTACTATATGAAATACTTGATTGTGTATTATTACCTTGTATTAGTTATTCATTTGTGTGAGTCATCTACATATATTACATTGTGTTCATGTGGTTTTACATTTATCTGTAAACATTAGTGATTTTATTTTTTACTAGACTTCATGTCGGTTTTTCTTTTTTGGTGATTTTGGTTAATGATTCTGATTGGTCTTTATACACTTTGCCTCGGTTCTGGCACTTATTACGAATTATTTAAGTTTATTATTGAACCTTAACATCTGTGGTTGATTTATGTGCCTTTCTTTCGCTTCTGGTGGCATTAATGTATATTTACAAATTTGTGCCCATTCCAATGGAGAAAAAAATGAAAAGTTTGATAACAATTGTTTTTTTACCATTGATACTCCCGCCATAATGCAAGGTGAGAACTTTGCCTCAGACAGCACCTTTTTCAATATTCATGATTAGCAGCATTTTGACATATGTGCTATAAATCCTTGGAATTTCTCAGCTCTAACTCAAAAATTGCGATGCCATTTTATTAATTCATTAGAATATGCATTTTTTTGCCTAACGGGTCATATAATTTGGTGCAGTTACTTCTGGTTTCCAGTCTGTGTTTGTACTGTAAAAAATTGTTTAATATTTTTAGCATGCTGTTAAGGGATTTGAGTAATTATTTTCCAATCCATATACACCGTGTGCAGAATTATTAGGCAAGTTGTATTTTAGGGGATTTTTTTTATCATTGATCAACAACTATGTTCTCAATCAACCCAAAAGACTCATAAATATCAAAGCTTAATATTTTTGGAAGTTGGAGTGGGTTTCATTTTAGATTTGGCTATCTTAGGAGGATATCTTTTGTGCAGGTAACTATTACTGTGCAGAATTATTAGGCAACTTAATAAAAACCAAATATACTCCCATCTCACTTGTTTATTTTAACCAGGTACACCAATATAACTGCACAAAATTTAGAAATAAATATTTCTGACATGCAAAAACAAAACCCCAAAAAATTAGTGACCAATATAGCCACCTTTCTTTATGATGACACTCAACAGCCTACCATCTATAGATTCTGTCAGTTGCTTGATCTGTTTACGATTAATATTTCTTGCAGCAGCCACCACAGCCTACCAGACACTGTTCCGAGAGGTGTACTGTTTTCCCTCCTTGTAGATCTCACATATTATGAGGGACCACAGGTTATCTATGGGGTTCAGATCAGTTGAACAAGGGGGCCATATCATTATTTTATCATCTTTTGGCCAGCCACGCTGTGGAGTAGTTGGATGCATGTGATGGAGCATTGTCCTGCATGAAAATCATGTTTTTCTTGAACGATAACGACTTCTTCCTGTACCACTGCTTGAAGAAGTTGTCTTCCGGAAACTGGCAGTAGGTCTGGGAGTTGAGCTTCATTACATCCTCAACCCAAAAAGATCTGACAAGTTTATCTTTGATGATACCAGCCCTTACCAGTACCCCACCTTCACCGGGGTGGAGCTCTGTGCCCTTTACTGATCCAGCCTCTGGCCCATCAAGAGTCACTCTCATTTCAAAAATCAGTCTTAAGATATTTATTGGCCTACTCTTGACGTTTTATTTTATGTTTATTGTTCAAAGGTGGTCGTTTTTCAGCCTTCCTTACCTTGGCCATGTGCCTGAGTATGGCACACCTTGTGCTTTTTGATACTCCAGTAACATTGCAGCTCTGAAATATGGCCAAACTAGTGGCAAATGGCATCTTGACAGCTTCACACTTGATTTTCCTCAATTCATGGGCAGTTATTTTGCGCCTTTTTTGCCCAACACGCTTCTTGCGACCCTGTTGGCTTTTTGCCATGAAACGCTTGATTGTGCAGTGATCACGCTTCAAATGTTTGGCAATTTCAAGACTGCTGCATCCCTCTGCAAGACATCTCACAATTTTGGACTTTTCAGTGCCCGTCAAATCTCTTCTGACCCATTTTGCCAATGGAAAGGAAGTTGCCTAATAATTGAGCACACCTTATATAGGCTGTTGATGTCATTACACCACACCCCTCCTCATTACAGAGATGCACATCACCTGATTTACTTAATTGGTAGTTGGCTCTCAAGCCTATACAGCTTGGAGTAGGACAACATGTATAAAAATTATCATGTGATCAAAATACTCATTTGCCTAATAATTCTGCACATAGTGTATTAAGCCCCATGTATATACTGTACTGTGTACCTATACTTAGCCCTCCATTTCTGATTCTCTCCAGTGAAATATAAAAATCAAACAAATAACTATGGAGTTAGTTTTGTGTCCAGCAGAATCCGTTTTAAGCCATATAAAGAGACATTACATCCATTATGGATACCAGGCAGGTGTGTATTTTGTCTCCAGTTGTGTCCAGGACTGTACAGAATTATATACAAGGACATGTTAATACAGCCTTGGAATTATTACAGTGATTCTTACATTTTATACCAAAAATTGTGTCACAGTACCTAAAAATTATTGTTTTCTAGTTGTTACAGGTATAATAGATGATCCTTCCCCAGCATTTACAGTATTACGCAGGCATGATAATTGCAGTGATGTCAGCGTCCCTCTAAACAAAGTAACATGTTGAAAAATGTGTACAGTATGAGAGTTTAACACCTGACTAATAGAAGAAGACATTTTTAAAGGGGTATTCCCATCTCCAAGATCCTATCCCGATGTGTAGTAGGTGTAATAATAATATTAGCAAATACCTCTAATTAGAATTGTAGTATAGTTCTCGTAATGTAGCCATGTCTCTTACCTCATCTGCCGGGCATTGCAGCTTAGGTATATATGGTTACTGCCATGAGAAACTAACTAACTGTCACTATATGAGTGGTCATAACTAGGGATGATCGAATACTTCAATTATTCGGCTTCGCGAATATTTTCCGAATACCTCGCCGCTATTCGATGATTCGCAAATATTCGATGCGCAATGTAAGTCTATGGGAAACCCGAATAACAACTATTCGGTACTATTCGGGCTTCCCATAGACTTACATTGCGCATCGAATCACGGAGAGGTATTCGGAAAATATTTGCGAAGCCGAATATTTGAGGTATTCGATCATCCCTAGTCGTAACCATAGCTACCTAAGCTGCAATACGCTGCACATGAGGTAGGATACATGGCTATATCAGGAGAATGATACTACATTTCTAATTGGAGGCATTTAATAATAATATTATTATAACATGTACTACCTATTGGGATAGGATCTTGGAGATGGGAATACCCCTTTAAATAAGTGGCAGAAAAAAATATTTCAAAAACTGTAAGTTGTAAAAATATTGAGCAGGAAAGAAATGCCAAATATATTCATGCTTTAGAAATATATAATTATACTGTATGTCTACACATTGAAAATTAGTGAAACACATTTTCCTTTCCAGAACTCAATTAGATAGAACATACTGTACTCAAATTATATTGATCCTTGTATCCTTTAAATAATTGCATTCTTCAACTTCTTAGGTTCCATGTAGAGTAATAATTTCATACCTAATAAGTGAAGTTAAAACTTTTTTCCGAGTGATGAAGTACCTTGACTGTTCACATGAAACTAGCTGACTATCAACCACACTTCATTTAAATCAAAGCCACAGGGTAAAAACGTACAAGAAGCAAAGAAGAACAAGAAATGAATCAGGGAGTAACCAGAAACCAACAGTTTAGACCAAATACCCAGAGGGCTATATATTAAAAGGGTATGTGCTTCAAGAGGATTAATGGAATGATATCTGTGTGTCAAAAACCATGAAAGAAATATAATTCCAAGTGTCAAAAATATTTCCTTTATGTATCACATTAATGGCTTAAATACTTCTAGCTTGTGATGGACACTGGCTATATGGTTTTTTCGTAATCTACAGATAATTTGCAACAAAGACAACTTGCATGCAAGAAGATGAAAGCATGTACTGCCCCGCACACTGTGTATATATATATATATATATATATATATATATATATATATATATATATATATAAACCACAGCACAGCATAAAGGCGTAAAACTAGACTGCATGATCACTGATTTAGGTCACCCTTAAATGGCACATTTTACATGTTTAGGACCTAAACTACAGAAAAAAGGTGCGGGCATGCATTACTGTTTACAAGACACATGAGGAAGGAATCTTTATGTTTCAGTTTTATATATACTGCTCAAAAACATAAAGGGAACACTTAAACAACAGAATGGCATTTTAGTGTGGACCCGTAGAAGCGTTGAATAAACATGCGAAACGGCCGTCGTCCGACGTGCCCTGTGTACCCCCGCCCCCGTGCCTTCACTTGTAACCAGTTGATGGAATAAAAGGTTTTTTGACACGATCATTCCGGTGAGGGCCTTTTGTTCTACCATTTTCCTGTTCAGATGGTGTTGGGAGTGTCCTGGTTGGGGCTCCATAAGTGTTGCTAGCAGTGGGAGTTACAGTTCACTGAGGAAACCATGAAACAACATGTACTGGGACATAGTGAAGCAGAGAATAATCCCCACCCTTTGGAAACTGGGCCACAATACAGTAACGACCCCAAACACACCTCCAAGACGATCACTACCTTGCTAAGGAAACAGGATTAAGCAGCTAGATCTAAACTCTATTGAGCATCTGTGGGACATCCTGAAACAGAAGGTGGAGGAGCGCAAAGTCCATAACATCCACCAGCTCCGTAATGTCGTCATGAAGGAGTGGAAAAGGATTCCAGTGGCTTCTGTGAAGCTCTAGTGACCTCCATGTCCAAGAGAGATAAAGTAGTGTTTGAAAATAATGGTGGCCATACAAAATATTGACACTTTGAGGACAATTTGGCCATTTTCACTTGACTGTGTGTTGAGTTATTTAGAGGACACACCACATTTACACTTACAAGCTGTGCACTGACTACTTTACATTGTATTGAAGTGTCAAATCTTCAGTGTTGTTCCATGAAAAGATATAATAAAATATATAATTGTGAGGGGTGTATTCATTTTTGTGAAACACTGTAAGAAGCAAAAATGTTTTTAATAGAGTCCTCTCCTGAGATACTTGTTTTCTAGTGGCTGCTTCTATTCCTACAGTAGCTACACATACTAATGAATATTACCATCCTACTACATATATTTATCATTTAAATACATTCTCCTAACTATCTAACTAATATCTGGCCATATGTGTTATTCTTTTGATGTCTCAAATTCTTATACTGATGAAATCTCATCAGACTTTTTTACTAGTTCCTACTTCCAACTGCTGTGCCAGATAAAATAAAAGTACAATTTTTTGATCTGGCTCTTTGAGTTGGCCCGCTCAAGAAATGATATGCCACATGACTGTGAGCGATTCCATAGCAAATTGGGATCTGTTCTCACTTCAGTTTTTAAGGCCTGGTCTTCCAGATAACTGAACTTCTAACTTTTTTTTACCCATCAGCATCGCAGTGAAATGCTGGAGTGAAAAAAGTTGAATGGACAGACCATATGGAAACCAAGCCTCATAAAACTAGCTGTATAATTTGTAGTGCAACCATACATAAAACTGCAGTCACTGCTATAACCGGTAAACCAGGGTTCGTATTCAACTTTTTAACAGTAGGTTCCCTGTTTGTGTTAGCAAACTAAGCTCATTTAAAAAGGCACAGCCATTTGAGTTCCACACCCATTTTACTAGCCATGTCCACACTTTCCTAAACCACAAAATAAAAGTAATGCTAAGTAATATAGTAAAAGCGCTTTCCACTTCTTACCCTACCTATACCTTCATGTATAGTCTATTGCCTACTATCCTGTACATGTTGTTCCAGTCACTGTCAGTCACTTTTTACTATGGTGAATAATATTAAAGGGTTTTCTACAAGTGTTGAACATTGGTACTAAAGGAAGCTTATTTAAATTGGATGTCTCCTGTCCATCTGTCATCTCAGCTGTCTGGTGCACCAGTCATTGATCTCAACAGCCTCAGGCCAAATAAGTGCAATATACTGCCAAGAAAGAACCAGACCACATATCACCACATAGTGATCGAATAATACCACATACAATGCAGAAATACCACCACACTGACACCAGACTACATATTAGCACAACATAGGGATTAAATACTACCACATATAAGGAACAAATAACCCCACACTCTGACCAGACCACGTAAAACCACCACATAGTGATAGAATAAGAATAATACCACATACAAGGGACAAATACTTCCACACTGTGACCAGACCACATATTACCACCACATAGTGACCGAATCATACCACATACAAGGGGAAAATACAAACACACCATGACTAGACCACATACTACCACCACATAGTGACTGATTAATACCACATAGAAGGGAGAAATACCACCTCCCTGTGACCAGACCACATATTACCACCCCATAGTGACCGTATACTACAATATTGATTGTTAATAAAAACCACAATACTAATAAAAATATTATTACCATTAGTGTCATTATACACAGGAGCTCTATATATAGTGTACAAGCAATGCAGTAATCATCAGTGTCATTATACACAGGACGTCTGTATATACTATATAGTGTGTATATGTGTGTGTGTGTGTGTGTGTGTGTGTGTGTGTATATACATATAATAAACTGACTTACCAGTGACATCTTTAGGTTGTCATTCATCTTTGTTTTTCTTCTTCATCTGGAACCGACTGCTACCATCTCTTCCAGCCAGGACTTAGCAATGCATAAAATAACACACAGACATCTATAGCTGATTGCTTGTAGAACACAGTCCTCCCTTTTTCCATCTTCTGGTCCCAATAAGTACTCCATTCTGGTCCCTATATGTAATCCTGGTTCCCATACCCTGACAAGCAAAAGAGGCCCTTGACAGATGGGGGGGCCATTCGCTGTTGGCAGGAGCAGGTCACAATCTTTCCTGTGGTCCCCATGCACTTTTCTGCCTGCCAAGCCTTTAAACGCACAAAGCACACAGCTGCAGCATTCACTGCTGAACACTGTGTGCACATGAATTGCAGGACGGGGTTCATCCATGGGCAGAGTTAGCGTGCGATGTGCTCCTGTCTCACAGATGAAGAGGAGCCGCAGCACCAGCATCTCCCAGTGCTGCATGTGCTCCCAGCATCCCCAGTATATGTATGCCCCCCAGCGTCCCTCAGGGCTGCATGTGCTTCCACAGTTCCCAGTTTGTGTATGCCCTCCACTGGCCCTAGTAATGTATATGCCTCCACTGGCCCTAGTAATGTGTATGTCCCCCACTGGCCCCAGTAATGTGTATGCCCCCAATGTCCGCAGTACTGTATATGCCCCCCAGAATTCTCTGTATGTATATGTCCCCCACTGGCCCCAGTAATATGTATGCCCCCCACTAGACCCAGTAATGTCTATGTCCCCCACTTGCCCCAGTAAGTGTATGCCCCCTACTGGCTCCAGTAATGTGTATGCCCCCCAGCATCCCCAGTATGTGTATGCCCCCCACTGGCCCCAGTAACTTGTTTCCCCCACTATAACGTGTATGCCTTACAGTAACATGCTCCCCCCAGTAATTTGTGTATCCCTCTGTAATGTGTATGCCCCCCAAGTAATGTGTATGTCCTTCCAGTAATATGTATTTCTACCAGCTATGTGTATAACCCCAGTAATGTGTATGCTCCCTAGTAATATGTATGCCCCCCAGTAATGTGTATACCCTCTCTTAATGTGTATGAAAAACACTTCGAAAGTATAATGTTTCCACTCCCATACTTCATGGTTGGGATGGTGTTCTTGGGGTTGTACTCATCTTTCTTCCTCCAAACAGAGTGAGTGAGGTTGATATCAAAAAGTTCTATTTTGGTCTCCTCTGACCACATGACCTTCTCCCATGCCTCCTCTGGATCATCCAGATGGTCATTGGCAAACTTCAAATGGGCCAGGACATGTGCTGCAATAAGCATGAGGTCCTTGCTTGCCCTGCAGGATTATAATCCATGACGGTGTAGTGTGTTACTAAAGGTAGTTTTTGAGACTGTGGTCCCTGCTCTTTTAAGATCATGAACCAGATCCTCCTGTGTAGTTCCTAGGCTGATTCCTGACCTTTCTCAGAATCATTCTTATCCCATGAGGCGAGATCTTGCTGGAGCCCCAGACTAAGTAAGATTGACAGTCATCTTGAGTTTCTTCTACTTTCTAATAATTGTGCCTACAGTTTTTGTCTTCTCACTAAACTGCATGCTTATTGTTCTGTAGCCCAACCAAGCCTTGTGCAGAGCTACAATTTTGTCCCTGGTGGCTGTAGACAGCACTTTTGTCACACAGAAGCCTTTTTAAGAGTACCATCACAAGATCCTTTTTTAAGCGTACCCCAATGGAGCCTGGTGCAGAGTGCCCACACAGAGCCTGTTTTATAAGTATGCAGAGAGAGGAGTAAGAGCAGTAGCCCAATACTCTTCCTCACTCGAGAAGCATCCTATCTCTATGCTAGTTAGAGCACAATGGCGGTGCCACCCATGATCCAGCAGTTATACAGGTTGGGTCACATGGCCAATCACAGCCATGCCAATACTCAGCATGGTTTTGATGGCTGTGAAAGTGTCCACATCCAAAAAGCTTGTTGATTGGCTTAACTGCAGCTTTTCAACAAACTTTATGCAGCATCCGATATTCATCCAAACTCCAAACTTGAGCACAGATTTCGTTGAGAAGGTACAGGTTCGCTCATTCCTAATTACAAAATGATTTTAAATATTTTTGTAATCCAAAATAGGTGTGGTGAACTAACACGAGTAACGGGCAGCCATTTTTGGCACAACTAGATACTCTCAGGAATAAACAGTAAGAAACTAAAGGGAAAAGCAAGAGAAGTAACGCAGCAAGAAAAGGATAAGGGTTAACACCATAAATGCACACAACTATAAAATCACAACCACCAGTAAGCCTGGATAAATACACCTCCTTTCCAGGCCAGGTGTAGTCAAGCTATAGCTGACACCATAAGAACACTGCAGCCAGCATATATAGGAGAAGAGTGAACGTAACTGGCTCTCCAATTGACCATGCAGACTAACAAGCAGTGCAGCAGAGATTAATTATTTCTAGCCTGCCCATGAACCACAGATCTGTGAGTCAAAACTTGAATCCCCCTGAGCTAATCACAACCATCAGGGAGGTTTGCAGGCAGAGTGTAAGAATCTGAAGTTTCCACAGGTCCCAAAGCTGCCATGAGTGTCCACAGGCCCAAACACTAAACGGTCTCACTTCCAGACTGCTAGCCCTGCAAATGTTGGCATTTAAGCTTGTTGACACTGATTCTTTCCACAACCTGATGGTGGCGGCCATCCCTCATTAGTCTCAACTATCACTATTTCTCCAGGTGTGCCGTCCCCACCTTACACAAGCACGTATAACATAATATGGTTATTTTAGATAGATCTCGCACTGACTGCCGATCCTTTCCCAGTTTGAGACTCATGACTTAAGAGTGTATTCAAAATTGAACCAAAAACTCTCAGCCCAGCAAGAAGGGTATTAATCAGAGAAGAAGCACAGAGATCAAAGGTAATCCTGAAGAAACTGCAGAGATCCCAAGCAGAGACTGGAGTACCTCTCCATACAACAACAATAAGCCATACACTCCATAGAGCTAGCCTTTATGAAAGAGTGACCAGAAAAAAAGCCTTTAACTACAGCCAAAAATTGGAAGGCTTGTTTTGAGGTATATGGGAGACCCACCCTCCCCCAAAACGTATGGAGAAAGGTGCTATGGTCAGATGAGACCGAAATCAAAATCTTTGGTTACCAAGGTAGACGCTATGTCTGGCACCAAACTTACACAGCTCATCACCCCAAAAACACCATCCCCACAATAAAAGGTGGTGGTGGCAGAATCATGATGTGGGCATGTTTTTCAGCACCAGGGACTAGAAAAATGGTCTATGTAAAAGGGAAGATGGATGGGGAGAAATCCAGGGATATTCTTGAGCAAAACCTGTTTCTGTCGGTGACTTGAGACTAGGATGGAGTTTCATCTTCCAACAAGACAATGGCTCAAAGCAAACTGCTAAAGCAACACTCGAGTAGTTTATGGGGAAAGCAGTCTAGTCAAAACCCAGACCTTAGTACAATTGAGAATCTGTGATCAGACTTGAAGATTGCTGTTCACCAGAGGAAACCATCTATCTTGAAGGAGCAGAAGGAGCTGAAGCAGTTATGCTTTGAGGAAAAGCAAAAATCTCTGGGGCAAGATGTGGAAAGCTCATTGAGAATTATCCAAAGTGACTTGCAGCTGTAATTACTGCAAAAGGTGGCTCTACAAAGTACGGACTTAGGGGGGTGAATACTGTAGTTATGCACACTGAAGTTTTCAGTTATTTTATTTGCTTCACAATAAAAAAAAAACCGAATGTTCACAGTTGTAGACATGTTCTTTTCATGAACTGATGCAAACCCTCAAAAAAAAAACTGAAATTCCAGACTGTGAGGTAGCAAAAGACGAAAAATGCCAAGAGGGAGAATACTTTCACAAGGCAATGTATGTATTTTGTAATTATGTCATATGTATTAATAAACATATTGGTTCAAGGCCGTATATCAGGTTAGTCATTTTATTATTAGACAAGCACAAGCACGACTATCTGTCAGTCATATCAAATCTAACACAGAGAATAGATTGTATTCAATTTTTTACATAGATTTTTTACTTTGTCATCATTTTAACTGCATTCTGCTTAAAAATTAAGATGTCACATATGATATCCATGACGTGATTAAATACACAGTACAATGATATTCTCAATCACTGTATACAACGCTAATATGTAGGTCACGCAGTAAAAATATCATTTACATGACACCTCAACGTTGTTACAATAAGAGCCTTTCTCAAATGTCAGGCCTTCTATACATAGACGGACATAATGGTATTACACATATGCAGAAATATTATAACTCTGTATGCACAAGAAGAGAAAGAAACAGTCAGTAATAGATTGACAGCCGGTCAGTTTTTCTAATGTAGAGTGACGGGTACAAGAACAATAACGAATGTCTCTTTTGTCATCATATGAAGCAATAACTAAAACTAGTTAAGACTTTTTATGTGATAAATGTCCTATATTTGTATAACTAATAGCTTTTTTCAACGCTTTGTCATTATATGATTAGGCTTACTGTGCCATGTATTACATTTCCGTTGGAGAGATGATGTAGGGGCAGATGAAAGGAAACAGTCCTGTATTTATGAAAATGCATAATAACGTATTCTGCTATCCATTGCACAAAGTGAAGAAACCAAATTAATTTCAATGCATTTACATAATTCACTATGGTAATATATCTATTAATGTAACAATATATATTAGTAGAAGGTAAATGGAAAAAGTGGTGGAAAATTATACAGAACTCAATTCAAACATGATCCTTTCTAATACTATGTTACAGTAGTTCCCATGATCAAATAAATAATTTCTGCCTTAAAATCTAATGTATATTACCATTCCCCAGGGCAAGACTGTACTAAGACTTATTGCTATTAGAACATTTTAATCATTCCTTTCTGCATACTATTTAACTCTTCACATTTATTAAACCATGAAATGACCAGTTATATGCAGCTATTTATTTTTTCATATTTAATATTTTAGATAGGATATAAAACTCAAACAGAGAAACTAATAGAATTATTGACAATAAACATATTTATGCAAATGTTTATGGATAGTAAATTAAATGATAGAACAGTTCATTATTTTTTTTTTCCCGCTCAGAAAGGAAAGTGTGACGCCCCTGCGGTAACCAGGTGTCACAAAACTAAGGGAACAACAAGGTAACAGCTCGGGTCCAACATGACTGTGCCAGTCATCACACACACACTAGCATACCAGGACATTTACACTCACAACCAGGGTGGGAGACCCCCCCCCTTAGAACCAGGTGACAGGGCTGGGCACTGTGAGCTAACTGGCAGCCAACTGGGAAGGGAGGGACCAGACCTGGGGGAGGAGAAAGTGACCTGGGATGTGTGGATAGACAGTGGGAGGAGTTAGTTAGTTAGTTAGTTAGTAGGAAGAAGTGAGAGAGGAAGGAGTTGAGGAGACAAGTGTGCGGTAGTAAAAGGAAAAATGTCAAGACAGACAACAGACTCTTGAGACACAGTGAAAGTAGCAAAGAATCTGCAAAGACCTGAGTAGAAAGATCAGCCACTCAGAGGAGAAAAGTAGCTGGAGAGTGAGAGAGCAAGCTCCAAGGACAGAGGGATCCTGTGGGGTGGACATCCAGGGCTCACAGTACTTTGCACATACGGGGTGCAGATCCCAGAACAGACCAGGACTTCAAGCCATCTGTTAACTCTGCCAGGCGGGTGGGTTTCCAGGACTCATCTGCCACCACTAACGTTCGAGGCATCAGCAGCAAAGAGGGGACCAGGAGAAATTCCCTTAAATAGTCCAAGCTGCCTGCGGCAGGACCCAGACACCAGAAAGACCTCCAAGTGCTCCACGACAGGGAGGACTGACAAGTACACCAGAGTGCATCGGTGGGAGAATGGCACCAAGTTGGCTGGCACAGCTATAAAGGACACGGGCGCACCTGGGATCCAGCATGTCCCCAGGGCACGAATTCAGAATGTAAAGACAATCAAACTGCACTCCCTGTCTGGACTGACTTATTGCTACGCACCTCCACATTAACCCTTCACCTACCCCTGGGGAAAAGCCCTGGTTGTGGAGGGCTCCATCATCCACGCTGCCCCCATACATCATCCCCAGCGGGAACCCGCAGCGGTGGCCCTACCATCCCTGGCCGCAAACCGCAAGTGGCGTAGTCGGACTTTTTATTATTTTATTTTTCTTTTCTTTTCAGTTAAAACTGGTCGATGGTGCCCCTGGATCTGGAACCCCTTGAGTCACGCACTGTCTGGATCTGAACAGCTCGGTTGCCCCGTGGCGCGACAAAAGCATATATGTTTTTGGAAAGATTTCTGTTCGCGTTTTCATTTTTCCTGTTTTACTTTATATACGCACTGCGATGTACTCATTACAGCTGATCTGTCAATCATAGTACAGGTGTCCCATGCACATAAACCCCTTAAAGAGATCCTGTCAATTGCTCAATAAAAGTAGTTAAATAGTTTGTAAAACTGCACTGCATCGTTCCATTGTAGAGATATTTACATTTGTTGCTTTGTTCAATATGTTAAATTTCTACTTGTAGTTCAACTGTACTCCCTTTCTCAGTCAACTTTAAAGTTTCACACTATCTCGTCTCCAGTCTGCATTGTTCTCTTTACTGACAGATATCACCCACTGTATGCAACTGTGTCGCCCAGGGAATGGGCAGTGTATAACTGGGGAATGTCACTTTGGTGGCCGGTGCCCGGTCCCGTGCCCTGGGTGCTTTTTTTAATGGGGAGTATTTACAGGGGAGATTAAAGTCATTGTTGTGACGCCACCTGCGGATTTTGGTAAATATAGGGAAACTGCCTCTGCTGGATTGGTTACTCCTAGGGCTGGTGGTAATGGCAGCTATGGTGGTAGGCCCTTCGCAGACAGGGCTGAGCCCGGGAAGATGTGTGACAGAGTCTTTCGCTGTTAATAAGGGAGGCCACACCGTAGGTTGTAATTAACAGTCTCTACTCACTCTTGACCCTCGGACGCCTGGTTCAGGTCCCTGTAGTGTGGAGCATTTGGGGCCCGACTGTCCCTTTTTGTTGCAGTCTCCTTGTCTGTACGGCGGGCAGTGTGGACCCTGTAGGGCTGGTCTGTGTCCCAAACCCTGATCCTTGCTTTACTGCTGGTGCCCCCGGATGTGTGGGTCAGTGAGGTCCGTGAAGGTCCCCTCACTGTGCAGGTATTTGCCAGATCGTATCAACTGGTGTCTGACCTAGGGCCCTGTGCCTCTTCGGTGCTCTGGTCCCAGCTGTACTTGGGTGTACCTGCCCTGGCAGCCACTCTCCTGTGCCCCCGGGTCACCATTATGTCGCGGGCGGAGGAGGGAACGCTGCACTCTCCCACTGCTCGGGTCCGGCTGCCACTGCTGCTTCGGCTGCTGCTGCTCGGTGGTGGCTCGAGCGGTGGGCTGGATCCCGGGGACTCGAGCGGCGTTCCTCGCCCGTGAGTGAAAAGGGGATTTTGATCGTGGGGGTTTTGATTATTGTCCGTGACGCCACCCACGGTTGTGGTGATATTGGTGACACCACCACTGCTCTAGACGGGGATCCCGGGAGCGGTGACAGGGAGCAGCTTTGTTGTTAATTCTCCCTTCCGTGGGTAGGGGGTCGGTTGTCCCGGGGCCCGGTGATGGGGTAGGGATGGATGGCAGGCAGGTTACAGGGCCTGGTGAGGTGCAGGGTCGCAGGGGCAGCGTGTGCCGCACGGCACAGTGGTACTCACTCAGCCAATGATGAGGACACAGTTCTCGGTAAAACACACGGCTGGATGGACGGGTCCCACAGACGGCTGCGGTGTTGTTTTCTCCCGGCAGGTTGATGGTGACTGCCTTTCCCTGCACCTAGATACGATAGATGGTTCCAATGGGTTCCCACCGGTTACCCACTCCCCGGCTTGGATATAGGCCGGAGGAGCCCCTTTTTGCCCGCAGGCGCTGGCCCTGAGAAACGGTTGCCTTGGCGGTGGCGGTGTCTCCGTCACTTGGTTGGACTGTTGCCTTCTGTCGGGACTTGGCTGTTGGGAAACCCAGGAGGTTCCCTTCACTAACGAATTTGGCAAATTCACGGTGACTCCTAGCCTTGCCGGGGTCCGTAAGCCCCTGCCAGATGGTGCTGACTTCTCTTTGTGTACCAGTCCGGTACCGCCGGGCCACCGCCCGTCCACGGTCCTTACGGTAGACTCCAATCGGTCACTCCTGCAGACGGTCACCACCGTTTGCCAACCTTGCTGCTCCATCCGGGCCACACACCCGGACTCACTTCAGATTGCTCGACTGCTACTTTACTTCCTCACTCCTGTAACTCCTGAACTAATCTCTCTGTTTTCCCGCCTCCAGGACTGTGAACTCCTCGGTGGGCAGGACCAACCGCCTGTCCCACCCCCTGGTGTGGACATCAGCCCCGGGAGGAAGGCAACAAGGGTTTTGTGTTTTGACTTCGGTGTGCCTGCTGGGAGTGTGGGGTGTGTTGGTGTTGTTCTCTGTGGCCTCTGGCTTGTCCAGGGTGCCACATTCCCCCTTAGTTAAATGCAGACCATCCGCGGGCTGCCCGTCCATCACCGGTTTTATTTTCACCAACTGAAAAATATAAAAAACGGTAACACACATACAATTATAATAACTTCTTCCCACATAGGGAGGTACTCTTATTTAAACGTTATGGTTACGGCTTCCGCTCTCTCCCACCCAAGCAACCTGGCCCTGATGCTGCCCCTAAGCAAACAGGCAGCACCCCTTGACCCCAGTCCTGCACAAGTTGCCCGAGCAGGTTCTGTCCTTTTCAGGGGACCCACGTCCATGGGGAACCCCTGAAACCCCTAGATGATCGCCACCGGTTCCGGTGGTGGCTGGGCCCCAGCCTGCTCCACTGCGGGCCCTTCCTCCAATCTGCCTCTCCGAAGGCGGCAACGGTAGAAGCCACAACAAACATATTTTATTTACATGCCACTAGTTTGTGGTTGCCCTGCTAGTTCTCGGGCTTGTTCATAAGGAGTCCCTTATGCAAAACTTGGTGAAGGGGGTCCCAACGGGGATCAGTTGCCGGCAACGACCGGTTCAAATCAAGGTTGCAAATCAAGGCTTCAATCAGGTGACATCTCAGTTGATTATTCTTATCATTTTCAAACTTTCAAACGCTGGTGGTCCCAACGGGGACGGTGACAACGGCATTCCGCTGCCCTTACTCCGACTCTTCGGTGTCTGCTGGGGGAGGGGACGCGGTGGACACCTGGGCCTCTTGGCTGCCCCTCAGCTTGGCATCCAGCCCCTCTCCCCACAGTGCCGGATGTACTGCACCAGGTCGCCCGGCATCAGGTTACGGCCTGGGTGCTCCTCCGGCAGGTGGGCATTAACATCCCGCCGGGCTATGAATACCTCGGCCTCCAAGCCCGGTTCGTATATGAAGCCAGAGCCCCGGCGGACATCAAACTGCCTCACCTGCCCTTCATACCGGGGGCCCCGGACACGGAAGGTCGCTTGGCGGAGGCTCTCCTTTTCCCGGATTGCACGGGCCACCAACTCCGCCTTCTTCCTTTCCCTTTCCTCGATTTCTGGGCCCAACGGTACCGGCTCCCTATCCCAGTATGGTGCTGCTGCGAGCTCCGGCGCACGGGTCGGGCCCCGCGAGACCTTTTGGACACTGCCCACTGCTGGTGATCAGGGCGGAAGGTCCCGCAGTGACTTGGCCTTGGACGACGCCTTGCAGCGGCAACCCGGCGCAACCTCAGCCGAGGTGTGGGGGATGGGCACAGGGACTTTCCTCCGCTGGGCCTTCGGCATGGAGCGGTCTGTCGGCTCCGGCTCGGGGAATCTCTCGGGGGGTGCCTCCGGTTCAGGCTTTGGGGCTTTCCACAGTAGCACCTCCGGTCGGCTACGGGCTCCGGCTACAGGTCGGTCCGCCTGGGCGGACATGTGGGGTATCGCTACCGGTTGCGGGGATAGCGGGCCTAGTGGCGGGGTCACGGCAGCTGGGACGGGTGGCGAGGGAGGCAGTAGGGCGAGGGGGTTCAGACCGGGTCCCGCAGCCGCGATGACCGACCCACTAGGGGTATCGGGGCGTGGGTCGCTCACCCTCCCTTCCGCAACTTCCTCCTCGCGTCTCCGCACGGTCGCTATGACCTCCGCCATGTCGGTCTCCCACTCCTCCAAGAGGAGCTGCATTTTGACCTGCAGCCGTTGTTGGGGCTGCGCGGTCCGGATCTCCACCCACGCCGCGGTTCCAGGCGCGGGGGCTACGGTGCTACGGGACGGCATAAACATCTTGCTTGCGGACTCTCCCAGGAACAAGATGGCTGCAGGGTCCTGGCGTCCCTGCTTTTATAGCTGCGCTCACATGCGACCAGTCACCATTTCGTCCCCCTTAGCCTCTTTCCGGCTTCTCCTCTATTGGGGCGGGGTTTAGGCCTTCGCGCCTTCACTAGTCGAGGAGACTCTCGAGCGGGAACTCTTCGCGCCCAAGATGGCGGCTTTTCAAATTTTCCTGCTGGACACCTCCGGCGGTCACACAAGGTGCACTTCCACCAGTCGGTAGAACGGTAGGATCCTGTTTGTGATGCCAAGTTGTCGCAGGCGGAGGAGGGGACGCTGCGCTCTCCCACTGCTCGGGTCCGGCTGCCGCTGCTGCTGCGGCTGCTGCTGCTCAGTGGTGGCTCGAACGGTGGGCCGGATCCCGGGGATTCGAGCGGCGTTCCTCGCCCGTGAGTGAAAAGGGGATTTTGATCGTGGGGGTTTTGATTATTGTCCATGACGCCACCCACGGTTGTGGTGATATTGGTGACACCACCGCTGCTCTAGACGGGGATCCCGGGAGCGGTGACAGGGAGCAGCTTTGTTGTTAATTCTCCCCTCCGTGGGTAGGGGGTTGGTTGTCCCGGGGCCCGGTGATGGGGTTGGGATGGATGGCAGGCAGGTTACAGGGCCTGGTGAGGTGCAGGGTCGCAGGGGCAGCGCTGTGCCGCACGGCACAGTGGCATTCACTCAGCCAATGATGAGGACACAGTTCTCGGTAAAACACACGGCTGGATGGACGGGTCCCACAGACGGCTGCGGTGTTGTTTTCTCCCGGCAGGTTGATGGTGACTGCCTTTCCCTGCACCTAGATACGATAGATGGTTCCAATGGGTTCCCACCGGTAACCCGCTCCCCGGCTTGGATATAGGTCGGAGGAGCCCCTTTTTGCCCGCAGGCGCTGGCCCTGAGAAACAGTTGCCTTGGCGGTGGCGGTGTCTCCGTCACTTGGTTGGACTGTTGCCTTCTGTCGGGACTTGGCTGTTGGGAAATCCAGGAGGTTCCCTTCACTAACGAATTTGGCAAATTCACGGCGACTCCTAGCCTTGCCGGGGTCCATAAGCCCCTGCCAGATGGTGCTGACTTCTCTTTGTGTACCGGTCCGGTACTGCCGGGCCACCGCCCATCCACGGTCCTTACGGTAGACTCCAATCGGTCACTCCTGCAGATGGTCACCACCGTCTGCCAACCTTGCTGCTCCATCCGGGCCACACACCCGGACTCACTTCAGATTGCTCGACTGCTACTTTACTTCCTCACTCCTGTAACTCCTGAACTAATCTCTCTGTTTTCCCGCCTCCAGGACTGTGAACTCCTCGGTGGGCGGGACCAACTGCCTGGCCCACCCCCTGGTGTGGACATCAGCCCCGGGAAGAAGGCAACAAGGGTTTTGTGTTTTGACTTCGGTGTGCCTGCTGGGAGTGTGGGGTGTGTTGGTGTTGTTCTCTGTGGCCCCTGGCTTGTCCAGGGCGCCACAATTACACAACCCAGCTCTCAGGCACCTCTCCTCTCTTTCACTCACTACTGTTCACTGCCTGCTGTCCCCTCCGACCAGGTTATCTAATCTCCTGAACTGGCTCCGTCCTCTTGGTGGCCATCCCCTTGTGTCCGTCTAGCCAATTATAGGTTATACTATACATTACATAAGAACACCTTACAATGCATACATTAAAATACTGTATTTTACACAAAACACGTAAGACATTATCCACATTGCACTTCACAATGTCATTGGTGTCTTTAAGGGCAGGAAACCAACAGCAATAATCTACCACTCTTACAATACAACCAAAGATTTCACATCTAAAAATGGAAATATCTCTGTAATGGAGAAAAGTTGCTCAAAATGGAAAAAAAAAGCATCAGAATTAGAAGACCACGGTGATTTTTACAAAGTATTTAAGTGATAAGTAATCATAAAGGCACTATGCTGTACAGATATACCATGTGGATGATCTTCCTACTGTAGTTAATGACAGTCTGGCTCCTGCTCTAATGGGTGGGATTGGAGAAAACTCTGATTTTGGCCAATTTAACCCCTTAGATAATAAGTAGTCTAAAGCATTAAGTCATCAAGAGAATGTTGACACAAGTCTATTAGTAAAGTTAAACTTTTCTAAAATTTGAATACGTCCAGCAAAAACAAGTCCACAAAAGGCTAAAATAGAATGCAAAATATGCCCTCTATAAACCATACTTGTATACATTTCCATAATCGTAATATTCTATACAATTTTCTTGCATGGTAAACCTCAGAAAAAAACACTGCCCTGGAGGTTTACAATCTACAAGAGATTGGGGCTCTAGATAGTAGCTAAGGGTGCAGGAGAAATCCTGGTGGTAGAGGTGTGAGGTACAAACAAGAGGAGACCAAAGAAGGAGGGTTTTTTTGGTGTGGCGGAAGATTAAGTCAGAAATGTATATAAAGGGGACTGAGAATAGAGACAGCTAGTGATGGGCAAGCACTGGTGCTCGGTACTCGAGTTGAGCAATTTGTAATGCTCCAGTGCTCATCTGAAGTAAGGAGCATAATGGAAGTCATGTAAGAAACTCAAGTATTTTTCCGTCACGCCCTCCCAGGAGCTCAGACGGGGTAGTAAAATTGATCTGGCGGAATTAAAATCGAGAAGGCATTTTGTCATGTAATAAATAAAAAGTATGTTTTTTTATCCTATTATCCAGATTGAATGTGCTGTTCATTCCTTCTACTTTTGTCTTCACATTCTGGATTCGCTCTTCCAGGGACCAAGGCACCCATCCAGGATTCACTGCTTCAAGCACTTGGAGTGGTGAACACCCAATTTCTACAATTGTACTTCCTGAAATACTTTGTGCTGATGGAAGACATTTCAATTTCTACTATGTAACTCTCAGTCTGGGAGCAGCCAAGATTATCATACCCCTGAAATACTCTGTGCTATGGGTGGAACCTGTACTTTCCAGCTTGTGACCTACTACAATATCTCAACATTTATTTCCTGAAATACTTTGTGCTGCTGGAAAACAACTCACTTTCCACTATGTAATTCTCAGTTTGTGACCAGCCAGAAGATTATTATACTCCTAAAATACTCTGTGCTGTGGGTGGAACCTGCACTTTCCAGCTTGTGACCTACTCCAATATCTCAACATTAATTTCTTGAAATACTCTGTGCTGGTAGAATAGAATTCTCCTTTGACTTTTAACTCTCAGTTTGTGATAAGATTATTATACCCCTGAAATACTTTGTGCTGTGGGTGGAACCGGCACTTTCAAGCTTATGACCTACTACATATCTCAACATTAATTTCCTGAAATACTCTGTGCTGGTAGAATACTACAATATCAAAACATTAATTGCTTGAAATACTCTGTGCTGGTAGAAGAGAATTCTCCTTTGACTTTGTAACTCTCAGTCTGTGACCAGCCACAGGATTATCATATCCCTGAAATATTCTGTGCTGCAGGTGGAACTTGCACTTTCCAGCTTATGACGTACTACAATATTTTGACATTCAGTTCCTGAAATACTGTGTGCTGGTGGAAAATATTTCTCCTTCTACTATGTAACTCTCAGTTTATAACCAGCCACAAGATGATCATACTCTTGAAATACTCTGTACTGCAAGTGGAACCTGCACTTTTTAGCTTGTGACCTACCACAATATCACAACATTAGTTTCTTGAAATACTCTGTGCTACTGTGAGATAATTAGATAATTCTCCTTCCACTGTATAGTACTCAGTCTCTGACCAGCCACATCAAATTCTTGAAGTATTCTATGCTGCGGGTGGAACTTGCACTTTCCAGCTTATGACATGCTACAATAGCTCAACATTTATTTACTAAAATACTCTGCCCTGCTGGAAGATAACTCTTTTCCACTATGTAACTCTCAGTCTGTGAATAGTCAATATTATCACACCCCTGAAATACTATGTGCTGTGGGTGGAACCTGCACTTTCCAGCTTTGACGTACTACAATATGTTGACATTAATTTCCTGAAATACTCTGTGCTGGTGGTACACAAATCTCTATCCACTGTGTAACTCTCAGTCTATGACCAGCCACAAGTTGATCATACCCCTGAAATATTATGTGCTTTGGTGGAATCTGCCCTTTCCAGCTTGTGACCTACTGCAATATCTCAACATTCATTTCATGAAATACTCTGTGCTGGTGGAAGACAATTCTCCTTCCACTGTGTAACTCTCAGTCTGTGACCAGCTCCAAGATTATCATATCCCTAAAATACTCTGCAGTGGGTAGAACCTGCATGTTCCAGCTTGTGAAACCAAGGGAAAAATTGTGAAAACATACCCTGCTGTAACTAAATAAAAGCATAGTGCATATAAACATAGGGTACTTAGTAAACACTGTTTTTGATCAAAAAAAGCATAAAGCTATCCCACCAACGCCAAGGTGTACCCAGCTGGGATAGTACCTACACTCTCTAATATTAAAACCTTACCATGGGTCTAAAATAGGCCTCAATGTGGCTAAGGGCTGAGAGTGACCGGGTCCCAACAGGACACACACAGTCAGGGGGATTCACAGAATGAAATGTCCAGCTCACCAAGAGGGAGGGCCACACCCCATTTGTACTGAATACAAAAAAACTACATAAAAACAAAAAAGTGAGCCGGAGTATGAGATGGTATACATGGAGCTTGTGAGCTCATGTTCACACTGGCCATTAGACAAAGAGAAACCAAGGGAAAAATTGTGAAAACATACCCTGCTGTAACTAAATAAAAGCATAGTGCATATAAACATAGGGTACTTAGTAAACACTGTTTTTGATCAAAAAAAGCATAAAGCTATCCCACCAACGCCAAGGTGTACCCAGTTGGGATAGTACCTACACTCTCTAATATTAAAACCTTACCATGGGTCTAAAATAGGCCTCAATGTGGCTAAGGGCTGAGAGCGACCGGGTCCCAACAGGACACACACAGTCAGGGGGATTCACAGAATGAAATGTCCAGCTCACCAAGAGGGAGGGCCACACCCCATTTGTACTGAATACAAAAAAACTACATAAAAACAAAAAAGTGAGCCGCTCTCAGCCCTTAGCCACATTGAGGCCTATTTTAGACCCATGGTAAGGTTTTAATATTAGAGAGTGTAGGTACTATCCCAACTGGGTACACCTTGGCGTTGGTGGGATAGCTTTATGCTTTTTTTGATCAAAAACAGTGTTTACTAAGTACCCTATGTTTATATGCACTATGCTTTTATTTAGTTACAGCAGGGTATGTTTTCACAATTTTTCCCTTGGTTTCTCTTTGTCTAATGGCCAGTGTGAACATGAGCTCACAAGCTCCATGTATACCATCTCATACTCCGGCTCACTTTTTTGTTTTTATGTAGTTTTTTTGTATTCAGTACAAATGGGGTGTGGCCCTCCCTCTTGGTGAGCTGGACATTTCATTCTGTGAATCCCTCTGACTGTGTGTGTCCTGTTGGGACCCGGTCGCTCTCAGCCCTTAGCCACATTGAGGCCTATTTTAGACCCATGGTAAGGTTTTAATATTAGAGAGTGTAGGTACTATCCCAACTGGGTACACCTTGGCGTTGGTGGGATAGCTTTATGCTTTTTTTGATCAAAAACAGTGTTTACTAAGTACCCTATGTTTATATGGACTATGCTTTTATTTAGTTACAGCAGGGTATGTTTTCACAATGTTTCCCTTGGTTTCTCTTTGTCTAATGGCCAGTGTGAACATGAGCTCACAAGCTCCATGTATACCATCTCATACTCCAGCTCACTTTTTTGTTTTTATGTAGTTTTTTTGTATTCAGTACAAATGGGGTGTGGCCCTCCCTCTTGGTGAGCTGGACATTTCATTCTGTGAATCCCCCTGACTGTGTGGGTCCTGTTGGGACCCGGTCGCTCTCAGCCCTTAGCCACATTGAGGCCTATTTTAGACCCATGGTAAGGTTTTAATATTAGAGAGTGTAGGTACTATCCCAACTGGGTACACCTTGGCGTTGGTGGCATAGCTTTATGCTTTTTTTGATCAAAAACAGTGTTTACTAAGTACGCTATGTTTATATGACTATGCTTTTATTTAGTCACAGCAGGGTATGTTTTCACAATTTTTCCCTTGGTTTCTCTTTGTCTAATGGCCAGTGTGAACATGAGCTCACAAGCTCCATGTATACCATCTCATACTCCGGCTCACTTTTTTGTTTTTTTGTTTTTTGTTTTGTTTTTATGTTCCAGCTTGTGACCTACTACAATATCTCAACTTTCATTTTCTGAAATACTGTGTGCTGGTGGAAAACAATTCTCCTTTCACTATGTAACTCTCAGTTTATGACCAGCCACGAGATGATTATACTCTTGAAATACTCTGTACTGCGAGTGGAACTTGCACTTTCTAGCTTGTGACCTGCCACAAAATCACAACATTAATTTCTTGAAATACTATGTGCTATTGTGAAATAATTAGATAAGTCTCCTTCCACTGTATAACACTCAGTCTCTGACCAGCCACATCATATTCTTGAAGTATTCTGTGCTGCGGGTGGAACTTGCACTTTCCAGCTTATGACGTACTACAATATTTTGACATTCAGTTCCTGAAATACTGTGTCCTGGTGGAAAATATTTCTCCGACTACAATAGCTCAACATTTATTTACTAAAATACTCTGTCCTGCTGGAAGACAACTCTTTGTAACTCTCAGTCTGTGAATAGTCAATATTATCACACCCCTGAAATACTATGTGGTGTGGGTGGAACCTGCATATTTCAGCTTGTGACGTACTACAATATCTCAACATTCATTTCTTTAAATATTCGGTGCTGCCAGAAAGCAATTCTTCCTCTACTGTGTAAGCCACTCTGTGACCAGCAACAAGATTATTATACCCATGAAATACTCTGTGCTATGGGTGGAACCTGCACTTTCCAGCTTGTGACCTTCCACAATATCACAACATTCCTATCCTGAAATCCTCTGTGTTACCAGTGGGCCTTGCATCATTCACAGTGTAACGCTCCATCTGTGACTTATAAAAACATCAGCTTACTGCTTTCCCGAAATACTCAGTGCTGCTGACCTCTGTGAGGTAGAGACCACCAATGTTGTGGATGGTCGCTGTGTGTCGCAGCGGAGAAGGATCCCCTGCGATATTGAACTGAAGGTGTGACTGTGAGACCTGTAGTTCCACAGAACTTGGGTTGTAATTAATGGCTAGGTTCCCTTTAAACTGTGACTGGTGTGATGGATAGAGCTGGAGAATCACATACCTCCACCTGTGAGTGTATCCGGTTGGGTTTAAGAGACTGTTAGTTTTAGAAACAGACAGAAGCTTGAGAGTGAGCTGCACATGGAGGATGTGTGCTGGAGGTCTCAGTCTGTGTGAAGACTGAAGAGAGACTCCTGGAAATAAGTCCAGGTGAGGACTGGGGAAAATACTGCAGCCTGGCTGGAGAGGGCTGGAGGCTGCAGGTTGCAACCACAGTGAGTGGTGTTCGTTGGCTGGAGCCCGAGTGTGTAGACTCCACAATGGACATTTAATTGGACTGGAAGCCCACGGTATGTGGATGTTATATTTTCCTTTAAGCCAGGAGAGACTTTGTTACATTTTGTTTAGCAGTTTATGTTGAGTCTAATAAATAAACTGCTGGGTTTTATAAGAGAACGTGATACCTATGTTGTCTAAGCTACCTAGCACCGCTGCAAGTGAGTGAAACTCCCAGGTTGCAGTAAGCAACGTTTACATATGGTGCAAGACTGCGGGCAGCAATCCAGGCAGCACGTCTAGCAACTGCAGAGGTGTTGTTCCTGTGGATCAGCCGGGTCCATGAGGGGGTTTTTTTCTCTGCTGTCTACACACTGCAAGGAAGTGTTGCCGGTGGATCGGCGGGTCCACGAAAACAATTTTTGAAGCGGTTTGCAGTGGATCGGCGGGTCCACGAAAGTTGACGGCGCATTCAAGCGGCTTGTGGTGGATCGGCAGGTCCACCAAGGTCCGTGGGAGCTGAGCCACCATGACTGGAGCAGCTTGTGCGGATGAGATACTTTTGAAGTACCTGGTGCAGGTCGGTGAGCAGCGACTGCAGGAGACTGGCCGCCAAGAGGTAAAGCAGCATGAGCTGCAGCGGCGACAGGAGTCGCTGGCAGAGCATCTGAACTTGGTGGCGCTGGACAAGTGGGTACAGTCCCTTGTGGGGCCAGTGCACACACAGGGTGCCCAGAAGGATACCTGGGGCACCGAGGTACTGTGTGGTTTGGGACATGCTTTTTCCATGGAAAGGCCATGGAATGTACCCTCTGTGGAAAGGGTTGCCCAAAAGGGGGTGGAATCCCATGAAGGGGTGGTTGCCTAAAAGGGGGTGGAGCATCCCATAGACAAGGGCGCAGTGGCGCAGATGTAATCAAGCACAAGGGTGTTCATGCTGCAGGTGTCCTGTCTGCAGTGTAGACCACCCATCTGACGAGAAGCCACGTCTGTGTACCGTGGAAGTGGATGGAGAATCTGTGTCTGGACTCGTAGACTCAAGGAGTTTTGTGACCCTGGTGAGGGCCACATCTGATGTCTACCTGATTCCTGGAAAGAAGTTCCATGCCAACTGCACCCACAATAATGATAAAGAATACCCAATGTCCACCGTGGTCATTAAGACAGACAGGGACATTGGTTCTCATGATGTTCGTGTAGTTTCAGATTTACAGCACCCAATTATTATAGGTTGGGACTCTAAATTATTTGTGGACTTGTGGAAGCAGGGGGAAGTGTCCGGGTGCTTGTGTAAGAGCCGGAACGGTCCAAAGGAAGCTCCACCACAGCAGGAGGTTAAAAAGAGTCCTTGTGGGGTGGTTATGTGTGGTAAGGTGAAGATAGCACCCCCTAAAGTTGACTGTCCTAAGTTAGTGGGGAGCAAAGAAAATGGTGGACATGCCCAACTTAGTGACATGATGGGTAAGAAAATAAATGACAATATGACCATTAGTGACGGGGGAGCTCCAGAAAAGGGAGCCAACACCTGGTTAGGTGGGAACATGTTAGTGCAGGACACCAGAGCGAGTGACGATGATTCCAGTAAATACACTGACTCTACTAAAGTGACAAATAAGTACAGTGATGTACTGATGAGCGAACAGGGGAAAACCTCCTGCCGTCGCCGAAGGCGCAACAGGCGTAGAGAGGCAGAGCAAGCTACAACCCCTGAAAATATGGTCCAGGTAGAGACAGTGTCATGTATTTCTGCCAAAAGGATGGATTCCCTTCCAGAATCTGAGTGTGCAGAGAAGGTTGAGAAAGGCACGTTGCCAATAGCAACCGCTAATGTAGAGTTGGACAGCAAAATCATGCAAAAGAAAGATGAGTGTGAGCTGGAACTGACACATTGTAACGACAGAAATCAACAGGGTGAAAATGCAGAAAATGAGCTGACCAAAACAGTAGTGGTGATGTCCCCTATGATTTCCTGGTGTGAAGCTGATGGTCTGTTGAGTGAGAACACTATAGGAGAAAAAATCCTGGAGGCTGTTGGTGGAGGAAAAATCCACAAAGGTCATGGTGAGCAGACCAGTGATCCACCCAGTGCTGGGGTGAATAATAGTGCAAACGGCACAAAAGCTGTTGTAGACTCCAGAGAATCTGAGGTTGAAGGTATGGAGTGCAAGAAAGCCTCTGAAGTTACAGAGAATCAGGAGGAAATTGAGGGAGATGCTGCAGAGTCCCAAGAGATGGATGAAGCTGCAGAAGTTGAGAGAACCCTTAAAGTAGGCAAATCTAGCCCAGAAGTCTCATCAGCAGCTGAGAGCTTAACTGAACTTACTGGTAAGACCAAGATGGAGGCCATAAAGATGGACTTGGTTCAGAAGATTGAGAATCTTGAGGTCAAAGATGAGGAAAAATTCAAAGGCTCTGAGGCTATGGAAAAACCTGAGGAGAATGCAACTCCAAAGGTGGAGCCTGTGATAAGAAAAGAGGATGGATGTGGAAGACCCAAGGAACGGTCCGATGGCCTTACAGGTAAAGAAATTCGGCCAGTTTGTACGTGCATGGTAGGAGTCCCTGTAGACTTGAGAAAAGCCTGTGCCAGTGAGGCGGTACATGAAAAATTCAAGACGGCCATAGGAGCCTATAAAGTGTACTTTGCCCCAGAGTCTTGTCGGTTGGTGGTGTGCTCTGTAAGTGATGTCACAAAGAAGCGGGTGGCTATCCTGAGTGGCATGCACCTACAGTGTCTTCTCACGAAGTGGCTCATCTCTACAAAGATGGAAGAAGACATCAGACGATTGGAGCATATGAAGCAGCTCACCACAGCGTTTCAGGAAGTGGTGGTTGTGAAGAAACCATTAATTGGGCTTGCTATAAGAGCGCTGAGAAGTAACATTCAGCAAGCCAGGAAGGTTTTAGGTATTACAGCTATTCAAGTGGGAAAAAACAGTAGAACATTCCAAATCTATGGGAAAACTGCAGAAGCAGTCAAGACAGCTCGAAGG
This sequence comes from Anomaloglossus baeobatrachus, assembly GCF_048569485.1. Lineage (NCBI taxonomy): Eukaryota > Metazoa > Chordata > Amphibia > Anura > Aromobatidae > Anomaloglossus > Anomaloglossus baeobatrachus. The sequence continues at coordinate 571,503,061 of NC_134354.1, forward strand.
TTGTTGGAGTTTGTGGAAGAGGTCACACAAGTGCCCAGAGAACTGGTTAAGAAGCTGATTGGAAGAAATGGAAGAGTCATGCAGGAGATGGTTGACATGTCCGGTGTGACGAGAGTAAGAATTAATATTCATAATGAAGCCAAGATACTCTGTGAAGTCGGTATGGTTCCATGTGTCATTGTGGGAACAAAGGAGTGTGTTGAAAATGTACGAGTCCTCCTAGAGTACCGCGTGCGTTACCTGGAAGAACTAAGGCAGTTGAACCTAAAAAGGCAGAATATTGCAGAACAACTCCATCAAGTTGGTATGAGGTGGAGACCGCTTTCAGGCTGGGGCCAGGAGAAGGGTTGCCCACCTGATAAAGGTGTTGCTTCAGTTGGCACAGAAAGTACCGTATTTTTCGCTTTATAAGACGCACTTTTGTTCCCCCAAATTTTGGGGGAAAGTAGGGGGTGCGTCTTATAATCCGAATATACGGGGGGGAGGTGTATATATATATATATACACAGAGTCCAGTGGAGGTGCGGGCAGCTCTGGAGCGGTGCTGGGGACTGCTTGGGGCTGGGAGCGGCAGCGTTTGATCTCCTGCTCTCCCGCTCATATAATATGCACAGCCGCTGTCCATCAGAAGCGTGGTGCTGAAACTGCATCGCGCTGATGGGCTGAGGGAGCTGTGCATATTATCTGCCTGTGCTTACCTTTGATTGCACAGGATCTCCCCTCCCCCTGTGTTAGATATAGCCTCCCGTGCTGCTGCCCATAGTAAAATAATAAACTCTTTACTCACCTCCTCCAGCATCTGGCGGTCTCCCTCCTGCTGGCTGTGATTAGGTACACAGAGATTTCACTCTGCCGTGCCAATCACATGACCTCCACTAGAACTAGGAAGTAGGAAGTGCAGGAGACAGGAGGAGTTCAACCCCGAGGAGGGAGACACGAGACAGGACTGTGCTGCAGAAGGTAAGGAAAGAGTTTATTTTACTAAAAGCAGCAACATGGGGGCGATATGTAACAGAGGGTGACGTGTGCCTGCCTGCCTGCCACAGAGGGTGATGTGTGCCTGCCTGCCACAGAGGGTGATGTGTGCCTGCCTGCCACAGAGGGTGATGTGTGCCTGCCTGCCACAGAGGGTGATGTGTGCCTGCCTGCCACAGAGGGTGATGTGTGCCTGCCTGCCACAGAGGGTGATGTGTGCCTGCCTGCCACAGAGGGTGATGTGTGCCTGCCTGCCACAGAGGGTGATGTGTGCCTGCCTGCCACAGAGGGTGATGTGTGCCTGCCTGCCACAGAGGGTGATGTGTGCCTGCCTGCCACAGAGGGTGATGTGTGCCTGCCTGCCACAGAGGGTGATGTGTGCCTGCCTGCCACAGTGGGTGATGTGTGCCTGCCTGCCACAGTGGCCCTGTCTGCCTGCCACAGTGGCCCTGTCTGCCTGCCACAGTGGCCCTGTCTGCATGCCACAGTGGGCCTGTCTGCCTGCCACAGTGGGCCTGTCTGCCTGCCACAGTGGGCCTGTCTGCCTGCCACAGTGGCCCTGTCTGCCTGCCACAGTGGGCCTGTCTGCCTGCCACAGTGGGCCTGTCTGCCTGCCACAGTGGCCCTGTCTGCCTGCCACAGTGGCCCTGTCTGCCTGCCATAGAGGATGTGTGCCAGCGCATAGGGGAAATGTGGCATCACTGGGGGACGTGTTCAATATAAGGTGGCCATATCCAGATTAAGGGGGCTAATTTTAGGATGAGGGGGCTATGAGGGACATATACCCTATATTATTTGTTAGACGGACACTGGCATTATAAGACGGACCCCATTTATTAAAAAATTCTCTATTCCTTCACCAAATTTGGGGGTGCGTCTTATAATCAGGTGCGTCTTATAAAGCGAAAAATACGGTAGGTCCTATAAAGAAAGGAACCAAGGTCATGGAAGACCTAACTACACTTTGGGCTATAGCATAGACTCTGAATGGTCCAAGCCCTCTACTCTAAACTCCAAAGGAATGGATGAAGGGAGTGATATATCTACAGCGAAGGATGGTCTTGAGAAAACACACCAACAGAGCGATGACAACCAAAGACGCCATGGAAGAACAAGCCATAGTAAATCTTCAAAAAGAGAATGCAGACTGTCTAGATATAGCAGATCGTCTATCAGCTCGGTGCTGAGGTGCCCAGACAGTAGCCCCTCTAGTGGATTAGATAGCTCGGAGTCAGACCAGATAGTAGTTTCGACTGGAAGAGAGTTTCGCTACTACACTACCGTTGAAGACAGTCATGGAGAGATAGGTCTGACCAGGGGGCGTATTTGAGAAGGGGGTTGACTGAGACGAGTCTGGTGACAATGACCGACTTTATGTCAGGAGCTAAAGTTCAAATTTATCAGAGAGGGCCCTCTCGACTTGTAGGGCAAGGTGACACTAATGCCCTGTCTCAGGGCCCCTGTAGGTTATCAAATGTTCAACCCTACAAGTTTGAACAGAGGGGGGGGATATGCGAGGTAGAGACCACCAATGTTGTCGATGGTCGCTGTGTGTCGCGGTGGAGAAGGATCCCCTGCGATATTGAACTGAAGGTGTGACTGTGGGACCTGTAGTTCCACAGAACTTGGGTTGTAATTAATGGTTAGGTTCCCTTTAAACTGTGACTGGTGTGATGGATAGAGCTGGAGAATCACATACCTCCTCCTGTGGGTGTATCCGGTTGGGTTTAAGAGACTGTTAGTTTTAGAAACAGACAGAAGCCTGAGAGTGTACTGCACATGGAGGATGTGTGCTGGAGGTCTCAGTCTGTGTGAAGACTGAAGAGAGACTCCTGGAAATAAGTCCAGGTGAGGACTGGGGAAAATACTGCAGCCTGGCTGGAGAGGGCTGGAGGCTGCAGGTTGCAACCACAGTGAGTGGTGTTCGTTGGCTGGAGCCCGAGTGTGTAGACTCCACTATGGACATTTAATTGGACTGGAAGCCCATGGTATGTGGATGTTATATTTTCCTTTAAGCCAGGAGAGGCTTTGTTACATTTTGTTTAGCAGTTTCTGTTGAGTCTAATAAATAAACTGTTGGGTTTTATAGGAGAACGTGATACCTATGTTGTCTAAGCTACCTAGCACCGCTGCAAGCGAGTGAAACCCCCGGGTTGCGGTAAGCAACGTTTACACCTCCTATAAGACTGTGAAGTTCCACTGCTGAATTACTCTGCTACTGGAAGACCCTTCTACTTCAACTATGAAACTCTCAGTCTGTGACCTATACAAAAGTCACTACACTCCTCTCATGAAATGCTCTGTGCTGCCGGGAAACCCCACTTTATTCTCTCCATTGTATAGACCCAGCATAAAACAGTATATAGTAACAAGATTGCGTTGTATAGACACAGCATCATACCAAAATATAGTAAACACATTAGATTGCATTGTATAAACACAGCACCATACTGCTATATAGTAATCACATGACATTACACTGTATAGACTCATCTGTCATGCTCTGACCACCAGATAATGAGGCGGTGAGCGCAGGGGAAAGCACATCGCAAGGGTGAGGTGGATCGACTGGACCACAGGGGGGACCCGGACCCACTCAGGCAAGGGAAGGGCAGTGTCCAGGGATTGTGGCAGCTGAGCTGGAGCTAAGTAACAGCAGGACAGGGAGACAGGCAGGATCAGACAGGACTGGCACGGGCACACAGTACAGTGCCACAACACACCAACTCATACCCACAACCAGGTTAGCCTCCCCACTGGGGATCGGCTAGGGTTGGGTCTTAAGGCAGTCACCAAACATGGGGGGCTGACACTTACTAGTGACAGTGAACCGGGGGAGGAACAGCCACCAGGGGGGGTTAGGAGCAACACATCAGTTAGGAGTTCTCCAGCAGAAGAGGAAGAGAGCAGTCGGGTTTTATCAGTGGCTGTGGTGGGACGCAGGAGTCTTTGCGGTCGCCAAGAGGAGAGCTTCACTGCTCCCTTGGGACCGGCGCAGTGCAGGGTGCAGAATCCTAGGGTGGATTATACTTCAGGTTCTACCCCAAAATCTGCAGGCCAGAGGGATTGCATGTCCCTCCGGCCCACACAGTTCCCGGAGCACAGTGCTGCATAGGGACGGAGGTCGTGTTCAAAGGCAGGCCCCACAATGGACCCGCGGCACCTGCATACAGGACGGGAGTGAAAAAATTTTCAAGAACCAGGGTCCCCAAGAGCTTCAAGCCACAGGGATCCACATCAAGAAGTGCAAGGAGGAAGGGCCCACCGTCCACTGTACCGGTTCGGACCTCCAACGGATTCAGGATCAACTGGGGCCCATCACAGCGGTGACCGGCATCTCCCGGGTACACCAGGACTGTGAGTAAAGAAAACCTTTGAACCCGCAGAGACTGTGTCCGCCTATCCTTGCCGTCGCTGGTGCCCAGCGCTTTGGCGTCCGCCATTACTACTCCACTCATCATCCTCCCCGAGGCCTGCTCCACATGTGGGGAGCAGAAACATCTTAGCTGCTACTATCATCTGCCACGGAGGACAGTGACAGCAGCAGCGGCTATTCCCTGGCTGCGTACCGCAGGTGGCGTCACAAAACTATCATCACCCTTCCCCCTTCTTTATTGTACAGCTCAGGGCCACGAAACCGGGCAAAAGGGCCACCCGTGACATCCCCGGACCCGACATCACCAGGCTCGGCGACGAGTATTTAACTCCTTGCCACGTGGGTGCTACACACGCGCACCCTAGGCATTACCAAAGAACCTAGCAGGACAAGCTCAGGGCCTGAGGCCTAGGGACCGAACACACGTGGATGGTCGTACAGGATATCAGAGGACCAAACAACACGTGAGTGTCAGTGCAGCAGAGCAGGGAACCGCGCAAGCAACCAAAAGGAAACGGCAATGGTATCCAAGTCGGGGAGGGGGGAGAAGAATGCATGGAGACTGGCGTTGGAACGCCGGCATAAGTAGGGAACTAGAATGCTGGCGTTACAACATCTGTCTCTGTTCTGCTACATCTGACCAGCTCATTCAGATGTAGCAGAACTGAGATGGTCAGGTGTAGAAGAGCCGAGACGCTCAGAGAGGCTACATCTGTCTCTGCTCTGCTACATCTGACAGTCTCTCATATGTAGTAAACCAGAGATGGTCAGATGTAGGAGATCAGAGATAGTCAGAGACGTTACATCCGTCTTTGCTCTGCTACTTCTGACCGTCTTACTCAGATGTAGCAGAGCTGAGACAGTCAAATGTAGCAAAGGAAGCCAGGTGTAAAAGAGAGAGAACTAACCCAGATTTCTCCAGCTCTTCAGCTTTAAAAGAGTCCAGCTGAGCGAGGAGTCCATCCAATACTTGGCACTGCTTGTATACTCCAGCACCCTGATGCTTGATTAAAGGGATCCTGTCAGGTGCAATACACACCCAGAACCATGAGCAGTTCTGGGTGCTTATTTCTAATCCTTGCCTAACTGTCCCTCTTTACAGTGGCATTGATAAATGGATCTTTAGAAAAAGTATTTCTAAAGATCTTTAATCTTATGCTAATGAGCGAGGGGACTAGTCCCAAGGGCATTATGTCCCTCAATTAGTCCGCATTCTTAGCTTGTTACCACCACAGTATGCTGTTCAATTCAGCATCACCAGCAGTGACACGCGTACCTGTGCCGGGCACTTCCGGTCATGCGCAGTATGAAGCCAGGTGTACATGTCCCGGCTTCAGAGAGGTCTAATACGCATGACTGGAAGTGCCAGGACTTCTGATCAGCGGGGACAGCAGACACAGATACGTGCGTCATCGCTGGTGATGCTGCATTGAATAGCATCTTAGTACGCCCCTGTGGGTGAGCTAACATGCTAAGAGGACAGGCTAGTCAGGGGATATAAAAAAGTCCCCTTGCTCATTAGCATAAAATAAAAGATCTTTAGATACACTTTTTCTAAAGATCTCTTTATCTATGCTAGTGTATAGTTAGGCAGGGATTAGCAATATACACCCAGAACTGCTTGTGATTCTGGGTGCATACTGCACCTGACATGTCACTTTAAGTAATGAGTAGTGCCAAGCACACTCGCGTATCACTACAGACAGCCTTATAAAAAGTAACTTTCACTGGATTTTTTTTTTTTTTATTTTAACAGAGTCCCTCCTTCAGTTGGTGCTATTTCAATGATTCTGGAATCGTATTTATTTTTCTGTAACCCTCTGTTCTAAAGTAATGGCCCAAGGTAGTGGTGCAAATTTTCCCTTCAACCAACTATGAGCACACCACAAGTATTCTCTCTTGGTGCAGCCGAGTTCTGATTGGCCGGCATCAGTGGGGAAAAAAACAAATGCTCACAAAGAAGTTCTGTGGTATACACCCAGTTGGTTGATGGAAAATTTGCGCCTTTATTTCAGAGAGGCATAACTTTGGAATGGAGGGATATAGAAAATTAACAAAAACTGTTATCCAGAATCAGTGGAGGAGCATTAATTGGAAGAGATGTGTAGCGGGGTGGGGGTCCCCCAGAACTACAAAGACGCAGTGACCCAAATAGTCAGATCCAAACAGCTTTATTGTCCTCGCTGTACAGGTAAAGTCACCCGGAACACAGCCGGATTATGCACCGTCCATACGGGTCCCCGTCACACAGGCACCCTTTGCCGTAGGAGACGGTCTTACGATGCCCCGCTCGGCTGTTCCAGGAGGGTCCACAGACTTATAATCGCTCCACGCAGGCCTGGAGCTTTTCCAGGCTTCCTGCTCTGCAGCTTACAGAGCAGAATCTATTACAAGTTCATAGTGGAAGTTTAACCACTTTCCCCACTCTCTGGCACCTGGTAGCAGACACCTCTAGCTGAGGTTCCTTCTCGGCCCCAGGGCCCTCTTCAGACCACCGGGTCTGTGTCTCCTCCAGGAGAGGTTCGGCCCTACAGCCCTGGTCTGGCTGCACTCACCTCAGTCTCGACTCAGACTTAATATCGGAGCCCTGTGCTCAGCCTCCACACAGGTTGCTCCATCCAGAGCTCTCGGCTCTGCTCTCACTCTCTAGAACACACACTGCCAGTCTCCTAAATCAAGCTGGCCACACCCACAGGTGGAGGTCTGTGATTCTCAGCCCTGCACAGCACCCTGGGATTATTAAAGGGAACCTGACCCTTATATGTAGCAAGAAGCCTTTGTGGACTACAAGTCCCATAGCAACCTCTTCCGTTTAGATATCACAGGTACCTTTTCCACTGTGACATATAGCGACCATTTACCACATTGGTGGTCGCTACCTCACAGATGCTTAGTTCACAAAAATCCAATGAAATATCCTGTTTAAGTTATTGTTCATGTTTTCAAGTGACCTTTCTGACCAATGTGAAGACATTTAAGGGATTGGCAGAGGTGGAGAGAGGCAGGAGAGGGGAGAGCTGGATTAGTTGGGCAGCAGAGCTGAGGCTGGCATTGGGATGCCCTAAGACATTTAGATGGGATGCTAAAGACAATACTGTTGCAGTATTTTAGGCAAGACATGATGAAGGCAAGCATTAACATTGTTGTTGACTCAAGGTTTAAAGACAAGATTTTTGGCATTTTAGGTGGCAGAAGGTGGTAAAAAATGGATACGTGATTTAAAAGGCAGGGCAGAATCTAAGCAACAGACTGTGAAACTGGAGAAAGTGTAAAGCTTGAAAGGCTTCTGCATAAAAAAATAAGTTTTCACCTATCTGTATGACAGGAGATAATTTGTTGGTTCATTTTCTGTGGGACTAACCATTGGACCACTAAGCAAATAGGACTCTGGGACCTAGAGAATGGGACCTGACCGTTGCACCATTCTTCATGTATGGGATTACCGAGTACACTGCAGAGGTAATAGACAATGTAAAGAGTGGAGGCCGAGTTCAAACTCACCTTCATTCAACAAAGAGCAGCCCCAGTCTAGCGACCAGCAAGTTATCTCCTATCCTAAGGACTTAGCTTCATTTTGTGAGGAAAAACCCTTTAACAGTTATTGTTGGGAATGGTTGGGAAATTTAGTGAAATCCTGTAAAGATAATGAGTTTGGTTTCTTCCTGTTTGCGTTTTAGAAAGCAAAGGAGAAAACCTGGAAAAATAATTGCAGAATAGCTGTATCTTTTTATATATTGCCTAAAAAACTGGTAAGAAAAGCTAAAGAATAAATAAAATGGCCCTTACACTCCCCATCCATCATACAAATGATCTATTGGAAAATACAAATTCTCAGGAGGAAGTATGAAGAAGGAAAATAAAAAAATGTATGTCATTATGATACAGCAATGAGAACTATGACAAGAATTGTTTGAACACTCCAACAGAGGTCAGACCTTAAATGGAATCTGTCAGCAGGTTTTCACTATGTTATTTGAAGAAAGTATGCTGAAAGGGTTAACACGGAGATTTCAGCCATGTGTCGCTTATCACAAAGTGTGTTTTTGTTTACTTGCAATGTTAGGTTTAGTAGCTTTATCATTAGTTGGTCTGAGGAGCCTGTGAGCTCAAGTCTGACACCTCCTCCTCTGAGATTAGCAGCTTCTGACTATAGCAATGTGCACTGAGAGCCTGGTGTGGGCGGGGGCATCTTATTAAGCTCTGCAGTATGCTAGATCTAAAATCTTTGTGTCAAAACAGGTGCACCCAGTAATCTAAGTGATATATCGTGGATTCAGGAACTTTTTGCATAAATTATGCTGCTATCAGATGAGGTAGCAAAAACCTGCTGACAGATTCCCTTTAAGGGGTTAAGGTAAAAAGCATGCAAACATGTGACACTAAAATAATCATATGTTTACACATGCAACGCTGCTGTTATGTGCCTCATTGCTTCCAGTTTTAGACAGGGGCAGAAATAAAAATGCTGCAACCAGGGGCCCAAAAGACAAGAGGCCCCATTTCAACCTCCAGAGCAGGTGGAATTGTGCATTATAATAGGGGCTGCAAAGGGTTCATATGTACTTCTTGCATAGAGTCATTTTCCGTCTGTGTCCACCAGTGGTTTTGGAGCAATGATAATGTTACCATGTGTGATGTACCCACAGACATCAGGCCTCTTGATCTGAATCCATGTACATTTTTAAATTGTATGTTTGGTTTTACTGCATACTGATAAAAGTATGATACATCAAACATCGGTGACCTAAGTTTTCTCCAGTCTCTCTCTTGTTGATATTTATTATCAATTGGTGTCTGCCAGAACCGGATAAAGGTCATTTGTTTCATTTTTTGACATTTGAGACAAAGACTGCCATAAATATTATGATTTATCCCTAAATCATTCGTAACCCTCAGGGTAATTATTATTGGTCGTAATCACTTTAGACCATCTAGACCAACTAGGATATATATTAAAGTTGAACTTTAAACATATCTACAAAATTCAGCTTTTGATTATTATGGCACTTAACACCTCCAAAAAGTATTAATTACTTTTAAACCGCAGTTCTATAACCTTTTTCCATGAATCTTTCCATATTAATGATTGGGTATCTTTTTACTAAGTGCTAGCCATCGCATTAGGCCGGGGCCACACTGGGCACTACTGCAATCTTCGCATGACACTTGGCTCACACTGGCAGCACAGCAGGAGCCGAGTGTCATGCGAGTGTCACTGCGACTGAGGTCCGATCGTACGAGCGGACCTCAGTTGCAAGGGGCGGGCCGACACTGAGCAGGGGCGGGCCGACACTGAGGAGGGGAGGGATTTAGCTCCCTCTCTCCTCCGTAGCCAGCTATTGCGATTCTTGCACTGCACTCGCGGTACACCGGTGTACCGCGAGTGCAGTGCGATCTTTCTCTCGCCTCATTGACTTGAATGGGTGCGAGAGAAACAAGGATCGCATTACACTCGCAGCATGCTGCAATTGTATTCTTGGTCCGATTAGGGCTGAGAAAATATTCGCTCATGGGTGCTGGCACATAGGCTAATATTCCGAGTGTAATGCGATGTTTTATCGCATTCCACTCACTCCGATTTTCATGCTGTGTGTCTTAGGCCTTATAATATCACTTAAGAATATAATGTCCAGCAACAACTTCAATTAGGGCAGCCTAAGCGTGCACAACAAAAATCTCCAAATTTGGATGTCTAAAATTTGGATGTAAGGTACTGGAACTTAATTTCAAGGTTCTATCAGGATTTTCAATTTACCATTGTTCTGTAGAGCCCCAGTAGCTAATATATTTTAGGTAATATATAGTGATTAGAATTCTTCAGTTCTCTCAAATTCGACAAGAAAATTCAATTTTCATTAGTTATTTGATAAAAATCTAATGCTCCTTATGCACTTTCCAGACCCAAAACCTAAATAAATGCAGGTGTAATATATACTGTATATATACTATGATAACATAACACATACACATTTTGAAGAAATTGACTTATCCATCAAAATTAATTATTTTTTTAAAAAAAAAAACATTTGTTTAAAAGTATTTATTTGGAGTGTGTTTCTGTAAACATAGTAATATGAAATGCACAGGTGTCATAAAACTATAAAAAAAAACTATATGAATTTATAAACTAAGCCTGATAAAAAAAATAAAAAAGTAAAATAATGAGTAATGACATTTTGCCCCATAGTGAGATGGGAGACAGACTAGAGACCAAAAGGTTTTCAGCCATCTCCCCAGACACATGGAGTGACTAGCGCTGTCTTTTAATTAGGAAGGTTGTGTCACTTAGGGGATGTATGAGACTAATATTTTAATACATTTAAAATAAAAAAGAGAACATGACTGTAGTAATATTCACATGTAAACATAGGTGGCGCAATGTAGTGCATTGAGCATGTGAGAGCTAATGTGTGGTCTTGCCCTATTGTAATATGGTGCGGGTAGCCTCTGGAAGTGCTACGCTACGAGCACACGTGAATTAGAAAATTACTGGCATCAGTGCAGAGTAATACAGGCATGTAAAGTACACCCACATAGGAAGCCGAGTTCGGCATATACATGTGCTGTGAAATCTTGCTGATGTGTGAGTCATCTCATGATATTATGTGACACATAAGAGTATGATTAATATGAATTAAGCACTTTGGCACTTTTGTGAACCTGGCACAGTTTAAGGTTAGCAAATTGAAATGTAGAAAATTTGTAAATCGGCTCACATTGATACATGTACAGTGCTGGCCAAAAGTATTGGCACCCCTGCAATTCTGTCAGAGAATACTCAGTTTATTCTTGAAAATGATTGCAATCACAAAATCTTTGGTATTATTATCTTCATTTAATTTGTCTTCAATGAAAAAAAATTTAAAAAATTGTCATAAAGCCAAATTGGATATAATTCCACACCAAACATAAAAAGGGGGTGGACAAAAGTATTGGCACTGTTTGAAAAATCATGTGATGCTTCTCTAATTTGTGTAATTAACAGCACCTGTAACTTACCTGTGGCACCTAACAGGTGTTGGCAATAACTAAATCACACTTGCAGCCAGTTGACATGGATTAAAGTTGACTCAACCTCTGTCCTATGTCCTTGTGTGTACCACATTGAGCATGGAGAAAAGAAAGAAGACCAAAGAACTGTCTGAGGACTTGAGAATCCAAATTGTTAGGAAGCATGAGCAATCTCAAGGCTACAAGTCCATCTCCAAAGACCTGAAAGTTCCTGTGTCTACGGTGTGCAGTGTCATCAAGAAGTTTAAAGCCCATGGCACTGTGGCTAACCTCCCTAGATGTTGAAGGAAAAGAAAAATTGATGAGAGATTTCAACACAAGATTGTGCGGATGGTGGATAAGGAACCTCGACTAACATCCAAACAAGTTCAATCTGCCCTTCAGTCCGAGGGTACAACAGTGTCAACCCGTACTATCCGTCGGCGTCTGAATGAAAAGGGACTGTATAGTAGGATACCCAGGAAGACCCCACTTCTTACCCCGAGACATAAAAAAGCCAGGCTGGAGTTTGCCAAAACTTACCTGAGAAAGCCTAAAATGTTTTGGAAAAATGTTCTCTGGTCAGATGAGACAAAAGTAGAGCTTTTTGGGAAAAGCCATCAACATAGAGTTTACAGGAAAAAAAAAAGAGGAATTCAAAGTAAAGAACACGGTCCCTACAGTCAAACATGGCGGAGGTTCCCTGATGTTTTGGGCTTGCTTTGCTGCGTTTGGCACTGGACTGCTTGACCGTGTGCATGGCATTATGAAATCTGAAGACTACCAACAGATTTTGCAGCATAATGTAGGGCCCAATGTTAGAAAGCTGGGTCTCCCTCAGAGGTCATGGGTCTTCCAGCAGGACAATGACCCAAAACACACTTCAAAAAGCACTAGAAAATGGTTTGAGAGAAAGCACTGGAGACTACTGAAGTGGTCAGCAATGAGTCCAGATCTGAATCCCATAGAAGACCTGTGGAGAGATCTCAAAATGGCAGTTTGGAGAAGGCACCCTTGAAATCTCAGGGACCTGGAGCAGTTTGCCAAATAAGAATGGTCTAAAATTCCAGGAGAGCATTGTAAGAAACTCATTGATGGTTACGGGAAGCGGTTGTTTGCAGATATTTTGGCTAAAGGTTGTGCAGCCAAGTATTAGGCTAAGGGTGCCAGTACTTTTGCCTGGCCCTATTTTGGAGTTTTGTGTGAAATGATCAATGATTTTATTTTTGTTTCATTCTCTCTTGTGTTTATTCATTGCAAGCAAAATAAATGAAGCTAATAATGCCAAAGAATTTGTGATTGCAATCATTTTCAAGAAGGAACTTGAGTATTCTCTGACAGAATTGCAGGGGTGCCAATACTTTTGGCCAGCACTGTATATGTAACTATATGTACATGAATTTTTGAAACACTGCTATGATGTAATGTCTATTAATGATATGTAAATGGACTGATGTAAATGATGCACTATTTAAACTTCCCGTTTTGTAATAATGCACTGCTTGAGGAAGGTTCCAAGTGAATCGAAACCTTGCTGTCACTTCTATGGGTCAGTAAAGAGGATTCATTTTTTGCTAAAATGCAGCGCTGCCTTCATCAATTTTTTTTCCTATATATATATATATATATATATATATATATATATATATATATATATATATAGACAAGCAAAAGAGTAACCTATGTTTTGAACTTTTCTGACCATCCACTACAGCTTTGGGTGTGAGAATACCTGTATTTTATAGACAATCATCTTGGCTATCTCATATATATATATTTGACTTACAACTATTTAGCATATGATTAGTTATCCGGATTCTTGTCATGTCACTGCATTGTTAATGTTTTGCTCCTAAAAATCTAAATGAATATTTTTATTATATTGTTAGTATTTTGTAAATCCACTTTTGACTTTACACATTGCCTGAATCCTTCTGGGCATGCTCTAGATCAAATGTAAGCATGTGTCGACCAAAATCTGATCGCAGCTCTCTTTTACACGGTCCCAATGTTGGTGTATATTGGTCAATTCACTTGGGTATGTATACTGCTTTTTCTTCAACTCAACCCACAAGTGTTCTATTTGGTTGAAGTCTGGAGACTGTGGGGGCCAATCCAGCACCTCAACTTCATTGTCATTGAACTATTTCTTTGCCAATCTCGATGTATGATTTGGGTCGTTGTTCTGGTGGAACACTATGTCGTCCTCTTCATACCCATATTTTCTAGTGTACAAAGTAACTCATCTTCTAGGATACTCACATATAGCTCAGCATTGAGGCTGCCATCTATCCTGGTTAACCTCTTACCGACATTGAACACACTGGGAACGTCATGCCACATGTCGGTATACTCACTGCCGGCAGCTGCAGGACGCCGATAGTGAGTTCCACACATGTCAGCTGATTTCAACAGCGGACATGTGCGGCTATCAAGCAGGAGTGGATCCATTCTCCACTTGTGCCTGTTAACCCTTTGCACTGCACTGTCAAAATATGACAGCGCGGTGTAAATCGCGCCCACTGTAAGCTCTCACTCACCTGGCTCCATCGGAAGTCACGTGACGTTATCACATGGATCCGATGGTTGCCATGGTAGCACAGGGTCATATGATGACACCTGTAGCTATTATGAGTCAGTTCCTCGTACAGCCAGCAGAGGACTGTGTGAGAGGAGAGCTGCTTTTGTGCAGATCAGAGCAATGCTACTCTGATCTACAGAAAGGACAAGCAATCAGACTGCTGAGCCTTAGGCGGGCTTTGCACACTGCGACATCGCAGGTGCGATGTCGGTGGGGTCAAATTGAAAATGACGCACTTCCGGCATCGCATGCGACATCGCAGTGTGTAAAGCCTAGATGATACGATTAACGAGCGCAAAAGCGTCGTTATCGTATCATCGGTGCAGCGTCGGCGTAATCCATGATTACGCTGACGCGACGGTCCGATGTTGTTCCTCGCTCCTGCGGCAGCACACATCGCTGTGTGTGAAGCCGCAGGAGCGAGGAACATCTCCTACCGGCCTCACTGCGGCTTCCGTAGGATATGCGGAAGGAAGAGATGGGCAGGATGTTTACATCCTGCTCATCTCCGCCCCTCCGCTCCGATTGGCCGCCTGCCGTGTGACGTCACAGTGACGCCGCACGACCCGCCCCCTTAACAAGGAGGCGGGTCGCCGGCCACAGGGACGTCGCACGGCAGGTGAGTGTGTGTGTGAAGCTGGCGTAGCGATAATTTTCGCTACGCCAGCTATCACCACATATCGCTGCTGCGACGGGGGCGGGCACTATCGCACTCGGCATCGCAGCATCGGGCTGCGATGTCGCAGTGTGCAAAGCCCGCCTTATAGTCCCCTAAGAGAACTAGTAAAATAAAAAAAGTAGAAAAAAGTTTTAAAAAATTAAAACAAAAATAAAAAAAAGTTCACATCACCCCCCATGTGCCCCATTGAAAATTAAAGGGTTAAAAAAATAAAAAATATACACTCATTTGGTATAGCCGCATTCAGAAAATGCCTGATCTATCAAAATATAAAATGAATTAATCTGATCGGTAAACACAGAGGACTGTGTGAGAGGAGAGCTGCTTTTGTGCAGATCAGAGCAATGCTACTCTGATCTACAGAAAGGACAAGTAATCAGACTGCTGAGCCTTATAGTCCCCTAAGAGAACTAGTAAAATAAAAAAAGTAGAAAAAAGTTTTAAAAAATTAAAACAAAAATAAAAAAAAGTTCACATCACCCCCCATGTGCCCCATTGAAAATTAAAGGGTTAAAAAAATAAAAAATATACACTCATTTGGTATAGCCGCATTCAGAAAATGCCCGATCTATCAAAATATAAAATGAATTAATCTGATCGGTAAACAGCGTAGCAACAAAAAAATCCAACTGCCAAAATTACATTTTTTGTCGCTGCAAATTTTGTGCAAAATGCAATAACAGGCGATCAAAAGATAGCATCTGCGCAAAAATTGTACCGTTAAAAATCTCAAGGCGCAAAAGTTAAGCCGTCGCGGAGCCATAGGTCCCGAAAAATGAGAACGCTAACGTTTTCGGAAAATGGCGCAAAAAGTGCGCCACTTTTTTTGGACAAATGTCTGAATTTTTTTTAACCCTTAGATAACAGTAAACCTGTTTGGTGTCCATGAACTCATACCAACGTGAGGCATCACACCGACACATCAGTTTTACCATATAGTGAACATGGTGAATAAAATATCTCAAAACAATTGTGCAATATACTATATGGTAAAACTTATGGTTTCATTTAAAAGTACAACTCATGCCGCAAAAAATAAGCCATCATAAGGCAAGATTAACAGAAAAATAAAAAAGTTAGGGCTCTCAGAATAAGGGGAGCGAAAAAAAACAAAGAAAACCCGGAAAATCGTCCAGGGGTGAAGAGGTTACGTATCCAATGCCTTTGGCTGAGAAACAACCCCATATCATCATGCTTCCTTCATCGAACTTCAGAGTTCCTTCAAGTTCTTGATCTGTTAGCCCCTTTCTCCCTTGTTTTTTCCAGACCCATTTGCACCCATCAGAGCCTAATCTAATGACTTTCGTCTCATCTATCCAAATCACCAGTTTCCCATCTTTTCGTATTACACTTCTCATTCTTCTTTACAAACTCAAGCCAATGCTTCTTATTGGATTTTGGTTTATTCACATACATTTTGGCAAACTGCAGGCTAGCTAATTTATGTCCCTATGTCAGCAGTGGGGTCCTCCTGGGTCTCCTGCCATAGCATTTAATTTAATTGAAATGTATAGTGATAATTTGCACTGACAGTGAGGCACCCTGAGCGCATAGAAAAGCTTGAATTCTTTGGAACTTGATTGGGCTGCTTATCCACCATCCGGACTATCCTCACTGCAACTTTTCATCAACGTTTCTCTGCCCTCCACGTCTAGGGAGATTAGCTACAGTGTCACGGTTTGAAAATTTCTTGATTATACTGCACACCATTGAAAAAGGAGCATCAAGATATCTGGAGATGGACTTGTAACCTTAGGATGATTGACATTTTTCAACAATTGTGTTTCTCAAGTCCTCAGACAGTTTGCTTCTCCTCTTTCGGTTCTCCATGCTTAGTGTGGCACACACAGACACACAATGCAAAGACTGAGTCAACTTCTCCCATTTTTATCTAGTTTCAGGTATGATTTTCATGTTGGCCACCTCTGTTGCTTGCCACAGGTAAGTTTGAATGAACATCACATGCTTGAAAAGGTACCACATTTTTGGCCAGCTCATTTTTGTCCCTCATGCTAGAAGACCCTACGTTATCCCTAACCTCAGGGATCAGGTTACTTCTGATAGTGAAGATGCCTGAGTCACGTGCCTGGCTAAGCTCATGACCAGAACTAATCTGATTTCCCCCTCCCACCAGGGAAACAAGGGGCAAAAGTGAGATGGAAACAGATAAAGACAGACAGGGTAAAACCAAAACTGTGACACACTGCGCACACACAGGAATAAACAATGAGAGACTCAGGAGAAAACCAAAAGCTGGAAGGTAGCAACAAACGGCAACAAAGGTTAACTGCCCAACCACACTCAGCAACAAGTACTAGAACCACCAGATAGTCTGGATCACAACACCTCACCAGACCAGCTAAGATAAAGTACAACTGGTAAAGAAGGAAGGATCTAGCCAGCATATATAGGAGGGGAACAGATAATTGGCTTCCCCACAACATGTGATCGAAGAAGACTAATACGCAGACTAGCAAAGATTAAATCTTGCTAGCCATTTTATGTGCGACCACTCTACCTGCGTTGATCACGGACACCAGAGAAGTTATTGGAGTGTCAGAATCAGTAGTCTGAACAGTCGGCGAAAAATCTCCGTGTGACAATTTTTGGGGGTTTATGTGAAATTATGTCCAATTTGCCTTTTTTCTCTCTTGTTGTGTACTGTTCCAATATACACAAAGGAACTAAACATGTGTATTGCAAACCATGTGTAATTACGCATGTGGTTTTGCCGCGATTTTGCCGCAATTGTGCCGCGGTTTTTCCGCAGGTTGGTCCCTCCGGTTTTTTATGTTGTAACTGCAATAAATAATATAGATAATAGATAGATAATCGATAGATAGACAGATAGATAGACAGACAGACAGATAATGGATAGAGGGAAAGATGGATAGATGAATAGATAGATAGATAGATAGATAGATAGATGAGAAAGACCTATATAATGTCCCACCTCCCTGCATATTCTAAGCAGGCACCCTTTAGTGACTTTCATATGGCACTAAAAAGTGCTTAGCTTTGTATTTAGCCAAAAAATAAATAAATAATTAAAAAAAAATGACGTGAGGTCCCCCCTATCTTTTGTAGCCAGCTAGGGTAAAGCAGACGGTTGCAGCCTGCAAACCACAGCTGGCAGCTTCACCTTGGCTGGCAATCTAAAACAGAGGACACCCCATGCTGTTATTTTACATTAAATAAATAATTTAAAACAAAAAACGTGGGGTCCCCCCAAATTAAATCACCAGCCAAGGTAAAGCGGACAGCTGTGGTCTGGTATTCTCAGACTAGGGAGGTCCACTGTTATTGGACACTCCCCAGCCTAAAAATAGCAGGCCACAGCTTCCACAGAAGTGGCACATCCATTAGATGTGCCAATCCTGGCGCTTTTCCCCAACTCATCCCGTTGCCCTGGTACAGTGGCAAACGGGGTAATATATGGGGTTGATGCCAGATGTGTAATGTCACCTGGCATCAGGCCCTGGGGTTAGTGGTGTCAAGCGTCTATCAGATACCTGACATCACCAACCCAGTCAGTAAGAAATAAAAAATAGACAACAAAAAAAGTTTTATTTGAAAAAACACTCCCCAACACATTCCCTCTTTCACCAATTTATTGAAAAGAACAATCAATTCCAGGTCCGGTGTAATCCAATAAGGATGTCCCATGACGATCCATACCATAGTCACTGTCCCAGTCAATGAAGAACAGAATGTTCCCCATTGGCTGAGAGAGTAATGCAGTGACCTGAGCTAACATCAATAGGTCAGCCCAGGTCACTGGAGGGGATGACGAGCGCTGACTTCAAAAGGTTATCTGAGATCATTACCTGCAGTAATGATCTCCTGCACTGCTGATGTCAGCGCTGTCACTGCCTTCTATGCCCGCCGCATTCTCAGCAGTATCGTGAGAGCCCGTGACGTCACCGCTAGTGACAGTCTCAGGCCGCCCGCGACACGGGCATAGAAGGCAGTGACAGCACTCACGTCAGCAGTGCAGGAGATCGTCACTGCAGGTAATCATCTCAGCTAACCTCCTGAAGTCAGCGCTCGTCATCCCCGCGGCTACCAGCACTGCAGGGGGAGAAGCTGCTAATACTGCAGGGCAGATCCTGGGAAGGTGGCGTACAGAAGGAAAATATCCACCCCACCAATGTCTAAAACCTCTTCCTCCATATGAGAGAAGTCTGCCGGAGCCTCTATCAGATGGTGCTTATCTACATGTTCTCTTACAACCACCCAAACTTCTATGTGATTCACATGAATATATAAAGATAAATCTTTTCCATTGGAATACATGTACATTAATTCCTTCCAGCCAAAGGAAATCTAACCTACTCCCAGACTTCATCCTCTGGAAAATCTTGTATCATAAACTATCCTTGGTGGTACTCCTTTCCATCCTGCTCCATTATTTTCTTCTCCTCTGAAACAGCCCTCTTGTGGACTGTACATGATAAAGGCCGTTGGGCCGAAACGTCCACTATCTTTTGTCGCCATCAAATAAATAATCACTTTTTGCAAAGAAAAAAACTTTTTGTCTTCATTTTATCAACAAGAGAGTGCAGTGTCTATTATATAATAGATACTGCAGGGCGGGCAGACACTGCCACTGCAGTGCAGGCAGCCGCAGGGCTTGAGCGGTACACAGACTGCACGGGCACCCGGCGAACATCACACGGAAGTGCTTCCATGCGGTGTCCAGGGAGTGTGATCTGTGTGTTTACTCTGCTCCGTTTCCTCTTCCTGTCATAATGACATCACTTCCCTGCAAAACCGCAGGCAGTGATGAACATTACCGCAGGTAAATCGCGGCTATACCAAGAGTATACCGCACATCATTTGCTACCTGCAGTATACCCGCGGTATTTCGCGATTACATTACAGTGAATGGCGTGAAATCCCGCAGGTACCTGCGGAAAAGAAGTGACATGCACATTTTCTCAAGAAATTTTCTCAAGAAATTCTGGAGAAAGAATTTTCTTGAGAAAAAAACGCAGTGTGCGCACAGCTATTTTTTTTCCCCATAGGTTTTGCTGGGAAATGTCTGCAGGAAGATTACAAACATTTCTCAAGAAATTTCTGCAACAAAACCGCAGGTAAAACCGCAGGTAAAAACGCAGTGTGCGCACAGGGCCTAAAATGTTTTTATTCCTATTTCATTTTAATAGTACTTGTGGATATCTACTCTATCATTCAATGTGGGTAGGGTTACTGGGGGATATCAAACAATGTGGGGGGACTGAGAGACATCATTCAATGTGGGTAAGGCTATCGGGGCCATCATACCGTGTGGAGGAATTACTGAGGGCTATCATTCAATGTGGATAGGGCTACTGGGGACAATTATACAGTGTGGAGGGACTACTGGAGGTCATCATAGAGTGTGGAGGGACTACTGGGGGCCATTATTCCATTAGGATAGTGACTCGCCCACCCCAGGGCCTTAGGTGACTCAGTGTCGGGCCGGATTATTCCGGGGTAGTCAGCGGTGGCGGGGCCCGACTCTGTGACTCTGGCGGCGAAGTCAATTAAAATATGGCGGTATGGGGGAGATGGTGATAAATTTTATATAAGATTCGTGACGCCACCTGTGGATAGCGGCTTTGGAGCCACGGCTGCTGGACAGGACTGGTGTTATGGCAGCTGAGGTGTTTCTTGCTCCCCACAGGTGGAGCGGGTACCCCGGGGCAACCGTTTGCAAAATCTATGGTAGATGTTGATGAGGTGCAGGACTGACAGGGCAGTGGAAAGGAACGGACACAGACAATGATTTCTGTTACCTTCTCCTTTACTTGTCCGCAACCGGTGACCTCCAGCAAGCCTGTTACAGATGGTAGTGGTGATCCGGTAACCTGGAAACAGTAAGGGAACTCACACTGGCCAGGTGAGTAATGAGGCCTGATCCCTACGTTTTGTCTGTGCAAGCAGGGCCCCGCTGCATCAGCAATGCTGAGACCTGTTCTGTTGTTCTCTGAGGTAATTTATTACCTCCCCTGTATGGCAGGCTGCAAGGACTGTCACAGGTGTCGCTCTTCCTATCCTGGCTCCAAGTCCTGACTCTACAGCTGTGCCTCCGGGTGTGGTGTGGATGGAGACCTGCAGTTCTCTCATCCTCCGGATACGACCACCGGTACTCGAGTACTCAATTGGCCCGAACTCTGGTATTCAGTTTACCAAATTGACATCGGGGTGGGCTGGCTGCGCTCCACTCCCCGGAGTCCTTCTCCTCTTTGCCTCGCTGTGGACTGTGTTTTCCTAGGCTGAGTGATCTGGCTCAGCTCCCAGCTCACACACCACATTACTCGAATTGTTTCCTCACTGAACTCTCCTCACAGACTGACTAACTCCTCCCCCAGGTCAGAGCTTAAGGAATCTCCCTGGAACTCAAGGTTTAGAGCTCCCTCTGCTGGCCCGGGGGAGAAACTGTGTTGGTTGATGGTACTCACTGGTCAATGGACTTCCCCAACTACATCCAGGCTCAGCATTAACCCTTTTGGGGAGGGCAACACTGCTGTGGCATCCAGACCGCATGGGTGCCTTTACTGGGGGCCAGAAAACAGTGTAGCGGGCTACTGGTGGCTATCATTCAATATGTGGGGAGGCTACTAGGGGCCATCATTCCATAGGGTAGGGCTGCTGGGGCCATTTTACAGTGTTGGGGGCTATTGGAAGCCATCATACAGTGTGGGTTGGGATACCGGGCATCATTATACAGTGTGGGGATCTAGTAGGTGCCATCATACAGCATTGGTAGGGCTACTGAGGGTCATCACACAGTAAGGATTTATTTTGGGCCATCATATAGTGGGGGCTACTGTGAGCCATCATACAATGTGGCAACTAATCTGGGGCCCATTATGCCGTGCAAAGGGAACTGTGGGCGACATAATGTATATATGAAGCTAAGGGGACATCACAATGCATAGGGAGAGGTGAGATCATCAATTTATCTATAGGGAGCTATATGCTCAACATGCTGTGCATGTGGGAGCTATTTATAGGGAAACTATATATGAGGGGACTCGGGGGACGTTATTAAATGTGCAGTAGTTACTTAAAAAGCATAAGGACCATGTAGAAGGCGCATATACGCCGAAACGGGTAGTCCGAGAGGCTACCACCCCCTATTTGGATCTTATTTATTGCCTGAATTTGTGGACTCGATTTTATGTTTATATTTAAATAAAAAAACTTGCTCAGCAAGAAGAAATTTTTTAAGTACAAATATTGAAATTTTGGAGTTTTTCCGCTGGAGACTTTAACCTTTCTACATTTATCTTTGGAGGCTGACTCCTGCCCTAGCATGCTGTAATCTCTGGATGACACTAAGGGCGGCTTTGCACGTTGCAACATCGCACGTGCGATGTCGGTGGGGTCAAATCGAAAGTGACGCACATCCGGGGTCACTTTCGACATCGTTGTGTGTAAATCCTAGATGATACGATTAACGAGCACAAAAGCGTCGTTATCGTATCATTGGTGCAGCTCCGACTTTTTCATAATTACGCTGCCGCGACAGGTACGATGTAGTTCCTCGTTCCTGCGGCAGCACACATCGCTGTGTGTAAAGCCGCAGGAGCGAGGAACTTCTCCTACCTGCTGCCAGCGGCTATACGGAAGTAAGGAGGTGGGCGGGATGTTTACATCCTGCTCATCTCTGCCCCTCCGCCGCTATTGGCCGCCTGCCGTGTGACGTCGCTATGACGCCGCACGATTCGCCCCCTTAGGAAAGAGGCAGGTCGCCGGCCAGAGCGACGGTCGCAGGGCGGGTGAGTGCATATGAAGCTGGCGTAGTGATAATTTTCGCTACGACAGCTATCACAAGATATCGTACCTGCGACGGGGGCGGGGACTATCGCGTGCGACATCGCAGCATCGGCTTGCGATGTCGCAACGTGCAAAGCCCGCCTAAGGATTCCACATATCGGGAGGTACTGGTAAGCTGGCTGATGGAATTATTTTGTATATTTTTTCATAATTGTTATAGGTGCACACAGGGCATTGTGACCACCAAATGGGCACACAGGGAGCATTATTACTTTTTAGGGGGCAAAATACGGGCACTGTTTTCTAGGGAATTTGCACAGAACTTTAATATTTTCTATGTCACAAAGTTACCATATAGAGGGCACAAAGGAAGGAATTTACTTTTTAAAGGGCAAAGTGGTTGGCATTATTAAGAGGAGCAGTAATATAGACACATATGGCAGTAGTGATACATCATTGGGGTGACAGGGGGTTGAGGAGTTTGTGTAAGTTTGGAGTAGTTGGAATTTTAAAAGTCAAATGTGTCTTTGTTGTAAACTCTGCAGATGAGACATGGCTGGAAGATGTTGTCATGACGGTCTGGGCATAATTAAAAAGATAGTAAAAGTGAACAACTTTATCAGAAAGAATGTTACCTATAAGTCACTACATATAAGGCTAGGTTCACACACTGCGTTTTTTTGACGCTGCGTTTTTGTGCGTTTTTTGTGGCAAAAACCGCGCAAAAACGCACCCGCGGCAAAAAAACGCGGCAAAAAACGCACGCGTTTTGCCGCGATTAGGTGCGTTTTTTTGCTGCGTTTTGCTGCGTTTTTGCTCACTGCGTCTTTATGCGTTTTTTATCAGTGAACAAAAAAAAAAGGTCTGATGTCATTTCCTTCTTCAATGTGTTCTTCATTCTCCACTAGTGTATGCAGAAGAGCAGACAGCTGCAGAACTACAAGGCTCAGCATGCTCCATCCAATAGTGTATGCAGGAGAGCAGACAGCAGCTTCAGAACTACAAGGCTCAGCATGCTCCATCCAGGACTGTATGCTTGAGGGAGAGTCAGGGGGAGCAGACCTACAAGGCTCAGCATCCTCCATCCAATAGTGTATGCAGGAGAGCAGACAGCAGCTGTCGAACTACAAGGCTCAGCATCCTCCTTCCAGGACTGTATGCAGGATTTCTTTGCCCCTCCCAAACAAAAAAAATGACGTGGGCTTCGCCATATTTTTGTATGCTAGCCGGGTACAGCAGGCAGGTACGGGCTGCCCCCAACCCCCAGCTGCCTATTTGTACCCGGCTGGGAAGCAAAAATATAGGGAAGCCCTTTTTTTTTTACTTATTTCATGAATTTCATGAAATAATTTTAAAAAAAAAATGACGTGAGCTTTGCCCAATTTTTGAGTCCAGCCGGGTACAACTAGGCAGCTGGGGATTGGAATCCACAGTGCAGGGTGCCCATGCTTTCTGGGCACCCCCGCTGTGAATTGCAGTCCCACAGCCACCCCAGAAAATGTCGCTTTCATAGAAGCGCCATCTTCTGGCGCTGTATCCAACTCTTCCAGCTGCCCTGATGCCGGGTGGCTTGCTGGGTAATAATGGGGTTAGGGCTAGCTGTATAGCTGGCCCTAAGCCCGAAATTCATGGTGTCACGCCAATATTAGACATGGCCACCATGAATTTCTAGTAAAGATAAAAAAAAACACAACACACAGAAAAATATTTTTATTAGAAATAAAACACAACACAATTAGTGACTCCATCTTTATTGAAATAAATAAGTAATCCTGGGTCAAGGGTCCCGCGCCGTCCAATCCAGATCCAATATCATCTGATCGGTTTGCTGGAAGGCAAAGTGATCAGATGATGTGTCAGGTTCTAGGGGCTGAAGCACATCACACATCAGCTGATTGTATAAAAGCCGATTATACAATCAGCTGATGCATCGGTGCAAAAAAAAAATACTCACTTATGTGCTGATTACCGGCAGCTCCTGCAGCGGAGTCTGATCCCGTCCGATCGCTGCAGGAGCTGCCGGTAATCAGGGATGAAGTCTCCTGACGCATCCGCTGATAGGTGAAGCCGGCCGGCCGCTGGCGTCAGCCCGAGACTTACGATCACCTGATGCGTCAGGTGACCGCATCAGGTGATCCATCGCCAGGTCCTGCATCTATCGTACTGCCCGGGGAGACTGCACACACCCAGAGCGGCGATACCGTGAGAGGAGATGGGAGTGGGCATGGCACCGGGAGGCTGCAGACAGGTGAGTATAACTTTTTTTTTTTTTCTACTGTACACTTTTGTTTTCGCAGCCGCTTCCACCTCCCGCCCAGACATGGCGCCGCACGGCAGCATACATGCACAGGACGGGAGGTGGAAGCGGCGGTGACGGTACCGGGAGGATTCACGCTTCTGTGTTTACTGACAGAAGGAATCCTCTTCCTGTACACGTCACTTTACTACCCACCTCCTGCGTTTATAGCTGCGTTTTTGGTCTTAGAAACGCACCAAAACGCAGCTATTTGCGTTTCTCATTGCGTCTTTCAACATCCCATTGCACTCAATGGATGAAAAGCGCAGTGAAAAACGCGGGAATAATTGACATGCTGCGTTTTTGTGGCACCACAAAAACGTAGCTGAAAAAAAACGCTGTGTGCAGACAGCAAAAATGAAAACTCATAGACTTTGCTGGGGAAGCAAAGTCATGCAGTTTTCTGAGCAAAAACGCACCCGAAAACTGCGCAAAAACGCCGCGAAAAACGCACTGTGTGAACTTACCCTAACTGTACTATACTCTTTTATATGTTGTGCTGGACTGGTATCTACCACTATATGGTCACTGTATGGCAGTAGTATCAGTGCTAGTCTGTGTGTAATATTTTATTAGTAATACCATTGTCATCTGTTGAGGTTCCCCTGTACCTTTGGTTATGCGGGCGTCACATGGGACGATAAATCGTGCAATAGCACCCGCCCCCGTCGTTTGTGCGTCACGGGCAATTAGTGGCGTGACGTGACCCTGATGACATATCGCCAGATATATCGTACCGTGTGACGCCCGCATTAGGCTGTGCCACGGAACCACCAAAATATCCCCCCAGCTGAGCCATGCTTCCGGCTAATCTCAAAGGTGTTTAATGGAGTTGAGGACAAAACATTATGTGGCCAGGCAACCTCCTCCACACCAAACTCACCCACCATGCCTTTATGGACCTTGCTTTGACCACTCGGGCACAGTCATGCTCCAGCACAGAAGAGCTTTCCTGAAACTCTTCAAACAACTTTAAAAGGTGCAATTTTCCAAAATGACTTTGGACACTGAAATATTAAGATTTCCCTTCAATGAAAATAAATGAACTAGGCCAGACCTGTAAAAAAATCATACCATTATCCTTCCTCCCCCAAATTTTACCATCAGACAGGTAATGTTTTAATTGCGTTCACCAGATTTGAACATCTGACTGCCACATAGAGAAGCATGAAACATTGATTCTAAGAACATATTGCCGTAGCTTTAAAGTCCAGTGTTGGGGCTTTACACCACTTTACCTGACACTTGGTATTGTGCCAAGTGAGGTAAGGCTTCCATGCAGCAGCTTGGTCATGGAAAGCCAAGCCATGAAGCTCCCAGTGCAATTTATGTGCTGCCAATGTATTTTATTTTATTCCCTTATACAGTGTGTCCACCCATATCCTGTCCACCGCCATTAACTTGAGAACGGAGGCAGCTATAGGCATAGAAGTGGTGTCTAGGTATAGTAAAGTAGCAATGCGCTACGCAATGAAACCACCAATAGCGCCACCTGGTGGAAAACAACGGAGTTAGCATTTTTATTTTGGAAACGGAACAAGATAGAGTAAAAAAAAGTGAATTAAAAAATTGTAGGGCATCATCAATTCAATACGCATCGACACCTTGCACACAGAAATGCTATGATATGAAACCCATGACCCTCATAAAAAACCTTGAATGCTGGTCATGCATATGGCGCCCATTTAACTTTGATGCTCAAAGTGGCCACCGTCAGCTGCAATGCACATCTGGACTCTAGACAGCATACTGTATCTTGCTGCACGTTGTGCAATATGGTAGGTGACACGTTTGCACAAGCATCTGTAATACGTCGTCGTAGGTCCTGCAATGTTGGTGCAGGGGTCGCAAACACCTGCTGTTTGATGTGACCTCACAGAAAGAAGTCCAATGAGGTCAGGTCAGGTGAGCATGGAGGCCGCTCCAAGGAGACACCATACCCAATGACTTGTAGAAAGGTCTCCATGAGGTATCGCTTCACGTCCGCAGCCTTGTGAGTTTTACACATTCTTATCATAGCATTCCTGTATGCAAGGTGCCGATTTGTACTGAATTGATGATGTCCTACAACTTTGGAATTCACTTTTTTTCTCTATCTCATTCCGTTTTCGAGATAAAAATGCTAACTCCGTTGTTTTCCACCAGGTGGCGTTATAGGTGGTTTCATTGCATAGCTCATGGCTACTTTACTGTACCTAGGCACCACTTCTATGGCCATAGCTGCCGCCGTTCTCAAATTAATGGCGGTGGACAGGATATGGGTGCACACACTGTATATCACCATCATATTCTGCAGAACCCAGGGGAAATCCACGAAAACTCGGGGAGAACATGCAAACTTCTAGCAGATGTCATCCTTGGTGGGATTTTTACAAAGGAACCAAGTGCTGCACCACTGCAGTGCTAACCACTGAGCCATCGTACCACCGTGCCCCAATATTGATAGGAAATTTAGATAGTGAATTCAAGTGAGGACAGTGAGTGATGACAATAAAGCACTGTGGGGAATGTCAGAGCTAAAGAAGCAAGCATAATAAATTAGAAGAAATTATGGAGTTTATCTCTTTAAAGCATAACGGTCTTTTAATTTTTATTTCAGAAATCAATAGTACACATGAAAATGAGCAAATTTGTAATATATCTTATTAAAAATCTGCTTCAATGTCTAAGAAAACTGATCAGTCCTTATCAAAATTCTCAATGCTGAAGTAAAATCTGTATTCAGTGAAGACTTTCCGATTAATGAGATAGGAGATGGCAGATGTTACTGGTGAGATTCTATGTAAAAGGGAGAGGAAGGGGCGGAGCTCTGTCTATAGGAAAGTCTTCGATTTTACCTGAAAATTGAGAATTTTGATAATGACTGATCAATTCTGGCAGAGAAAGAAGTAAAGTTATCTGATAAGATATATTACAAAGTTAGAAATTACAAGTGACGTTTATGCTTTAAGTTCCCCGTACGAAGTCAGTTCAGTCAAATTGTTAATGGACAATTGTTTGGAAAAATCAAGCTCCCACAAAAAAAAATTATTTTTTTTAGAAAACATCATGTTTATTAATGTGTCTTGAAAAAGTGCATGGATAAAATTGCAATAGAAACACTTTTCCTACGTGTTATGAGCGATAAGACGTTCTTAATCATAGCTATCATAAAGAGTGTCTTATCGCTGGAAACACGTAGGAAAAGTGTCTCTATTGTCACCTGAACTTGACAGTTTTGTTGGGACTGATCCTCTAATGTATATTCTCCCCCAATGGTAGATATAAAGGAAAAGATGGGGCTTGTTGGGTTTCAACATGTCCAATCCTATACATGCATCTCCTAAAGCCATCTGGCAACAGAATTGTTTCTCTTTTCTTAGTTTGCCCATCTGAGCGTACATGTGTATTGAGCGGAGGAGTGTATGACCACTTTAAAACGTTCCTGTCTCCAGGTCAATAATGATTAGTTGTTGTAGAGTGTTGGGTTTTTTTCCCCTTTTTAATCCACCATATAGTTCCAGGGATACCAGCCTTTTTATATAGTCCTAATCAGCGTCGGACTGGCTACCGGAGGAATCTCCAGTAATGCCAGGCCTGGATTCAGGTACCTGCATTGCACTCCGGGGCTCTCACCTAGGAGATCAGCCCGGCCTGTCTGCAGCTGTCATGAACTGAACCGCAAGCGCCGGGGAATCAATCACTCGGCGCTCACGGTACAGTCCAGGTGAGAGCTCCGGAGTGCAATGCAGGTACCTGAATCCAGGCCTGGCATTACTGGAGAGTCCTCCGGTAGCCAGTCTGACGCTGGTCCTAATTTTTATAGTCTTTACTAAGGGGGCGTGGCTCACAGGATTCTCTGGGGGGGTGTCTTTAGACTAATTTGCATAATTATCCGGTGAACCCCGCCCCTTAGTAATGAACATAAAAGTTAAGCTAGGCCCATATCTCTAGAATTTGAAAAATACAAAAAAGGAATACTTAGGGGAACAGTAGGAATAAAATAGGCAAAAACGGATTACTTTTGTCTTCTTTAGGTCATTGTCTAAACAGTAGCCAACTGCAGTCTTGGAACAATGGGGGCCATTTATATTATTTTATACATACCTAAGCGTAAAACATGAGGATGATACAGCACTTATCCAATATTTTCCGCATGCAATATCTCAGCAATCAGATCCACAGATTTTCCTTAGACCTGTTTTCGTAGCTTTTCCAGGATCTTTCCCTGAATATTGCTATCACAATGTCATATATTTAGTGTTCTATATTCTAATTCACAGCTGTCACACTTTGATAAAGGCAACCTGTTATTATTTACAGAGGATGATAGATATTCTAACTTTTTACAAGCATGCAAATGAGAATATAAAAGCAATTGGGATTCCAAACAATGAGTAATATAATGGCTCTCGCTTTGAACGAGCTTTTCTTGTTTAGTGGTAGTTTATACAAAGATTGTGTTGATAAGCCTCACAAACACACAAAACACACAAGGTGCTCTGTAGCAGGTTTATGGCACTAGTGCCTGGCAACTTTTGACAGCTGAATGTGCTGTGGAATTGGTGGCTGATGGCTACACAAAGGAAAACGTCAGCTACTCTGATATTGTATGGAAACGCTTCTAGAGCACAAACAAAGTAATAAAACACAGAGTGGATTCTAACTACAGGCTGCAGGTAATCCGCTGGGCATGTGTCAGCTCTTCAGCCATGAACAGGGAAGATTGTTATCAGCCTGTAACCACTGCTCTCCTGCCGCTTCCATTCTCTGAAAATTGGTCCTGATTAGTGGTTAAGAAGCTCACATGAAATCTCAATAATGCTACCGTGTTCTGTGTGGCATTTAGCTTTGTTTCACACAGATGCACATCTTTCACACACAGTTGAAACCAGAAGTTTCCATACACTATCTAAAAAGACACATATGCAGGTTTTCTCACTATCTGATATGAAATCAGAATAAACATTTATCATTTTAGGTCAATTAGGAACCAAATTTATTTATATTTGCTAAATGACAAAATTATGAGACAGAAAGAATGTTAAGGCATTTTAATTTCTTTCTGCAAAGTCAAACGTTTACATACACTTAGAGCACTAGGTCTTTAAACAATATGGAACAGCCCATATGATAATGTCATGTCTTTAGAAGCTTCTGAAAGGTTTATTGGCAAGATCTGAGTTAATCAGAGACACAGCTGTGGATGTATTTTAATGCACACCTGAAACACTCTACCTTGTGTAACATTGTGGAAAAGTCAAAAGAAATCAGCCAAGATCTCAGGAAAAGAACTGCGGACCTGCACAATTCTGGTTCATCCTTGGGTGCAATTTCCAGATAGCTGAAGGTGCCTTGCTTATCTGTACAAACAATTATACACAAGTACAAACAAGATGGGAATGTCCAGCCATCATACCGCTCAGGAAGGAGAGGGGTTCTGTGTACCAGAGATGAACGTGCTTTAGCCAGATATGTGCATATCAAGCCAAGAACAAAAGCAAAAGACCTTGTGAAGATGCTGGAGGAAGTTGGTAAGATTGTGTCATTATCCACAGTGAAACGAATACTGAACCAACATAGGCTGAAAGGCCTCTCTGCCAGGAAAAAGCCATTACTCCAAAAGAAACATAAAAAAGCCAGATTAATGTTTGCAAATGCACACAGGAACACAGACCTTCATTTTTGGAGACATGTCCTGTGGTCTAATGAATCTAAAATTGAACTGTTTGGCGATAATGACCATCGTTACATTTGGAGGAAAAGGGAGAAGCTTTGAAGCCTAAGAACACCATCCCAAATGTGAAACACGGGGGTGACAGCATCATGTTGTGGGGTTGTTTTGCTGGAGGGACTGGTGCACTTCGCAAAATAGATGACATCATCAGGAAAGAAGATTATGTGGCAATACTAAAACAACATCTCAAGACATCAGCCAGGAACTTAAAGCTTGGGTAGAAATGAGTCTACCAAATGGACAATAACCCAAAGCATACTGCCATACTGGTTACAAAGTGGATAACAAAGTCAATGTTTCGAAGTGTCCATCTCAAATCTTAATCCTATAGAAAATTTATGGGAACAGCTGAAAAGACCGGTGTGTGCAAGGCGACCTACAAACATGGCTGAGTTGCACCAGTTCTGTGAGAAGGAATGGGGCCCAAATGCCTACCAACTATTGTGAGAAGCTTGCGGAATGATATCCAAAACGTTTGACCCAAGTCATACAGTTTAAGGGCAATGTTACCAAATACTAATGAAATGTATGAAAACTTTTGACTTTGCAGAAAGTAATAAAAATGCCTTAAATCATTCTCTCTCTCATTATTCTGGCATTTGGCAAATATAAATAATTTTGGTTCCTAATTGACCTAAACTAGGAAAGGTTTATTCTGATTTCAAGTGAGAAAAACATGCACATGTGTCTTTTTAGATAGTGGATGTAAACTTCTGATTTCAACTGTATGTGACCTATCAGTGTTATATACACATTGTAATCTATGGAGCTATTCACATGGGTCCACATAAAAAAAAATTGGAGAGTCAAGGATCAAAATCAACCAATTAAGTCTATGGGTCCATTAAAAAAAAAAAAATCACTGACAGCACAGATTGCCATCTGTCTACAGTCCGTGTGTTGTCCAACTTTAACATTGCAGACAGGAAGATTTGTAGGGGGTTTTTCATACTATAAGGCTCTATGCCTGCGTTGTGGACGCAGCATCAATCCTCACGATCAGGACACAGCATACCTTTTCTTTTGGAGACTCTAGTCTAGTTAAGGAGACGCTAGAGATCTGTGTAAAACAATGCAGCGTCCGTGATCAAGACTTTGGTTGCAGCGGATTTTTGCTGTGTTCTCCCACTCAGAACACTCACTTCTCCGCAAGAATAAATTGATATGCTGCGGCTCCGAAAGTTGAGCCACATGTCAGCTTACCCTGCATAGATAAGAAGCCCAGTGATCATGAGATGTCTATAAATCCCATACACTGTGCTTCTGCTGAACAATGCAGTGTTTTGGACACACTGACAACGTGCAAACACTGATTGTGGGAACGTGCCCTAAAGCTCCCAATACGGTGAGTATTTGGTGCATTTTTGGTATTGCAGATGTTCATTGACATCTCATCACCTAACTAAATTTGGTTACTTGCTTTTTTTCATTGCATCTACAGTATGTGGTTTTCTTACATCTGTTTTTGATGCTGCGGTTTTTGTCTGGTTTTGGTATGCCGTGTTGTGTGGGAGAATGCAGTGTCTGTGCACACAAACAGGCTTCCTTGAGTCTGGACGTAGCAACTAAGCAGGGGAAATGCAACGACAAACAAGGGGTACATCGAGGACACTAACACTAGAGCTAGTGAGAGGGAAGATAGGCCCCTCCTCACTTACCTGCCGCTGTACCCTGCACTCGTAGCCAAGAACTATACAGGTTCCTCACGTGTGGCCGAGTTGGAACCTGGGGCCCTAAGATGACCCTACAATAGTCCCTGACTAGGGTGTGGGCAGGTGGACACTAGCCTCACTGCTGTGCTGAAACAACACACCAGGAAAGGAAGACAGACAGGGAGAAAACACAAGAGACTTCTGCAATGAGAACCCGGACTGCAGCCATGCCAGCATCTCCAAGAGAGGCTTTCAGCAGCTCATTCTTCCTCCAAGACCAGCATCCAAATGAATAAAGAATAACTGGTACCCTCTGCTGGTAGCAAAGGGTA
Organism: Anomaloglossus baeobatrachus; assembly: GCF_048569485.1. Classification (NCBI taxonomy): domain Eukaryota; kingdom Metazoa; phylum Chordata; class Amphibia; order Anura; family Aromobatidae; genus Anomaloglossus; species Anomaloglossus baeobatrachus. The sequence goes on from NC_134354.1 coordinate 571,535,425, forward strand.
TTTAAAGGGACTAGGTGTGATCCAAACCAGAAACACCTGATCAGGAGTGTGAGGCTGCTGCAAACCAAACTGACATTAACCCTCTCTATGCCAAAGTAAAGAAAACCACATTTATATTGCAGAATCTCACCAGGTAAAGTGAGACTCAGACCCAGAATCTGTCACTAATCTCTTACAGCAGAGAGACGACTGTGACACGCTAATGTTCTGTGCAGGAGAATGTGCTGTACGTGCTCACGATCAGGACACAGCATACTTTTTCTTGTGGAGACAGTAGTGTCCTATATGGGAGAACGCGCTGTACGTGTCTGTCCACGATCAGGCTTCCTCACATTCTGGAACCAGCATAATTTCTCTTAGGCCAGTTTCACACTTGCATTGTTTTGACGCAAATGGAATCCGTCACTAATGTAGTACAGTTCATTTATTTACAGTGAATGCGCGACACCATGTGGACACATGCGGGTAGTGCAGGAAACATGGTGTCGCGCTTCCACTGTAAATAAATGAACTGTACTACATTAGTGATGGATTCCATTTGCGTCAAAACAACGCAAGTGTGAAACCGGCCTTAAGGAGACGCTAGAGATCTGTGTGAAACAATGCAGCGTCCATGATCAAGACTTTGGTTGCAGCGGATTTTTGCTGTGTTCTCCCACTCAGAACACTCACTTCTCCGCAAGAATAAATTGATATGCTGCGGCTCCGAAAGTTGAGCCACATGTCAGCTTACCCTGCATAGATAAGAAGCCCAGTGATGATGAGATGTCTACAAATCCCATACACTGTGCTTCTACTGTACAACGCAGTGTTTTGGACACACTGAAAACGTGCAAACACTGATTGTGGGAACGTGCCCTAAAGCTCCCAATACGGTGAGTATTTGGTGCATTTTTGGTATTGCAGATGTTCATTGACATCTCTGCACCTAACTAAATTTGGTTACTTGCTTTTTTTCATTGCATCTACAGTATGTGTTTTTTTTACATCTGTTTTTGATGCTGTGGTTTTTGTCTGGTTTTGGTATGCCGTGTTCTATAAAGCTGCTTTGCTTTTTATACTCCTGGTATTTGGCTTTCACAAAACTTTACTGCTGCAGTCGGGTGGATTATGTGTTTCTAGTGCGTTTCCACAGTGGAAGTGCATGAAAAGAAATATACATTTCTTTACCTACAATTCTATGGGAAACTCCTCACATAAACCTCAGGGCACCTGAAAGAGAAATTCACATGGTGCAGATTTGAAACACGCACCACAGGTCAATGTCCGCAGCATTAACCAAGAGGACAGTGGGAGCGAGACGTCCAGAAATCCCAGGCACTTTCCTGCATCTCTAAGATGATGCCGGGATTTTTGTGCAGTGAAAATACACCGTGTAACTACTCACCACAGGCGCCTCATCCCGGGAACGTCAGATCACTGAAGAACGGATGGTAAAAAAAACGACCAAACCGTGCTGACAATCAAATCCAAGACTCTGATGAAGGCATACAAGAAAATCATAGACGTCTGAATGAGCCTTGGTCTGCGGACTACATGGAAAAGACGGAGATGCTACAGTTATTATTTATTACCGCCAGCAGTAAAGTGAATTATCACATAGATGTCCGGTTTCTTTCAAGTTTTAAGGGGTTTTTTTCAGTATACAGTTTTGCTAAATGTTACTATTTATTACTGATACATTCTTATGGCACTAATATTTAATAACCAAAGACATTTAGATAAAAAATAAAGAAAACTAAAATTGTCACTTTTGTTCAGCAGCAAGTTAGGTATATGGTTTACAGTGCACCAAATAGATAGATAGATATATAGATAGATAGATAGATAGATAGATAATGGATAGATAGATAGATAGATAGATAGATAGATAATGGATAGATAGAAGGATAGATAGATAATGGATAGATAGATAGATAGATAGATAGATAGATAGATAGATAGATAGATAGATAGATAATGAATAGATAGAAGGATAGATAGATAATGGATAGATAGAAGGATAGATAGATAGATAGAGAAAGAGAGATAGAGAGATAGATAGATAGATAGATAATGGATAGATAGAAGGATAGATAGATAGATAGAGAAAGAGAGATAGAGAGATAGATAGATAGATAGATAGATAGATAGATAGATAGATAGATAGATAGATAGATAGATAGATAGATAGATAGATAATGGATAGATAGAGGGATAGATAGATATATAATGGATAGATAGATAATAGATAGATACTAGATAGATAGATGATAGATAGATAGATAGATAGATAATGGATAGATAGATAGAGGGATAGATAGATAATGGATAGATAGATAGATAGATAGATAGATAATGGATAGATAGATAGAGGGATAGATAGATAATGGATAGATAGATAGATAGATAGATAGAGGGATAGATAGATAGATAATAGATAGATATAGATAAATAGATAGACATAGAAAGATTAATAGATAGATAGATAATGGATAGATAGAGAGAGAGAGATAATGGATAGATAGAGGGATAGATAGATAGATAGATAATAGATAGATAGATTGATAGATAATAGATAGATAATGGATAGATAGATAGATAGATAATAGATAGATAGATAGATAGATAGATAGATAGATAGATAGATAAATAATAGATAGAATAGACAGAAAATGGATAGATATAGATAGATAATAGATAGATAGATAGATAGATACAGTATGAAGTATAGATAATAAGTAGATAGATAAATAAATAAATGATAGAATAGACAGATAATGGATAGATATAAATAGATTGTAGTAATGTTAGAGCCTCTCCTTGTTCTCCTTGACTCTCATCTTATTCTGGTACCATTTATCCTGAATAATTCAATTCTCTGTTTTCATTAATTTCGCTATATTAGTAGGTAAATGTATATCTATCTTACTGGATACTGTAGCTTGCTATAGGATAATATGTAGTGATATTAATATATATATATATACAACATCTAGATAAGATACTAAACTAATATTTTGCTTTAGGCCAAATCAAATAAGAGTAATTCTATATGTTCCCGAATTGTAAAAACATTCTCTTTGCATCAGAACCTGACAGCACAAGCGCTGAGTCCAGGCACATTACATACAATCTGATCGCTCTGCTTTTTCGCTCATCGTTTCCCTTTTTCACATGCATAGCTGCAGATTGCACGGAGTGAATTCCCTTGGAGCAGGTGACATACTACAGTAGATCACTGAGTAAATCCTTAGCGACTGTTTGTTTTGTTTCTGGATGGCTTCCGTCTTTCTGCTCAGTCCTATTCCACCAAAATGCAGCAAAGTCAATATACAATCTGGGAGATGTGCTGAATAATCTGCCCTCCGAGGCTCCATAGAGGTAGATGGTAATGTTAAATGATTTCGGCAATGAAGGCGTTAAAGGCACTGCACATACCACAATGGCACGCCACCTTGACACTGACAAGCCACGAACAGGGCGATCTAGTCCGTCCAGATTGTCAAGTCAATTTGTTACTTAAACACTTGTGACATTTTTTGTGCTTTCAAGACCTGAACGTACAGAAGAGAACAATGTGTAGGTACTAATAGCGGCGAGATAACATCACAGGGAAGTGTAAACACGGGGCAAGACAAAAACATTCCCACGGACAAAGGAAAGGTGCATAGAGCACAATGCAGGGCATTCCAGGCGTGGAGCCTCCACAGCCCGAGACAACTTCCACTCACAGCGCCGCACACACTGCCCACAGCACCATCATTCATCCCATCACAGATCACTCACAATACACACAAAATACACACACACTACACACATAATATACACACAAACAATGCACACACATAATTTACACACAAACAATGCACACACATAATATACACAATACACAATACACACATAATTTACACACAAACAATGCACACACATAATATACACAATACACACATAATATACACACAAACAATACACACACTATACACAAACAATGCACACACATAATATACACAATACACAATACACACATAATTTACACACAAACAATGCACACACATAATATACACAATACACACATAATATACACACAAACAATACACACACTATACACAAACAATGCACACACATAATATACACAATACACAATACACACATAATATACACAAACAATGCACACACTATACACAATACACACATAATATACACAAACAATGCACACAATGTACACACACTATACACAATACACACAAAATACATACACACTACACACATAATATACACACAAACAATGCACACACACTATACACAATACACCCACATAATATACACAAACAATGCACACACTATACACAATACACACACATAATATACACAAACAATGCACACAATGTACACACACTATACACAATATACACAAAATACATACACAATACACACATAATATACACCCAAACAATCTACACACGCTATACACAATACACATACCATACACACATAATATACACACAAAAAATGCACACAGTCCACACACACATATACACCACTGAAATACACACATCACATAAATACGCACACAATACACACAATACAGACATCACACAAATACACACCACAGAAATATACAAACAATACACACACACTACTCACACACACATACACATCACCTTACTAATACACACATCACATAAATACAGCCACTTCATATAACACACACGTCACATACACAAATATCACATAAATACACACTTCATATAATTTCACCTACACAAACATCACATAAATACAGACTACATTAATACACACACTTCACATCACCTCACCTATACACACATCACACACACACTACATATCATTTCACCTACACATACTACAGAAATACACACGTCACCTACACAAACAACACATCAATACACACACTGGATATAATTTTACCTACACATACATCAAACATACATCCCACACACTACACACACATCAATACACACTGGATATAATTTCCCCTACATCACATAGGCACACACAGAGGCTTCTCGCGGTCTGCAGGGCAGTGCCCCGTCCCCTGTGGCTTCTCGTACAGCGGGTGGGCTGTGACTGTGCCCTAGCTTGTATCACACAGTAGTTTCCTGAGCACATGGTGCTGATGCCTGGGCACACAGCCGGCAGGTGAGGGGCCGGGGTCTGGTGCAGCCCGGCAGTGAATGGGTCCTCCAGCCCCTCCCCGGCACTTCCCTATCACACCCACCTTTCTCTCCCGCCCAGTTTCAGTTACCCAAAAAACTCTCCTTCTGGTTGCCGGCAGTCACCGGGGGGAGCGCAGAACACGGAGGACACTGCTGCCCGCTCCGGACACTGCAGTGTTAGTGCAGAGGATGCCATGTGTGCGGGGCACAGCCTGGGCAGTGAGTGCTTGGTACAGGACAGTGCTGCCACAGCACAGCGGGAGGACTCCGGGGATCTGACATCTGATTGCACTTGTTCATGCTTGTGATTGACTGCTGAGTGTACAGGAGGGAGCACATCTGCTGTCAGGAGTCAGAGGACAGCCCAGCAGCCAGTGTCACAGTCAGCACGACCTCCCCGCACACTGACACTGCTGCCTGCCTGCCTCACTAACTTTCTCCCACAGACACAGCAGAGGCTACATGCACAGCGCTGGCTGCATCCCCACTCTGCAGGACCCACACACGAGTGTTCTCTGTGACCAGCCCAGCATGATGACACCTTGATAAGCCATACTTCTACTAACTCCGACACTTGGGAAGCGCCACCGGGACTTGTTGGGAAGACCTCAGCCAGGTGGAGATGTCAAAGCCGGTGGATCATGTGAAGAGACCCATGAACGCTTTCATGGTGTGGTCCAGAGCTCAGAGGAGGAAAATGGCCCAGGAGAACCCCAAAATGCACAACTCCGAGATTAGCAAGAGGCTGGGGGCAGAGTGGAAGCTGCTGACAGAGTCTGAGAAGAGACCCTTCATAGATGAGGCCAAGAGGCTGCGAGCCATGCACATGAAGGAGCACCCGGACTACAAGTACCGGCCCCGCAGGAAGCCGAAGACGCTCCTGAAGAAGGACAAGTTTGCCTTTCCCATGCCGTACAGCCTGGCTGCCGACCATGAAGGACTGAAGGTGGCCGGCTTACACGGAGCCGGGGTACTTACTGACTCTTTGCTCTCCAACCCGGAGAAGGCGGCAGCAGCGGCGGCGGCGGCGGCAGCGCGGGTCTTCTTCCCCCCCTCGGCAGCGGCGGCGGCGGCGGCAGCAGCGGCGGCGGCCGGCAGCGCCTCTAGTCCCTACTCACTGTTTGACCTGAGCTCCAAGATGGCAGAGATCACATCCAGCTCTTCCTCTCTTCCCTACGCTTCTTCTGTCGGATACCCACAGTCCGGAGCAGCCTTCCCGGGAGTGGCAGCGGCTGCAGCTGCCGCAGCGGCTGCCAGTGGAGGTCACACTCACTCCCACCCCTCTCCTGGGAACCCCGGCTACATGATCCCCTGTAACTGCACAGGATGGCCCAGTCCAGGACTGCAGCCCCCCTTAGCCTACATCCTATTCCCGGGGATGGGCAAACCTCAGTTGGACCCTTACCCCGCCACAGCCTATGCAGCAGCATTATGACAGCATGGCAGCCCTTGGCAGGGCACTGTCACCTCGGCACCCAGGTGGAACTCCATGTGGGACATGTGAACTCGGTCCTAGGAAGTCCTTTGTGCGGAATTTCTAGCTGTCATGCACCATTATTGGGTATTTGTTTTTTTATGCTGTGAAATTATGGGAATCTGTGAGCATTTGTTGTGATGCCACGGCTGTCAGCTGCACAGATCATTTGTGTTACCCTACTGCAAACACTGGGCATGGTCCATCAGTGTGGAGGTGCTTGTCTTCATCAGTCTTCTGCAAGTCCCTCTGCTACTGAATCTGTGGGGATAAGGTCACCCAACAAGCAAAGAACATTTCAGAAGTTCCTTTTAGCCTCTTTCTGCACTTGGAAGCTGTATACCAGGATGGACATACTGCTCACACCCTTCATGCACTTGCTGGACACTGAAGAAAGCTTCTTATGGAGCTGGGATGTGGTAAATCTGTTCCCCTCCATAAGTCTAACCTTAGCCATGCCTTGGTGCAGAGTTCTCCAGCCTAAGCCTAGATATGAGTAGAGGAGAACTTCCTACAAGATGGTACTAATGATGCTCTTCTCCATAACATTCAGGAAATGTAGGTTCCTAGATAATGGCTGGTAACTCCTCAGCACAGGGGAACCTGTCACACTGGAAGGGAAAGCAGGGTCTTCAAGATGATTGTAAATGTGTATATTGAAGATGATAGATCTTTAAAAGAAATGTTGCTGCTCACTAATAATTCCAAGTCTAAATTCTAGAAAGAAAACCTATATGTGACTCTTAATTTCTATTCTCTATATTCCAGACATTTTGTCTGTTAATTGTATATTTATTGTTTAGAAGAGTATAAACTGTTTGCCAAGAATTTCCGCCCCAGACGATCTAATCTTGGAACCTCCAGGCTCATCCATGGTTTGTTTTTGGCCCATAAGGTCACTTTCTGTAGCAGCTACTATAAACCATTGAGTCCCATCCAGTCACTTATTCAGTCCTGGGTCCTTTTTTTTGTAATGTGTAAATTTGACTAATATTTGTGAATGGAGCTGGCTAACATGTACTTTCTAGTTTTTATTTTGGCTTTCTGTAATACAAAGTAAAGAAGAAATGGTTTTAACAATTTCATTCCAATGTCTTGTCTTGTGTGTGTCCAGGTCTGGTTTAATATAAGATGACACAGTGTATAGAGGGATTGTAAGCGCTTAACAAAGGGCTGAAATAAAGCCCATTCTGGGCAAAAAGGGGGAAAATCTTCTATTTCTTGTTGAGTATACTAACAAGATTTTTATCTGAATTGCCCTTACGTGCTTAGTCCAGGTGAAGTGTAACTTATCCCCTAAAGGCTGCCTTTGTTTCCCTCCTGAATGGGTTTACCAGGAAATCTAAATCAAGCCATTGTTATCCAGAGCCAAAACCAGATTTATCACATTTTTAATCGTGAATAGGAAAGAAGATAAAGCACAAGTCGTTGTATTATCTTAAGCATTCATGATTCAGCAGAGTGAGGAGCTGAGTATTAGCGGTGTCCTATGACATCTAAGAGGAGAAAGTTCCATGGACACTTTATCTTGTTAGCACAAGGGCTTCCCAAGAAAATCCTTGTCATTTCTTCAAAGGGACCCAATATACAGGGGGATAAGACACAAAGAACACAGTGGTTCTGGCTCATACCCGTCTGAATTAGGCTGCTTCACATTAGGCTGGCTCATATTAAGCTGGCTCATATATGTCTGAATTAGGCTGGCTCATACGTGTCTGAATTAAGCTGGCTCATACATGTCTGAATTAAGCTGGCTCATACATGTCTGAGTTAGGCTGGCTCATACGTGTCTGAATTAAGCTGGCTCATACATGTCTGAATTAGGCTGGCTCATACCTGTCTGAATTAGGCTGGCTCATACATGTCTGAATTAGGCTGGCTCATACATGCCTGAATTAGGCTGGCTCATATTAGGCTGACTCTTACATGCCTGAATTAGGCTGGCTCATACATGTCTGAATAGGCTGGCTCATACATGTCTGAATAGGCTGGCTCATACATGTCTGAATTAGGCTGGCTGATACATGTCTGAATAGGCTGGCTCATACATGTCTGAATAGGCTGGCTCATACATGTCTGAATTAGGCTGGCTCATACATGTCTGAATAGACTGGCTCATACATGTCTGAATTAGGCTGGCTCATACATGTCTGAATTAGGCTGGCTCATACATGTCTGAATTAGGCTGGCTCAAACATGTCTGAATTAGGCTGGCTCAAACATGTCTGAATTAGGCTGGCTCAAACATGTCTGAATTAGGCTGGCTTATACCTGTCTGAATTAGGCTGCTTATTTCATATGTAATAATTGTGTTACTGATTGGCAGCACTAATCTGAACATTTGACATATTCTCCATAGCTGAGTGCTACAGAATTAGAGACATTCATTTATGATATCAGGTTTCCATAAAATATTACAACACGTATTTAATCTGCTGTTTCTATAATTAAAGCGATCCCCTTAAATCTGGTCCTCATGGAGCTTGCAATATTCATCTGCTTGGGAGCGATTATGCAAAACTAATTTGGGCTGTCCAGGGGTAATTATCCCTGACACGGTTAATTAAATCCTTTCAAGACTTTCCTTTGCTTTTTGTAGCAGCCCCTCATTTCTCAACAAGGAACTTCCTGCTGCTTGTCTGGAGAATACAGTGCTTTTAACATATTCCCAAGACCCCCCCCTCAGGATGAACAGGTGAATATCATGGGAGTCCCAGCTTCTCTCCAGGATTTGATATGAACTTGATTGTGGTCACCCCCTTCTTCTGTGATGGCATTTGTGACATTCCTCAATACCCCACTATCAGGGGATGCTGCCTACAATTAGCAATTACATGGCATAGGTGCTTGATATAAACGTCTTGTGAATCCCAGCAACATCTGTGCCCACAGGTCTAACCCAATACATGAGGAGTATAGTGATATGTACATCTCAGTATAGATCCAATAAGAAACAGGGTCTTTCTCTGAGATTGCTCCCATTTCTGTGCACATGATGTTGCTTTATGTCTGATAATATAGTAGTAATGTGTAAAATGATCCACTCCTATCGCTGTGTCCAGGCCAGGAAAAGTCTGAGAGATTGCTCCTAATGCTCCTGTACTGGGTGATCTATTCCTTGTCGATATATATATATATATATATATATATATATATATATATATATATATATATATATATATATATATATATATATATATATATATATATATATATATATATAATGTAAAGGAAACTTTCATCTAATCCCACTACTTTCATAGTTCTAAGTAGGGGTCTCCTTCTTGTGTCCTGGGTGGGGTCTCTTCTTCCAGGTTACTGGGGGGGGGATCTCTTTCCAGGGTAATAGGTGGGGGTCTCTCCTTACTGGCTACTAAGTGGGGATGTCCTTCCAGGATCCTGGTTGGGGATCTCTTTCCAGGGTCCTGGGTGGGGATCTCTTTCCAGGGTCCTGGGTGGGGGGGTCTCCTTCCAGTGTCTTAGGTGGGATCTCCTTCCAAGATCCTGGGTGGGGGTCTCCTTCCAGGGTCTTAGGTGGGATCTCCTTCCAGGATCCTGGGTGGGGGGGGTCTCCTTCCAGGGTCCTAGGTGGGGGTCTCCTTCCAGGGTCCTAGGTGGGGGTCTCCTTCCAGGGTCCTAGGTGGGGGGTCTCCTTCCAGGGTCCTAGGTGGGGGTCTCCTTCCAGGGTCCTTGGTGGGGGTCTCCTTCCAGGTTCCTGGGTGGGGGTCTCTTTCCAGGTTCCTGGGGGGGTCTCCTTCCAGGTTTCTGGGTGGGGTCCCCTTCCAGGTTCCTGGGTGGGGGTCTCTTTCCAGATTCCTGGGTGGGGGTCTCCTTCCAGGTTCCTGGGTGGGGGTCTCCTTCCAGGTTCCTGGGTGGGGGTCTCTTTCCAGATTCCTGGGTGGGGGTCTCCTTCCAGGGTCCTGGGTGGGGGTCTCTTTCCAGATTCCTGGGTGGGGGTCTCTTTCCAGGTTCCTGGGTGGGGGTCTCCTTCCAGGTTTCTGGGTGGGGTCCCCTTCCAGGTTCCTGGGTGGGGGTCTCTTTCCAGATTCCTGGGTGGGGGTCTCTTTCCAGGTTCCTGGGTGGGGGTCTCCTTCCCGGGTCCTGGGTGGGGTCCCCTTCCAGGGTCCTGGGTGGGGGTCTCCTTCCAGGCACTGCTGTTGCGCTTCTCATTCTCAAACACACAAGGATGTATTTGTCGCTGTGTCATTTCCACAATCCCATACATTTCCCAGGAGTGTCTGGCTCTTTGGAAACTTTGCTAATCTCTCCCTTGGCCTTTCTCCTGTAGCCCAGTGCAGCTTGGAGGTTGCCCCCTCTTCTTAAAGGACTGATCTTATGAATTCCTTGACAATGCCCCTCCTGGCACCCCCTCCTGCCTCGGCTTTTCTCCTCTTTCTGGCAGGGAAATAAGGCTGTGGTGAAAGGGCTCCTTTCTGTCCTTCAGTGGGAGCGTTTAGACAGTCGAGGAGGTTTTGTCCGGGGACAATACGTGGGGTTGGGAGGTTTTGTGAGAGTGTTGTTTGTTGAAGTGCAGCTCAGAAGAAGCGGCTGCTTTCTCGGCATTGTAAGGAAAGCAATCAGTGGTATTTGGAAAACTGTTAGCATTGTGCACTTGTTCTGTGCCATTGTCAGGCTCCTCTTTTCAGCAGGTTTTTTCAGCCCATCCAGCTGGCCACACTGAATAGCAGTGCAATGTGTACACGCTTTGTCCCTCCAGCCTTCAAGTAGCCCCCATTGAATAGACTAAGTTGACACTGCATGACAGTGAAACAACATAATAAAAAATACATGAGCCCCTGAATAGGAGCAGGCGCATAAATAAATAAAATGGCTGACCAAAACTGGATAAACTGAATGACAAAACGCTGAAAGGGGACAAAAAGATATTTAACACGGTAGATTAGCATGAGAATGGCAGCTACAAGGCACAACAATGGCTGAAAGGCTCCAGCCGCCAGCAAAGAAATGGACTAAATGCCCTTCACTGCCTTCACTTCTCTATCGGGAAAGATGAAGCTATGCAAATGGCCTGTGTATGGGGAAAGAAGGAATCCCGGCACCAGCACTACTACTCCGGGCCGCGGGGATGAGGGGGGTTAGAATAGCACAAAGTCCCAGGCAAAAGCAGAGGAAGGAGAGTGACAGATCTGGCCTTGGTATATAGCCCCAATCCCACCACAGGTGTCAGAACATAGCAGAAAAGTGAGGGAAAAAGTACAAGAAGATGTCCTTAATGACAATAGATGAGGCTGACAATGGGACTAAACACAGGAGTAACAAATATGGAAATATTTACACCTGTGCTCACACAACAGTTCCATTGCCAACCTCATCTATTGTCATTAAGAAGATGTAAATATATATATATATATATATATGTATATATATCTGTACATATATATATATATATATATATATATATATATATATACACATATATATATATATATATATATATATACATACATATATACATATATATACACATATATATACATATATATATACATATATATACTATATATACACATATACACATATATATATATACATATATATAGACATATATGTATATATATTTATATATATATATATATATATATACATACATATATATACACAGACACACACACACACACACAAACACACGCACACATGTACATATATTTGTAAATAAATAGATAAATGGCTAGATAGATAGATTCTGCCATCATGGTGATGGGAATCAATGGGTCTTATCTTCCATAGTTGTCTTACACAGTGGCAGGATGTCTTGGGTTGCCCCCCCTTGACAGCTGGTAGCCCTGGTAGTGATCGATGCCAGGCTGCTGTTTATCAGAAATGCTAGAGCCAACTGCGACAAATTCACTTCATGCTAATCCTTAAGATATAACCCTGCACATTATTCTCTGTAAATGGCTGCATAGTGACAATTACACGGGTAGTTGTTTGGATGCCAAAATCTAAAAGCAGAAATTGTAATCACTGTATAAAATATGTATTATATAGAGGTAGAAAAAGGAATCGGTGTATAAAACATGTATTACATCAAGTTAGAAATAGTAATACTTGTATAGATATGTATTATATAGAGGTGAATATACGAATAATTGTATAAAATATATAATATAGAGGTGGATATAGTAATAATTATTTAAAATGTACTATGTAAAGGTAGAAATACTAATAATTGTATAATATGTATATACTATACAGAGATAGAAATAGTAATAATTGTGTAAAATATATAGTATAGAGATTGAAAACATAATAATTGTATAAAATGTATTATACAGAAGTAGAAACATTAATAATTATATAAAGTGTACTATATAAAGATAGTAATATTAATAGTTATATAAAATGTATTATATAAAGATAGAAATATTAATAATTATATAAAATATACTACATAGAGGTAGAAACTAATAATTGTATAAAATCTACTATATAGAGATAGAAATGGTAATAATTGTATAAAATCTACTACTAGAAGTATAAATAGTATTAATTGTATAACATATATTAAAGGTAGGAATAGTAATAATTGTATAAAATATATTAAAGGTAGGAATAGTAGTAATTGGATAACATATATTAAAGGTAGACATAGTAATAGTTGTATAAAATGTATTATATAGAGTTAAATAGTAATAATTGTATAAAATATATATATTATATTGCAATAGAAAAAAATAATTATTTTATAAAATAGTTCTGACATAGGAGAAATAGTCATAATTTTATATATACATAAGTAGAAATAGTAATAATTGTTCATAAATATTCTATAAATATATAGCTGTCCCTGTAATAAACAGCTACTATAAATGTAAAGGTAACGCATATAAAAAATGTATTTAAAAATCTCAATCTCTTCCTCTAGATCTATCTGTAAAACGAGATAAACATTGTAAGTGTTGTAGAATCTGACCCCAGTGATTACAGTTGTACAATCCGTCGCTGTGAATCGATCGCAGCAGATCGGGCAGCCGGCCTCTCTGTGACTGCCGCACCTGCTACCTGCCGCCAGGTGTGAGCTGCAGCGACCCCTGCCGGTAATTACACAACTTGTAGGCAAAACTTTTCCCAGATCCAGAAGCAGATAATTGGGTCTGTTATTCTCTGTCGTGTTTATTTTTATTAATGTTATTAAATCGTGCAAAAAAATACAAAACGCCCCATGTATCTATCAGTATAATACAGACCGGAGGAGACGATCGTTTTCTGAATAAGGATGCGGGTATTATCTGGAGAGGACACGGATCGTGCCTCCATATTGTACCTGGAGCTTGTTGCTTTATAACTCCAGCACATCGCGATGTTTTACAGTATTGGAGAATTCGTTGTATTTCCCGGTGGCAATCCTTTACTTGTAGTGTCTGGGATGAGAGGAGAAATGGCGCACAGGACAGCCGCGCTCCTCCGTGGTGGCTGCTGGATACTGTCAATCTCTGGGCTGAAGTGTCAGGAATGTCGCACAGTGACACAGGCAGCTCTCATACAGCCGTGCCCTGGGAGCAGAGGAGATGCGACCTTCTGTGCACCCACAGAGAGACAAATCAAGGATATTGTGTTATCCTGTATCGCACTGCCCGAGACTGACCCGACCGTGCGACAAACAGGAGATCACTCAGAAGTGTCACCGGCATTACCTCCCCCTCACTGCCCAGCTCCACAGGGAGGTAGAGGTGTGTATATGTATATATATATATATATATATATATATATATATATATATATATATATATATATATATATATATATATATATATATATATACACCCTTTATCTATCCATTATCTATCTATCTATCTATCTATCTATCTATTTATCCATTATCTATCCATTATCTATCTATCTATCTATCCATTATCTATCCATTATCTATCTATCGATCTATTTATCCCTCTATCTATCCATCCACTATCTATCTGTCTGTCTGTCTGTCTGTCCATCCGTCTGTCTGTCTATCTATCTATCTAGGTTGAGAAAGATTCCGTTGGAACTGAAACGTCGTCAGTCACATCATGGGCCAATAAAGGTTTGATTTTTCAGCTTCAATAATGGATTGCTGCCTTCCTTCTCTTTTTTCTATTATTAGCATTTAAAAAGTTGCCCGGTAGGCCCTTCCCCATAATTGTTTTGATATGTGCTGCTCTTGTCTTTTTTTTTTCTATATATCCTTCTATCAATCTATTATCTATAAATCTATCCATTCATCTATCTATCCATTATCTATCTATCCATTATCTATCTATCTATCTATCTATCTATCTATCTATCTATCTATCTATCTATGTATCTATCTATCTATCTATCTATCATCTATCATCTATCTATCCATCTATCTATCTATCTATCTATCTATCTATCTATCTATCTATCTATCTATCTATCTATCTATCTATGTATCTATCTATCTATCTATCTATCTATCTATCTATCTATCTATCTATCTATCTATCTATCTATCTATCTATCCCTCTATCTATCTATCTATCCCTCTATCTATCTATCTATCTATCTATCTATTAAATCAAATCAAATCAAATAAGCTTTATTGGCAGGACCAAATACAAATTAGTTTTGCCAAAGCAAGTGTACATTAGGGACTGGGGCTGTGGGGATGGTGGGTGGGGACTGTAGGAAGGATGGATGGGGCATGTCCAGGGTGGGGACTGTGGGGGCTCTTCTAGGATGGGGGCTATCTATCTATCAATCTATCTATCTATCTATCTATCTATCTATCTATCTATCTATCTATCTATCTATCATCTATCTATCTATCCCTCTATCTATCCATTATCTATCTATCTATCATCTATGTATCTATCTATCATCTATCTATCTATCTATCTATCTATCTATCTATCTATCTATCTATCATATATCTATCATCTATCTATCTATCTATCTATCATCTATCTATCTATCTATCTATCTATCTATCTATCTATCATCTATGTATCTATCTATCTATCTATCTATCTATCTATCTATCTATCATATATCTATCATCTATCTATCTATCTATCTATCTATCTATCTATCTATCTATCTATCTATCTATCTATGTATCTATCTATCTATCTATCCCTCTATCTATCTATCTATCTATCCCTCTATCTATCTATCTATCTATCCTTCTATCTATCTATCTATCTATCAAATCAAATCAAATCAAATCAAATCAAATAAGCTTTATTGGCAGGACCAAATACAAATTAGTTTTGCCAAAGCAAGTGTACATTAGGGACTGGGGCTGTGGGGATGGTGGGTGGGGACTGTAGGAAGGATGGATGGGGCATGTCCAGGGTGGGGACTGTGGGGGCTCTTCTAGGATGGGGGCTATCTATCTATCTATCTATCTATCTATCTATCATCTATCTATCTATCCCTCTATCTATCCATTATCTATCTATCTATCATCTATGTATCTATCTATCATCTATCTATCTATCTATCTATCATATATCTATCATCTATCTATCTATCTATCTATCTATCATCTATCTATCTATCTATCTATCTATCTATCATCTATGTATCTATCTATCTATCTATCTATCTATCTATCTATCTATCTATCTATCATATATCTATCATCTATCTATCTATCTATCTATCAAATCAAATCAAATCAAATCAAATAAGCTTTATTGGCAGGACCAAATACAAATTAGTTTTGCCAAAGCAAGTGTACATTAGGGGCTGGGGCTGTGGGGATGGTGGGTGGGGACTGTAGGAAGGATGGATGGGGCTCATCCAGGGTGGGGACTGTGGGGGCACTTCTAGGATGGGGGCTATGGAAGTCCATGGCTTATGATGGGGCATATCCACGGTGGGACTGTGGTAACGGTGGATGGGACATATCCAGGGTGGGGATTGGGGGGGCCACATCTGGGATGGGGGGCTATGGAAGTCCATGGCTTATCATAGTTCTCTTTCTCGAAGTCTATGGCATTCGCTCACATACTGCGCTGCTATCTCCACTGCGCTCTCTTCTTCCCCCAGCAGGATATATATTTTCTCTTCCTCCTTCATGGAGCTGAAATCCGGGAAGAGATGGGAGAGTCTCCTGAAGTTTATCTATCATCTATCTATCTATCTATCTATCTATCTATCTATCTATCTATCTATCTATCTATCTATCATCTATCTATCTATCTATTTATCTATCTATCTATCTATCTATCTATCTATCTATCTATCTATCTATCTATCTATCTATCTCTATCTATCATGTATGTATCTATCTATCTATCATCTATCTATCTATGTATCTATCTATTCATCTATCTATCTATCTATCTATGTATCTATCTATCATCTAAATCAAATCAAATCAAATCAAATCAAATAAGCTTTATTGGCAGGACCAAATACAAATTAGTTTTGCCAAAGCAAGTGTACATTAGGGGCTGGGGCTGTGGGGATGGTGGGTGGGGACTGTAGGAAGGATGGATGGGGCTCATCCAGGGTGGGGACTGTGGGGGCACTTCTAGGGTGGGGGCTATGGAAGTCCATGGCTTATGATGGGGCATATCCACGGTGGGACTGTGGTAACGGTGGATGGGACATATCCAGGGTGGGGATTGGGGGGGCCACATCTGGGATGGGGGGCTATGGAAGTCCATGACTTATCATAGTTCTCTTTCTCGAAGTCTATGGCATTCGCTCACATACTGCGCTGCTATCTCCACTGCGCTCTCTTCTTCCCCCAGCAGGATATATATTTTCTCTTCCTCCTTCATGGAGCATGGAGCATCTATCTATCCCTCTATCTATCTATCATCTATGTATCTATCTATCATCTATCTATCTATCTATCATATATCTATCATCTATCTATCATCTATCTATCTCTATCTATCATCTATGTATCTATCTATCTATCATCTATCTATCTATGTATCTATCTATTCATCTATCTATCTATCTATCTATGTATCTATCTATCATCTATCTATCTATCTATCATCCATGTATCTATCTCTCTATCTATCATCTATCTATCCCTCTATCTATCCATTATCTATCTATCCATTATCTATCTATCTATCTATCTATCTATCTATCATCTATCTATCCCTCTATCTATCTATCATCTATGTATCTATCTATCATCTATCTATCTATCTATCTATCATATATCTATCATCTATCTATCATCTATCTATCTCTATCTATCATCTATGTATCTATCTATCTATCATCTATCTATCTATGTATCTATCTATCATCTATCTATCTATCTATCTATCATATATCTATCATCTATCTATCATCTATCTATCTCTATCTATCATCTATCTATCTATCTATCTATCATCCATGTATCTATCTCTCTATCTATCTATCTATCTATCATCTATCTATCTATCCCTCTATCTATCCATTATCTATCTATCCATTATCTATCTATCTATCTATCTATCTATCTATCTATCATCTATCATCTATCTATCCCTCTATCTATCTATCATCTATGTATCTATCTATCATCTATCTATCTATCGAATCAAATCAAATCAAATCAAATAAGCTTTATTGGCAGGACCAAATACAAATTAGTTTTGCCAAAGCAAGTGTACATTAGGGACTGGGGCTGTGGGGATGGTGGGTGGGGACTGTAGGAAGGATGGATGGGGCACATCCAGGGTGGGGACTGTGGGGGCACCTCTAGGATGGGGGCTATGGAAGTCCATGGCTTATGATGGGGCATATCCAGGGTGGGGACTGTAGTAACGGTGGTTGGGGCATATCCAGGGTGGGGATTGGGGGGGCTATCTATCTATCTATCTATCTATCTATCTATCTATCTATCATATATCTATCATCTATCTATCTATCTATCTATCTATCTATCTATCTCTATCTATCATCTATCTATCATCTATCTATCTATGTATCTATCTATCTATCTCTCATCTATGTATCTACCTATCTATCTATTATCTATCTATCTATCTATCTATCTATCTATCGCTATCTATCATCCATGTATCTATCTCTCTATCAATCTATCCCTCTATCTATTTATCTCTCTATCATCTATCTATCATCTATCTATCATCTATGTATCTATCTATCTATCTATCTATCTATCTATCTATCTATCTATCTATCTATCATCTATGTATCTATCTATCTATCTATCTATCATCTATGTATCTATCTATCTATCTGTCTCTTATTTATATTTATCTATGAATCACATTATCCACAAAATAATGAAATAAAAAGAGATTAGAAAGTTATATGGTACTAATAAGACTACAGCTCATCTTGTAAAAAATGTAAGCCGTCATATAGCTCTACTGACAGAGAAGTAAAACGTTATGGCTTTCCTAACATTTTGATTGATACAATACTTTTTTAAAGTAGTAAACAAAAAGAACCCTATATATATATTTATATTTGGTACAGCCATAAACACATTGACTTGTAGAACAAAGTTACCCTGTCATTTTTTCTGTTTGTTATTTTTCAAATCCACCACACTTGGATTTTTTTTTATTTTTTTAGTACAGTATATGGTGAAATTAATATTTGAAAAAAAGCCCTCATATAGCTATATCGGAGGAAAAATAAAAATGTATGACTCTTGGAGGGCGAGGATAAAAAGAGCTAAAAACTGGCCATGTTTCCAAAGAATTAATATAAACTGAAGCATTGTCTATCTATCTATCTATCTGTCTATCTCTGTTGACGTTACCATACACACACACACACACACACACACACACACACACACACACACACACACACCACTGTTTTTTGCTTTTCTAGTATTCATTATATGGTAAAAAAAATTACCTGTAAATGTGATTGTACAGGTCAATGCAATTATGGCTAGCAAAGATTTTTCTATGTAGAAAAAAAAAGTTTGTGATGACACTATTCTAAGACTCGTAACATATATTCTTTTGTTCTAGAAGCTGTGTGGATACTTGGTTTTTGCTTGGTAAGCTGACATATATATATATATATATATATATATATATATCTCAATTTTGGAGAATGCATACTGGATTTTTAATGCATTTTAGGGAGTTGAGGTGACAAAAAAATTCTGCAATTATATAATTTGATCATGTTTATGGAATGGATGTTTAATGACAGAGCGATACTAAATGTTTTTTTATAGTTTATTTTTAATTTTGGAGACAGAGTAGTATTTAGCAAGTGTGCTTGACAGTGCTCTGTACTTGATCGAGCATCGGGGTGCTCGGGACACTCGATACTTAATTGAGTATTATACTACTTGGCAGCCAAGCTTGAGTTCCCGCCCTGAATATTTTGCGGAATTTTTTCTGCCACTAAACATGTGGGGATTGCCTGCCAATTATGGTTATGTTGTAGCCATGTTGGCTACTGGCATTACTGTGATTAGCTGGCCGCCTACCATCATCATGTCTATATAAGACACAATGCCATGCTACATGACCTGTACCTGGAAATAGTGTAGGAAGAGTTTCTGTTGGAGAAGGGACAGTGTTTTATAGTGTCACAGTACCTGCCGATGCAACATTAACTCAACAGTACTTTTCAGGGCTAATTCAAATAGATTCTATTATAACATAATACTGCTCTTAGCTGCAATTAGTGTAAGGTTAGTTTCTGGAGTACGGATAGTGTATTAGTGGCATTTAGGCAGGGTTCACTGCACTACAGTCTTTGGTGCTGCCATGAACAGTAAACAGTCCTTTTCAGCGATAATTTAAATAAATTCTATTTTTTAAATATACCTCTCTTAGTCTGCAATTAGTGTAGGATTAGCTTATGGAGAATGGATAGTGCACTAGAGGCATTTAGGCAGGGTTCATTGCATTATAGTCTTTGGTGCTGCCCCGTACAACCAATAGTCGTTTTCAGGGCTAATTTAAATACATTCTATTCTCTAATAATACTGTTCTTAGCTACAATTAGAGTAGGGTTAGCTGCTAGAGTATATTAAAGGCATTTAGGCAAGGTTCATTACATTAAAGTCCTTGGTGCTAACACATACAACTAACAGTGCTTTTCAGGACTAATTTAAATACATTCTGTTCTCTAATTATACTGCTCTTGGTCTCCAAGTAGTGTAGGGTTAGCTTCTGGAGAAGGTATGGTGTATTACAGGTATTTAGGTATGATTCATTGCACTACAGTCCTTGGTGCTGCCACCTACAACCAGCCAAGGACATAACTATTAATACTGCTCTTGGCTGCATAAATAATTTAAAGTGTGCAACATGTGCGGTAAGGGACATGGAAGTAGACATCCCTCTCTTGGTAGTTCACTCAGAGGCCATGGGCCAGTGCAAGAGCACACCAAACACATGCATCATCTAGATGTCATATCCCACTTTACAGGGGGCAGTGGACACCACTGGATTGAATGACAGATAATGCTTTCAGTCTGTTTCCCAGCACCACCCTGTCTTCCACATAGACCTGTCTTAGTCGCCAAGGGTATGGACCACATAATGCGCACCTTAGTCCTGCTTCCTCCCACCAACGTGAGTCCCAGGAGACAAGTGATACACCCTTGGCCACTCAGAGGAGCTCTTTACTTTTCCATTTATGGCTTCTTCTGGCCTTTCACTGTGAACATTTCAAGAGGGACATGAGGAGATCATGTGCGGGGGTACCCAAATATTTGAGCAGCCATGGTCAGAAGAACAGCAATTACTGTCTCAAGAGGTGGATGATGATGAGACACAATTGCCAACAAGTCATGTTTAGTCAACAAGCCAGGAGGAGGACCAGATGATGAATTCATTAACTTAACTTGGCAAGGTGTCATGCAGAGCACGCACAGCAGAGCAGAGTTGTTGAAAGACCTGACAGAGCAGACAGATCTGTGACTCTTACCACTGAACCTCCAACCAGGAATGGTTGTGTGTAATAATAGCCATAACCTGGTGGCAGCTTTGAAGCTTGGCAAGCTGCCACACGTACCATGCCTGGACCACATTCTCAACTTAGTGTTTCAACACTTGCTGGAAGCCTACACAGATTTGCCTGAGCTAATAGTCAAGATACACTGTGTGTGCGCCCATTGCCGCAAGTCACTTACAGCTGCTGCAGGTCTGGCAGTGCTACATCAGCGCTAGTAAGTGCCAGCTCACTCATTGGTTTGTGACCTGACCATGCACTGAAACATTACATATTGTATGTTGACAAGGCTTTGTAAGCAGCAGAGTGCTATAGTTTAAAACCAACTACAACATGCCTATCGGTTTTCCGGTCAGCCTCGGCACTTAAGAACCGACGATTGGCTATGGATGTTGGACATCTGTGCAATTCTCCAAAACTTAGAGGAATCAACCAAGATGTTGGGCGGAGATGACAACATAATCAGCATAGCCATCTGTGTCTACTCAGACTCTTGCTGTATACAATTATAGAGGAAGCTTTGCATGCAGACCAGGTGGAGATAGAGGAAGAAAGTACACAAGATTATACTACCTAGCGCAGCCTCATCTCAATTTCTCAGCTCGGATTGGGTGATAATGAGAAAGCTGTTGAGGAGGTGATGGTTGCCTGTGCTACAGAGGGTACTACTAAAACCAGCTTCTCATCTGTGCACCGTGGATGGCCTGAGAAGGAGCAGGAGGAGGAGAGTTGTCCTTCTGGTGTGGACAGAGAAGTCTTGCCTATTGGGAGTCTGGCACACATGGCAGACTTTAGGTCCTGCTGCTTTTCCCATGACCCTCGCGTTATACACATTTTGATCAACACCAATTACTGGTTATGCACCCTTTTTGACCCACACTACAAGGAGAACTTTCCATCTCTTTTTCCCGTGGCAGGGAAGGCTACCAAAAAGGTGCAATACCAGAAGGTCAGAGTTGGTATAAAAATTCCATCTGATCACGCTGGCAGCAGTGGTCAGAGTTCTTTGAACAACCAAGGAGTAGAGAGGAGTTAGACACACACTAGGACTAACAGAAGCAGCTGAACACTTTCAAAAGTCTGGGACAGTTTTATTAGACTCGCCGATTGCCCAAGCTGTGATGCTCATGGTACTCAGACAAGGAGGAATAAGTTTAAGATGGTGAAGGATTACCTAGCTGACTGTACCACCGTCAACCATGATTCCTCTGTGCCGTACAGCTATTGGGGATCCAAGTTGGATATGTGGCATAAACTGTTCCTCTATGCTTTGGAAGTGCTGGTTTGCCCTGTTGCTAGCGTTTTGTTTGAGCAAGTTTTAGTGCCGCAAGAGGCATAATAACTGATAGGCGCATCCGCCCGTCAACTAAACATGCTAAGGCTGGGGTCACAGGTAGCGATGTACCAACGATCCCACCAGTGATCCGACCTGGCAGGGATTGTTGGTGCGTCGCTACATGGTCGCTGGTGAGCTGTCAATCAGGCAGATCTCACCAGCGACCAGCCATCAGCCACCAGCGACTCGTGTAACGATGCTGCGCTTGGTAACCAGCGTAAATATCGAGTAACTAAGCAAAGCGCTTTGCTTGGTTACCCGATATTTACCCTGGTTAGCAGCATACACCGCTTACAGGCTGCCAGCGCTGGTTTCCTGTATACGTAGCTAGGGTACACATCGGGTTACTAAGCAAAGCACTTTGCTTAGTAACCCGATATTTAACCTGGTTACCAGCGTACGCTGCTTACTCAGAGTCGGTGCTCGTTGGTCTCCCGCAGTCAAACACGCTGATGCGTGTTGCACAACGGGAGACCAACGAGCAAAAAATGAACCAGAACAGTGTGTAACAATCAGCGATTTGCCAGCAGGGGCCAGGTCGCTGCTTAGTGTCACACACAGCGAGATCGCTGATGAGGTCACTGGTACGTCACAAAACCTGTGACTCAGCAGCGATCTCGCTAGCGATCTCGATATGTGAGAAGTACCCCTTACAGGCTGACTGTTATCAAAATTAACAAAGTGTTGATTAGCCCAGACTTCTCAACCCCACTAGATGACAGCAGCCAAACCTAAAGGCAATTGTAATGTT
This sequence comes from Anomaloglossus baeobatrachus, assembly GCF_048569485.1. Taxonomy (NCBI): domain Eukaryota; kingdom Metazoa; phylum Chordata; class Amphibia; order Anura; family Aromobatidae; genus Anomaloglossus; species Anomaloglossus baeobatrachus. The sequence goes on from NC_134354.1 coordinate 571,559,031, forward strand.
CCATTCATTAAAGTGTATTCCCATGCAACACTTCCCAATTAAACCAGGGTATACAGTCTTTATTTTCTTCTTTTTTGTGTCCTCCTGCTCCTAATTGTTCTTAATAATATCAACAGGGTCATGTGTCACCCTTGCTCTTAATTTTTAAAGGGTTTGTATGATGCCCAAATACAAAATGTTTAAATGCCTAACTTAGATATTCTCTTACATACATATACACAGTGGCATGCAAACGTTTGGGCATCCTGGTCAAAATTACTGTTATTGTGAACAGTTAAGCAAGTTGAAGATGAAATGAAATGATCTCTGAAAAGCATAAAGTTAAAGATGACACATTTCCTTCAGAGGTCAGGACAAGCAAATCCTCTCTTTCCAGAGGTTTTGTCTGGAGGCATAACAACCTCCACAATCTGACCATGTGTCAAACAGACACCATCATAACATGAGACACACTAATGGGTAGAGGTATGTTGATAGGCAGACCCGTCCTAATAAGTCTCATAGTGCTATAAGTAACAGACTTACTATCTTACAGCCTTCTTCTTAATTTTTGTCAACCCTTGCACATAGTGCATCAGTTTTAGTAGTCTAGGAGACACACTACTTAATAAATTGAAAAAATATTTTCTCAGGTTATCCTCTCTTCCAGGGTGTAGCAAAGTGCCTCCTTTTAATTTTTAGAAACCTTTGCACAAAGTGCATACACTTTAACAGTATAGAAGTCCCACTCTTTTCAAATAGAGACAGAATGCTTTCTGAGGCCCTACTTAATGCTTTAATTCGCCTCACCAGTTTGTGAGCACTGTCATTTCCTTTAAATAGTCATATGATCCATCACCTGATGCCAAAAATAGCATATCCATTCTGTTTTGACCACCTAACAGGGAGGAGTCTCTAAGAGCTGTTGGATTACTGCTGCTAGCATCATTCAGTTGTTGGAGCCGTATCATCTGCAACCCTAGTGTTTGGCTGCAGCCATAAAGTATGTGTTATATCCTTTTGGCATTGTTCCCCTATCTGTCTACCTACCCTTGTGTTTGATTATTATAGTGGTTGGACTAGTGTATTTGCCAGCCTTCTCACTAGCCAGGGTAAGTTCAGAGTGGCAAGCAAGGGCCTAGTCACGAGATTGGTGATGGGGTCAAAAAACCCATATAGGGATGTTATGGAGTGCAGGATACAGCCTCAGGTGAGTGCAGTAGGTGTCTACATTCCCCTTTCTCTCAAGCTAGGACCCACCGTTCAACCATGTCAATGGTCTACCTTGTTTGTGGCGACACTTACTTAGCCTTGTCAAAACCCTGATAGTCACAGTGTGACAGTACCAGAATTGAATCACAGTCACTCAACTACATCTCTTGTAGGGTGTATTGCAATACCTTTATGTCATTTTAGCTGGGCTGCTCTCTGACTGCACAAACGTTTTACAATTACATCTGAATTGAATCAGAGTTTCTCCTTTACGTCTCTTGCTAGCTGTATTGCAAACCCTCCTTGTAATTTTAGCTAGGCATGGTACTTAATTGATAGGTTTTCCCAGTGGCGTAACTAGAGATTGATGGACCCTGATGCAAAGTTCAGACCCGGGCCCCCCCCCACCACGTACACCGACACTTGGGGTACAGGATGACACTGACAATCGGGGTACGTGATAATCATGCTGACACTTTTTCCCTCAGCACAAAACGTTTGCATCCCATGCTTGTATCTTTGTCCCCCCTCATATATAGTTCTCCAAATACTGTAATTGCCCCCACATAGCCTTCCATATAGTATAAAGGGTCCCACATAACCCTTCATGTAATAGAATGCACCCCCATAGTCCTCCATATATTATAATGCATTTCCCATAATTCTCCATGTATTATAATTCACCCCATAGTACTCAATATATTATACTGCACCACAAAGTCCTCAATGTTTTATTATGCACCCTCATTGTCCATGTATAAGGTAGTCTCCATAGGCCCCAGATATTATAATGTAGCCCCCATAGTCCTATATGTATTATAATGCAGCCCCATAAACCTTCATATTGTATTATGCAGCCGCATACTCCTCCATGTAAATGCACCCCTATAGTCCATGTATAATGTGTCCTTCATTTTGTATAATGCAGCCTCTACCAGTCCTCCCTGTGTATAATGCAATAATGCAACCTCCAATAGGCCTCCCTGTGTATAATGCAGCCTTCACCAGGCCTCCCTGTGTGTAATGCAGCCACCAAAAGGCCTCCCTGTGTATAATGCAGCCCACCAGGCCTCCCTGTGTATAATGTAGCCCCCACCAGGCCTCCCTGTGTATAATGCAGCCTCCCTTTGTATAATGCAGCCCCCACCAGGCCTCCCTGTGGATAATGCAGCCCCTACCAGGCCTCCCTGTGTATAATGCAGCCTCCCTTTGTATAATGCAGCCCCCACCAAGCCTCCCTATGGATAATTCAGCCCCCACAGGCCTCCCTGTGTATAATGCAGCCCCCACCAGGCTTCCCTGTGTATAATGCAGCCCCCACCAGGCCTCCCTGTTTATAATGCAGAACCCCCAGGCCTCCATGTGTATGATGCAGCCACCCCAGGCCTCCATGTGTATAATGCAGCCCCCATCAGGCCTCCCTATGTATAATGCAGCACCCAACAGGCCTCCTTGTGTATAATGCCGCCCCCTCCAGGCCTCCCTGTGTATAATGCAGCCTCCCTGTGTATAATGCAGCCCCCACCAGGCCTCCCTGTATATAATGAAGCACCCCCAGGCCTCCCTGTGTATAATGCAGAACCCCCAGGCCTCCCTGTGTATAATGCAGCCTCCACCAGGCCTACCTGTGTATATTGCAGCCCCCACCAGGCCTCCCTGTGTGTAATGCAGCCCCCACCAGGCCTCCCTGTGTATAATGCAGCCCCCACCAGGCCTCCCTGTGTATAATGCAGCCCCCACCAGGCCTACCTGTGTATAATGCAGCCCCCACCAGGCCTCCCTGTTTATAATGCAGAACCCCAGGTCTGCATGTGTATAATGCAGCCTCCACCAGGCCTCCCTGTGTATAATGTAGCACCCACCAGGCCTCCTTGTGTATAATGCAGCCCCCACCAGGCTTCCCTGTGTATAATGCAGCCTCCCTGTGTATAATGCAGCCCCCACCAGGCCTCCCTGTATATAATGCAGCACCCCAGGCCTCCCTGTGTATAATGCAGAACCCCCAGGCCTCCCTGTGTATAATGCAGCCTCCACCAGGCCTCCCTGTATATAATGCAGCCCACACCAGGCCTCCCTGTGTATCATGCAGCACCACCAGGCCTCTGGCCACCATGTACTCACTGATTAAAAAAAAATAAAAATTATTCACCTCTCTGTTCGTTTCACCTCTGCTCCATCCTCACCTCTGTCCTCCATTCCCCTGCTGCTCTGGTCACTGTCCTCCTGTCCTGCACTCTGTGCTCTCAGGACAGCAATCGCACAGGAGTGATGTCACCGTGCAGGCACAGGGGGAGAATGATAGAGCATAGAGCACCACTCTATGCTTCATCATTGCTATGTGCGATGACGGGGGAGGGGGCCTGGTGCCGTCGCTGATGACACCGGGCGGTACATATAGCGGCCGCATGGTCTGCAGAGCGGGCCCCTAAGCTACAGGGCTTGGTCGCAATGGCGACCTCTGCAACCACGGTAGTTACGCCCCTGGGGTTTCCCAGTTTGGGAGTAAGAATGTTTTTCAAATTGTACCAGAATTGAATCACAGTCCCCCTCTCTGTTTTTTCCAAGGTGCACTGCAATGCCGCCTTGTAATTTTAGCTAGGCTTTCCACTGAATGCATAGGGTTTCCCAGTTTGGGAGTAAAAATGTTTTTAAAATTGTACCTGAATTGAATCACAGTCCCCCCTCTACATCTCCACCAGAGTGTATTGCAATGCCTCCTTGTCCTTTTAGCTGGGCCTCTCTTTGAGTGTATAGGCTTTCCCAGTTTGGGGGTCAGAATGTTTTTAAAATTGTACAAGAATTGAATCACAGTCCTCCTTTTTACCTCTCTTCCAGGGTGTACTGCAATGCCTCCTTATAATTTTAGCTGGGTCTCTGTAATGCCTGATGGGAGCCACAGACTCAGACTGGCTGTAAGGGGAAACTAGAGAAAAGCCACTCACAAAGCAGGACCCCAAGAACTCTGCAACCCTTTAACCCCTTTACAGGGATTTGGAATTACACAGAGCCTCAGAGATCGCTACCTGTGGTAGACTGTAGTCCGTGGTCGTCAGGCAGGGTCAAAATCCAGGAGATGCAAAACAGGAACAGAATCGGCAGGCAAGGGCGTAGTGAGGAGACAAAGCAGGGGTCAAATCCGGAACTGGCAGCAAGGTACAAAAATGACAGGCAGGAGGGTAGTCAAACAACAGCAAGGTCAGCGCACAGGAATCACAATACAAACAGCACATGAGCCAGGAGAACAGAACTATCACTGGCAGTGGTCATGTGACAGGAGGGGGAATAAGAAGGGTGTGGTGTCTTCCCATAGGCTGCAGGTGAATGTTGGCCACTTCAGCTGGGAGACACACACCACCTACAGTCAGCCAGTGGGACTACAGGTTTCAGGGAAACCCAGCCTAGTGGTTGAGCGGAGCCTGTGCTCCGCAGAACCTCGGGCACCGACTCCTCTCCCATCACCAGCACTATCCATGGTGGGAACATGGCGTCGTCTGGTGATCGGAGCAGAAGTCGCAGGAGCGGACTCCGGTGGGGACGTGACAGTCTCTGTCTGAGATTTATAAAATTGTTCCAGAATTGAATCACAGCCCCCTCTGTTCCTTCCAAGGTGCACGGTAGTGCCTCCTTATAATTTTATCTAGGCCTCGAAACAAGTGCATAGGCTTTTCCAGTTGGGAGTCAGAATGTTTTTAAAATTCTACCAGAATTGAATCAGAGCCTCTCCTGTACGTCTCTTGCTAGCTATTTTACAAACCCTTCTTGTCATTTTAGCTGGGTCTCTCTCTCAGGCCTGAGGAAGCTCGATGTGAAATGTGCATCGGGGCATAGGAGGTGACACCTGACGAAATCCAACATGGGTATGAATCTTCATAGCACGGTTTGCTGAAAGCTAGCTGAACCTATTTAACCTGCACCATCCAGTTAATCCATATGTTGAGCTATGTCAGAACACTAGAGAGCAGTCTTTTTGTTTTTACATTGAAATTAACCAGGCACAAACAGGCTAACAGATCAGGCGCCACTCATATGGCATGTTTGGTTTGAACTTAGAGTAGGCAAATTGCTCACTTGGAGTCAACCCAGCCTACTTTGGCTTTAAATCTATGCATTAAATATTTAATCGGACTTATTTTGGTAGAATCTTGGACGTGCTTATATAATGGTTTAGTCATGAATAATTAGTAACATGGGAATACTGTGACTATAGACTGTATTTTTGTCACTTTATGGACTATAGAAATTATTGTAACTTATCCATGCTATATAAACCACAGCAACTGTGTTATTTCTCTGGTGTCTTCACTCCTTACATGTGCTTCATACACTGTAAACTTTGTCTTTTTATATAATTTTAACCAATATAAATGTGAATTTGTGTGATATATGATTCAATAAAGTGTTTTTGTACCTTACATGTGAAAGTACTCCCAATTTCTCAGCTTAAAGTGATTGATAAACAAGATTTAATATTAAAAGTGTCCTTCACTCACACTAACTATAATTAAAGCAAACTGTCTAATAATTGCCTCACACCATCTTTAACAATGTTCTTTGTGCCCTTGGCCTTGTTCGTTTGCACCTTACACTTTAGAAATGTTGCAATATAACTTAAAGGGGTTGTCCACTACTTTTACAATCCCTTCTCTGTCCCCATTTGTGCCCCTATAAAAATATAAAAGCTTACACTCACCTCCAGTGCCGACGCAGTTCCAGAGATGTCGGAACTCGCATTCCCAGGGACCATGTGAAATTGTTATGACATGCAAGCCCAGTGACCAATCAGCATTGGCTTCCTTCTCCCTACTTTCATACGGTTAAGTAAGTAACAGGAAGTCAGTGGCAGCCGCAGCGTTCACTTCCTGTTAATTACTTATTAATAAGAAAATTCACAGGAGTTAAATTGCAGCCTTTAACCCTTTCTTTGTCCGAACATAACTTTGGGCATGCTCTCAGGACTCCTAGCATTACCATCAACAAACACTAGTGACTAGGTGCAATTGGAAGCCATGCATGCCCAGGCCATCACAGTACCTCCACCATGTTTTATAGAGGATGTGGTGCGCTTTGTATCTTTAGCCATTCCAAGCCTTCACTATACTTTATTCTTCCTATCATTCTAGTGAAGTTTGATCTAAGTCCAAAAAATGCTTTTCCAGAACTGGACTGACCTTTCTAGATGTTATTTTGGCAAAGACGTACATGGACTTTCTATTTTTAAGGCTGGTTAATAGTTTCTACCTTGTAATGAACCCTCTGTAGTTGCACTCAAGAAGTCTTCTCTATGGAAGACACCTATTTTCTGGAAAGTGTTCTTCAGTTGGGTAGTTGTTATGAAGGTGTTTTTCTTCACTACGGAAATGTAACGCCCCTGAATACATCAGGGTGTTACAGGGAACTGCATCCTGTCACCCAGGGTGCAGGGCCTACCCCCCATGGTTCCAGGTTCCCAACAACGGTGTCACTAACATCCGCACTACAAATCCCAACCACACCTCACACCATGACCTGTATAGACACACCAGTGGGTTGGTCAAGTTGGAGCAGGGCCGCCCACGTAGGGGTCAGGCAGACTGGTGGGAGTGGAGACAGGATTGTTGAGAGTTGGCCCTCAAAAAGTGAGGAGCTGGGGAGTTGTAGCTCCCAGGGACGCGACAGGTTGGGTCGCAGACGGTGGTCCTGGACCACAGAAGTCGGGGACCGGTATCAGGAATACTGGACAGGGGTGTGAAGGACGTAGTCTAGGAGGACTGTCGGCACCAGAAAGCTCAATTACCTTACCGGTACTGAGCACGGTGGGTACAGGACCTTAGATCAGGGAAGAGCTTCAGGCGCCTTGATAATTAACCTGTGAAGGATAGTCTCTTTAAGAACTTTCCCCAAGAGCTCAGAGATTGAATGCATCAGCACAACGCGGGGGATAGGGTTCTCTAAAGCACACAACCCACTAAATCCCAAGTGCCAGCCATCAAGAGCACAGCTGCCATACACATGGGTAGCGGGGCCCTGAAAGCTTCAAGCCGAGGGGCCACAACAGCCAATCAATTTGTGCACGGAGGCAGGGCTCCGGACTTGCCAAGTGACACCGGTGGGAGCGGGACCTGGACGAGCTCCCCCGCAGAGACTGCAGTACCTAGAGACTTTGGTTTACCATCTGTGTGAGTGTCTGCTTATTCCACCTAATCCAGCACCAAGACTACAGCAGTGAGTAACCTGACCTCTGCATCCTGCTTTCCCAAGGCCGAGCCACCCGATCACCAAACCTCCTTACCCCCCACCATCCGGGGCCTTCCCTGCCTGCGGAGGGATTGACACCTTGCTGCCTCCACACCATCTGCCCCGGTACTCCCTTCAGCAGCGGCGGCACTCCCCTTACCGCAACCCGCAGGTGGCATCACAAACATTTATCCCCTGTAAATACTCCCTTTACATTTGAGTGGCCGCAAGCCCCCGGGTCCGGAGACCCTCGAGCCACAGCAACCCCGGATCTGAGCAGTTCGACTGCTGCAGGGGCGGCACAGAAAGAATTCTGTGATCATCCACACTGTTGTCTTCTGTTAACGTCCAGGCCTTTAGGAGATCCAAAACTCACCAGGCTCTTTTTTTTTTTTCTTCAGAATGCACTGTTGATTTTGCCACTCTTAACATTTTTGCTATCTCTCTGATGGACTTCTTTATTTTTTTAGCCTAAAGGTGGTCTGTTTCTCTTCCATTGAGAGATCCTTTGACCAGATATTGCTGATTCACAACAACAGCTCCAAAATACAAATTCCGCACCTGGTGTCAACTCCAGATCTTTTACCTGCTTAACTAAAGATGGGTTAATGAGGGAATATCCTAAGCAGCCCATTAGAGAGCTTTTGAGATAATTGTCCAATTACCTTTGGTCCCTTGAAAAAGAGGCATCAACATATTAAAGAGCAGTAATTCCTAAACCATTATACCAATTAGTATACTGTCATGGTTTTGATTTGCTGTGTTTGGCTGTTGCACAGCCAATGCTCTATGGTGGTATTGTGCTCCAGTGGACGGGTTGTTTCCCATCCTCGGGTCCTGCGTTGGTGCTGGGAGGGGCCTATTCACAGGTGCCTCATTCTGGGTGATTACTCGGCTTCATTAGGGAGCAACCTCATCCGGAACCTCGCCAGTCATAGTTTCTGTATCTGCAGTTAGTGCTGCTGGCTCCCGTAAGTGAACTGTTCTGATCTTGTACCGTGACCCCGTTCTTTAGTTACCATTCTCTGCCAGTGTCCCTAACTCTCATGTTAGCATCTGGATCCTGACCTCCGGCTCGTACCTTGACCTCGGCACTGCTTTTTCCCCATGTGTCATACGTGACCTCCTGGCTCCTAACCTTTGGCTTGTATTCTGACCATGTCTCTGCCGGCTCCCAGTTTCCTGTCATGTCCTCCCACTTTCTGACCCTGGCTAGTTTGACTACTCCTCTTCTAGTGGTATCTAGTGACACCTAGTGATAGACCATCACAGATACAGTTATATAATAAATATGTGCTTAAAGTGTATCTTAAATATGTTTTGGTAAACTGCTAAAATGCCAAAACTTGTCACTGTCCAAAGATTTCTGGACCTAACTGTATGTTTATCTTTGAAACGCTGCAGAGTTTCCGTTTCACATATATAGCTGAAAAATTGCAACCTACCTGTAGGCCTACCCTAAGGCTATGTGCGCACAGTGCGTTTTTCGCGGCGTTTTTGCGCGTTTTTCGGGTGCGTTTTTGGCCTCAAAACTGCAGGACTTTGCTTCCCCAGCAAAGTCTATGAGTTTTCATTTTTGCTGTCCACACACATCTGGTTTTTTTACCTGCGTTTTTGAGTTTAAAAAAAAAAATGGACATGTCAGTTCTTTCCTGCGCAGCAAAAATGCGTTTTTTCGACGCATGTGCGTTTTTGTGCGTTTTTAGCGGCCAAAAACGCACAAAAACGCAGCGTCAAAAAGACGCAGTGTGCGAACCTAGCCTTACTTTGTCTTACTATATAATCTTTGTGTAGGCCTACCCTTAGTTTGTAAACAATCCAAATTTCTCTGAACTCAGAAGTTCCACTTCTACATTGTTGAACAAAGCTATCATATTGAAGACTCTGTTTTATTGATTTTCTGCCCAGGAAACAGCTCTTGAGCACTTAACCTAATCCAGAAGCAGTAGGTTTCTATCTGGCAAGAATGCAGCAGATCACTTGAACAAGATGAATAATGAGATGTACTGAAGGGCTATGTCCGACATCCAAGAGAGGGTTAAAATGAATCATTTCAGAATAGCCTAGGCATAGAAAACATTACCATTGTTCTATATTATTTTCTAAAAAGACCCAATTCCTTTTCAGTACATAGTTGATATTTTTTTTTCAGTTCAGCAGAGGAAGCAGCTTAGTACCTCACCCTCATGGTAATAAATGCAAATATACAACAGAATGTGGCTCTGTGTGGAAAATGCTTTATAACCATATGATATGCTGAATATTTATAGGAAATAATGTGACAATAATCCCTGGGTATAAAGAGGACACATTTTAGCTTTAACCCCTTCTAGAGTCTCGAACGCTCACAAATCTTATGTTGATATTTTCTACGCTTATTTTTGGGATATCACCAATCATCTCTCATAACTTTCTATGCCGTACGTAAGCACATAGAGCAAGATTATAGTATATGTCTAAAGTATATCGATTGATGGGATAATATATGGAAGAAAGTTTTAACTTGATATTTGTTCTTAGTATCCAGATATTTTGCTTGGATTAGTATGGGTGGTCAACCGTATGTTACAACATATGCTTCTTTTCTTGATTTTATTTACTTTGGATATTAGGTATTTTGCATTTTCAAATTAAAGATAGATATCATGTTAAATTCAAGGGGTCAACAAGCAAGCATAAAATCCTTAATGAGCAACTGATTTGTATGAATTTATTAGAAAGATCTTCTACAATTTGGACATCATTCTATAAAAGAAAGTACAAGACTTTTTACATTTTACAGTTATTCAATACATATAAACCAAGACGGGTTGAGATGATTTTGGCCTAGGGGGGGACAAAACCACTACTTTTTCTTGTGTTTTTTAGGCTATATTTTTATTCCTTAAATCATTGTGAGGCTTGATTTATTTATTTTTTTAACTACAATGGATACCAATCACTAGAATTTCTATACCCAAGGGTTTACAATTATGGGGGCACAATACCAGCACATTAATATGTGTACAGTTACTGCATTGTGACATTTAGTTATTAAACTATATTTAAACAATGTTCTCTTTGTATTTTTGTGACTTTATTTTTGCTAATTTTATATTTATTTTATATTATCAGATACAGCATCAACAGCAAAATTACAACCAAGGAAAAGTGGCGACACAATAGGAAGATGTGTATTTGTTATACAACTTAAGCAGCCAAGGTCATAAAAGCCTAATGCTCAGTGGGTTTCTCTATCAACAGAGGTGCCATGAGGAGAAAAATAATACAGCAAGGAGGAGTTGGAAAAAATATGAAACAGAAAGAGGGAAACAAGTTGTATTGATTACTACCTAGTTGTTATGGTTTAGTATGACTTTCTTTGGAATATTCCCTTAAAGAAGTTATTCATTACTTTTACATTGATGGCCTATCTTTAGAATGGGTAATAAATGTCTGATTGGCCAGGGTTCGACCCCCCCAACCCCAGCTGATCAGCCGTTCTTGGTGTTGGTGGCGAAAGCAAGCAGCCGGAAATCAATAGGAGGCAGATGAGCAATACCCGGCCACTTTCAGGAGACATGGCAGCTCTAGTACTAAGCACCTCCACCTGCCGGGTGACACCGCCAGGCCCCAAGAACAGCTGATCGGCGAGGCTGCTGGATGTCAGACCCTGGCCGATCAGTCATTGATGACCTATCATAAGGATAATAATGTAGATTAATCCTGCTGCAACCGCCAATATTGTATAAAGTGTCCAGGAGCACTAAACATCGAGACTTTGTTCATAAACCCTGCCACCTTTCAGACTCTTTGAGTCTTTCACCCTTATCTGATTCCCATTTATTTCAGTGACCTGCATTCAGAGAGCTTGCAAAAGGTCAATTGACCGAAACATTGGTCCATGTTGAATGCAAATAGTCTGCAAAAATTCTTTAAAAGTTATGTGGAATAGCAAGAACTGTTTCATTTTTGCCTACTGTGTACCTACCGGAGTTTGATATTATTTCTATGCTAAGGATAAGCCGTTAATATAAAAGCAGTGGACAACCTCTTAAATATTTTATATCCAGTGCACATGCAACGTTGTGCAATTGGTTTATGTCTACAGTTCTTATTTTCAACTATGTGCCTCCATGATAACAGACTACCAATACATCTTGTGTAATCTAAATCTGCAGCCATGCTTTCTCTCATCAGTCTCCCAGTTATGTCTCACCTGCTGAGGAGGATCCTTAAAGCTCTTGGTCTGGATGAGTAAGTTATGAGCAGCACGGTCAGGAGTTGATGGCGCAGCAGGACAGCAGACACAGTGGTGCTGAAGAAGTAATAAACTCAAAAAAAGAGATGCAAAACTGGTTTAGCTGAGCTGCAACAGTGATGTCTAATGTAGCAGAACTGGAAGAGTGATGACCGATTAAGCAGAGCGTGATCATTAATGACCGGAATGGCAGTGGTGGATGATATAGCAGTGCTGGAACAACGATGACCAGAAGAGAACAATTGTACCATAGGTGGCTAATGTAGCAGTGCTGAAACGACTGGAACCGCTGAGTTGTAGTGGTGGTGGCTAACGTAAAAGAACTGGAACAACAAGGACTGGAATTGCAGAGTTGTGTGTTCAGTGGTGGTATAATGTAGGTGCAGGAATGTCAAATACCTGAACACTGATGGGGTGTCCTGCTGCTTCGTCCCAGTTTAAGTGACTAAGAAGGATGATATATCAGTGCGCATTGGGTTGTGAGATACCCAATGCACAGGAAAGTCTTTTTTTGATTGGCTGCAGTAGTGACGCCACTGAGCTCAGTGGTTTGTGCTGTCTAGCTATGTTCTGTCGATATCACATCACCTTTGCAGGTGATAAACAAAGACCAGAGCATTGGCAGAGAGGCAGCACTAGACCGCAGAAAGGTGAGTAAAAGCTCGGTTTGTTTTTGACTCTCCAAACTTTGGGAGAAATAACCTTTGAAATGGGACAGCTCCTTTAAGGAATACAACCATATGTCTTCATTTCCAAATATCACAATCCATGTCATATTACTGTTGAGGTATTTATCCTAATCAGTGCTTATTGGCCCGTCAATTTAATTATTTTTGTATAAGAAGGAAATTAACCGGTAGCTGTTTTTTGTTAAGCTCATGACAAAAGTACTAATTACACTGCTAATAAATCCTGAAGCAACATGAACCCACTGCCACTTTTTAATTTTTTAATGGGTTGTAATTTTCCCTTTGATTATCAAACGGAAATAATTGAATATGTTGGAATTCCAAGCATGACTCCATAAAAGCAGCCCCTATTTTCAATTGCAAAGGTTTAATCAGAATTGTTTCTGTATTGTGCATCAGATGCTCCTATCCATGCAGATCCCTCGATGAGATGAATTTGAAATTTGCGCATTATTATCCAGTACAGAATAAATAGAAGTTATATTATTTGTTCAAATTTTCATTTACACTAATGAAAATTTATGGTGGATTCACCCTCTTGAGATTTCTCTTGCAGAAATTTCCCTTTCATTAAAATTGAAAAAAATAATCTCATGTGCTTAGTGACAAAAAAGAACATGTAAAAGTATAGAACTGATTTCTAGTTGCAGAGATTTCTCCAATGAAGTCTGCAGTGTGAGAATCCATCATTTTTCATATCGCCACTTAAGACCCACTCCACTGACTTCAGCAAAACCAGCACTGCAATTGTCATCGTGTCAGGGGCCTTTCTTTTGAGGAAAATCAAAATCTTACCTTACCTGGTTAGATGAAAAAGAAAGATGCCAGAAGCGCCACTCCAGCATTTTTGCTTATTTTAAAGCTGGAGTAGTGCAAATAATCTAAGTTCTCTGCATACTTAATGTCCCATACTTAACAGTCACCGTCTGTCACAGTTGTCTTTTTATTTTGGAGACTAGTGACGGATTCAATGTTGGAATCCCTCATTTGCATCTGTGATTTCATTTCTTTCAGAGCATCATGAGATAATGTCAGTTTTGTTGTCCATTAGTCATAGCTCAGTGTTTCAGCTGCAGCTGCTTTGTAGCTAAGCCCATTCAGGTTTAAGTAGAGGTATTTCCCCGCAATTCTTGCTGAAGATACAAATCCATTTGTTCTCTGCCCTCCTTGGTGGAAGGTTCTGTGAAATAGTGTTCCAGAAGATGGACTATATCCTTCTTTGTTGCTGTTTTCCCTGTTTGTCTTACATTTCCTTGTGTAATATTAGTGCAGTGGAGGTAGCTAGAATCTCCCACCTGCCAAGGCACTAGCCAGGGCAAATACAGGATTTTCTCAGGGTCTCAGGTTCCTGCTTGGTGACAGTTGAGGAGACTGTATAGGGTTTGGCTAGGAGAGTAGGAAGAATTATAGGTGAGGATTAGAGATGAGCAGACTTGCAGATAACTGGGACTGGCTGATCCCTGTTATCTTTTTTTTTTAAATCCAATTTCGGTCCGGAATCTGGTCCTCATATAAGTCTGTGGGGAACAGAAACCAAAGATTAAAAATGTTAGTTGAAGGTATAGGAGGATAGTTGCGCGCGCGGTGTACTTACTGAGGATCTGTCATGGCGGTACATTGATTCCAGGTTGTGCATTCTCTTCTGGAGAAGCTAATTAACCTTCATTGAATATGCACTGTTTTCTCTACCCCATGGCACTCAAATTTGACTTCATTGTGTGTTCTAAGATGTTTTGTTCACAGAAAAAAGGAAAAAAAAAACCTCTGCCCATCCACCTCTGGAAGTGTTTTAATATGGGCTAAAAGCAGAACACTTTCGGAGGTCGGTGGGTTTGGTTTTTTTTTTTACTTTTCTCCGTAAACAAAACATCTTAGCATGCACAATGTAAGTCAAATTTGAGCCAATCACATACTTCCCACAGCACGCACAATGCTGCGCATCACTCAGGTTCGAGCACAGCGCGATACTCACCACAGGGATCTTCACGTCATTTTCCAAGCCAGAACCCCTAGCCTCGAGAATGAAGGTTTGCTCATCTCTATCATTGATGCCTTGCACACAGTCAAGGCACCCAGGGCCAGAGGGAGCTAAACAACCTCAAAACATCTTTTAACGTCCTCCATATTTGACTGTAGGTACTGTGTTGATTTTTTTTGTAGGCCTCATTCCATTTTCATTAATCCGTAGAATGATGTGCTTTACGAAAAAGCTCTACCTTGATTTCATTTGTTCACAAGACAATTTTCCAGAAGGATTTTGGCTTACTCACGTACATTTTGTTAAACTGCAATCTATCTTTTGTATGTCTCTTTTTCAGCAGTGAGGTCCTTCTGGGTCTCCTACCACAGCGTTTTATTTCATTCAAATGTCGACAGTTAGTTCATGCTGACACTGATGCACCATGAACTTGCAGGACAGTTTGCATTTCTTTGGAATGTGACTGGAGCTGCTTATCGATCATCCAGACTATCATGCATTTCAAAATTTCAGGAAATTTTCTCAGTGTTGTGTGTTCTAAGCTTCTTGGTTGTGATGCACTCTGTGGACAAAGGAAGATCAAGATCTCTAAAGATGGACTTGTATCCTTGAGGTTATTAATATTTTTCAACAATTTCGGTTGTCAAGTATGCAGACAGTTCTCTTCTTCACTTACTGTTCTCCTTGCTTAATGCAAAGATTGAGTCAACTTTTCTTCTTTTTATCTGATTTCAGGTGTGATTTTCATATTGCCCACACCTGTTACTTACCACAGGTAATTTTTGTGAATGTCATCTGAGTGGGTACTGGTTTGGAGTTCCCTCTGGTGGCCAGGAATAGTAATGAAGCTGAGTTTGAATCTGTGATTCAGACAGGTGAATGAATCAATTGGTAATCCAGGAAATCCTATTGCAGATCAGCCTAGTTTATTTAGGAAAGCATTGTGTGCCTGGCGGTCACCGGTGATAGATGTTCCTGACCGCTTCTGAAGATGGCTGGGAGTTTTTCCCATTTATTTGGTGCCTGAATCTATTCCAGATACGTTTACTGTTTCTGTGCTTAATTGCTGGATTTGCACTTAAGAGTGTTTCTGCATACTCCATTTGGTTCTGTGTTTGGTTTATTGTATGTGAGGATCTGTCTTTCTGCTTTTGTGAGCAGGGAAGTCCCTCCAGCAAGAAAGGGAGCTTGCTCCCTGATCAGTTTTGGATTATTGGCACTTTAGAATATTACTTGTTCTGTGACTTTGTTTCTTCCCATTATATCTGCAGTTCTGTTTAAAGTGTCAAGCACAAGAGTACCTGATATAGCTGGGGAGAGTCCGTGTGGTCTCAGTATTTTTTATTATTAGGAGATTGGTATTTCTTGCAGGTTTTTTTGCTGACCGCAATCAGTTATCTGTCCTGTCCTGTTCTATCTAGTAAGTCGGGCTTCACCTTTGCTGACCTATATTTCTATCTGTGTATTGTGATTTCTTACATCACCGTCATTTACATTTTGGAGGCTTGCTATTCCTTCAAGGACTACTCCGAGGCAAGTTAGGATTCCTCATTTCTATCTTTGAGGTGTAGCAAGTTTCTCAGGCAGTGACGAGGTGTCTAGGTGTGTTAGGAACATCCCACTGCTATTTCTAGTGTTGTCTGATAGATAGGGAATTGCGGTCAGCTTAGTTTCCAACTACTCTTGTGGTTTTGTTTTTTCCTTATTAATGGGATTTTTTGTGATCGTCCACGGTTACCATAACAGGTAAGTTTGAACCAGCATCACATGCTTGAAGCAAAGTTGTTTACCCATAATTTTGGAAAGAGTCCAACAATTTTGTCAGGCCCATTTTAATGGTTTTGTGTGAAATTAACACCAATTTGCCTTTTATTATCTGGGGTTTTTTTTGTTTTTTTTTGTGCTCAGTATGCAAGAAAAAGCAGTGACATTGTCAGCAAGTGGAGGTATGTTTCTTTCCTTTCCAATCTCCCAATTTTTAGAAATCAAATTATCAAAATATGGTGCAGTGAGTGTAGCAAGTTTAACGCTACAAAATAATAAATCTTTAATTTTGGATAGATTTCCCTCTTACATCCAGCTTGGGCAGAATAGGTTCTAATTCTGGATTTAATCATGTCAAACGTGGCCAATTAGCTTGTTTAATAGCCTGTTCAAATAGGCTGACAACACTTCGATCAGTAATATGATTGTTCTGTGTGCACAGAGCATCATGTTATCAGCAGCCTCTGTCCTGGTCACATAACAATTATGTTTAAGCAGTTTAAACAGGCTAAATGGGAAGTGAACATTCTCTAGCAATGCCCCTGATTATCTGCCTCTCTGAATGGAGCATAGCCTATCAACCTTATTTACTCTGTTCTTTGATGATGACTTAAAGTTTGTACTTTTTCAGAATAGATATTAATTTTAAATAAAATAATTTTGCTATATAACTTAATAGAACTTTCCCCAGTATACGCAAAAAACCCAGAGAATAAAAGACAAATTGGACATAATTTCACACAAAACCCGAAAAATGGGCTGGACAAAGTTGTTGGTAAACAACTTTGTTTCAAGCATGTGATGCTCTTTCAAACAGGTGTGGGCAATATGAAAATCACACCTGAAACCAGATGAAAAGGGAAGAAGTATACACTTGCAAAAGTATACACTTACAGTAGCTTGCATCTCCAGAAACCACTGTGTGCAATGAAGCTCAGTCAGTGTGAAGTGTTAACTTTTACCTCAGTCATCTAAGATTCCAAGGTCATTTTAACGCTTTGTCATAACATATGGAAGCAGCTTTTTACAGAAGCATTACGACTTTCTGTCTAGAGACCGTGTCAAATATTTCATAGTCACACACCGATCTCTCAGTGTTCCTCATTGAGCTCTTCCCTAGTTCCCAGCTGGTCTCCTTGGTTTTTCTTCCTGCTGAGATGGCCTAATGATTACAGCTTAGCGGATCAGGTAAAATTTGAATTCTCCTGTTCACATGTTTTTTCCTGGAAAATTTGATTTGTGGAGAAGTTATTCTCTTCGAATGTAATGTTCCTTATTATTCTCTGGGGTTTCTGTCAGGTTTGTCTTGAAGACTGGGGATGAGTAGGTGAATATGGTTTTTAATATGTAATTAGTCTATACTGCATGGTTTAAAAAAACAAACAAAAAGTAGTGGAAATCCCCTTCTTAGATGATTTAGAAGGCTAAGGCTATGTACACATGCTTCAGATTTGGTGCAGAAATTTTCTGCATCAAATCTGCACCTTCTGGCAGAAAAACTCACCAAAAAACACATTCGATTTTGGTCCATTTTTAGTGAAGTCAATGGATAAATAGGCTAAAAAACAGGAAAAAACGCCCGAACAATTGACATGGTGCAGATATTTCCTGCATAAAAATCTGCACCAAATCTGCAAGGAAAAAAATGCTACTCACACCTTTGGAATATCAAGATATGGTCTGCACTCAGACTGATATCTTTGAAAAATGGGTCAATGACTTTATAGTAATATATGTGAGAAATTCACTGCTCTCTTCAAATATGTTGCAAAAAGGAGTGATATTTGTTTGAACAAAAAGAGGAGCGACTATGAAATCAATTCAATTCGACGTTTCGACCCTCCTGGGTCTTAGTCAAGAGTCGCTTAAAGATGGGTGATGTGGGAGTGCATGTATTAAGCCCGCTTTACACACTACAATAAATCTTACAATGTGTCGGCGGGGTCACGTCGTAAGTGACGCACATCCGGCATCGTAAGGTACATTGTAGTGTGTAACAGCTACGTGCGATTGCGAATGAACGGTAAAACGTTCATCGCACGCACGTCGTTCATTCCTCATGAATTGAACGTCAGATTGTTCATCGTACCCGGGGTAGCACACATCGCAGTGTGTGACACCCCGGGAATGATGAACAGATCTTACCTGCGTCCTGCGGCTCCCGGCCAGCAATGCGGAAGGAAGGAGGTGGGCGGGATGTTTACATTCCGCTCATCTCCGCCCCTCCGCTTCTATTGGCCGGCTGCCGCGTGACTTCGATGTGACGCCGAACGTCCCTCCCACTCCAGGAAGTGGACGTTCGCCGCCCACATCGAGGTCGTATGGACGGGTAAGTATGTGTGATGGGGGTTAATCGTTTGTGCGGCACATTCAACAAAATTGAACGTGCCGCACATACGATGGGGGCGGTTACGATCGCATACGATATTGTATGCAGAATCGTAACATGTAAAGCAGGCTTTAGACAGGTGTCCTTGAGGATAGATAGCTGGAGTGTGGGTTTGCAAGCGCAACGTGCTGTTGCTGTCTCAAGTAGGTATCTACTCTTGACCCAGGTGGGTCGCAATGTCGAATTGAATTTATTTCATAGTCGCACCTCTTTCTGTTCAAACAAATAAACATCACTCCTTTTTTCAACAAATTTGACGAGCGCAGTGAATTTCTGACAAATCACACCTTTGCTAAATTGATAAAATCAGCTCTACTATATTTGTACCAACCTTGATCTAGTCCAGGTAATAAAGAGTTACATGGTCTCATATTTTTGCTAAAAAAATAAAAAATTGGGATTCTCTGTGTAAACTAGGGGATGAGAACAATATGATTTATATTTTATCCTAAATCCTATTTTATTTGGATTGCAAATTGGATATTCCTATTAATGCATCAACATAATTATTTTTGTCGTTAGACTCCCGTCCTCAGTTCAGTGCAGTTAAAACCTTCCTGCACTCGAGCAAAGCCACAATTAAAATACACGACATTTACATTATAGAAAATCTCCAAGCCCAGAAAGCAATGAGCAAAGCTATATATTTCATTCTTTCTGCATCGGTTATACCATTTAAATCTCTCAACTTCAACATATATCCTCCAGCAGTCTTCACTTTCTAGATTTCATTTTTTAAGTCCTCTAGGCTGCATCTGTCAAAGCAATATTATGAATTTAAAGTGCTAATGCCTCGAAGACTAGGGAAACATTGAAATATATCCTTTCCTGATTAAATTACCACCTCTAGCTACTCTACATACTTATGTCTAAACAGATTGCTGTTTTCTTGCCAAGTACTGGATCTGTGAGATTGGAAATATGTAATTTCATGGGGAAAAATTGTGTGTATTTTTAACTGACAAGTACATTCTACTTAAGTATCTTTCAATTGTATTTAGATATTATATTTTGTTATGTGTGTCTGATATTTATAATTTCACCCATTCATTTTCTATATAATGCCTGGAACAGTGGGTAAGTGATGCCAGTTTGTCAAAAAGAAAGTCTCCGTGCCACATTTATTTTAAATTAGGGTGTACTTGTTTAAGAATAAACCTTTTTCTACTGTGGGATTTAGTGAATGGGGGAGGGGATTCACATGGAAAATCTATTTCAAAACCTTCAGTTAAGCTTTTAGAAGCAAAAGATTAAAATGTGAACACTTACATAAAGTAGGGTAGGAAATAAGTACACAGAGAGTATAATAAGCTGTGATCTCACGCTGCCGTTGTATCATGGTGTTGTCATGAAACCTTAATATATGAAGATTGACTTAAATATATTGATTACTAATTCAAGTCTATAAATACACTAATAGAACTTATTTAGTACATTTAATAAGATAATGTAGCCAGGATTCTGAGTCAGTTTTCCAACCTCTAAATGTCTTGCACCAGTTTTTCTAATATATTTACTTGCTTTTAATACAATCTTCTTACTTAAATAGAAGAATAGGTTTGCGATTAGGCTATGTTCACATCACATTTTATCCACTTATTAGCTGCTCCATTGGGCTTGATGCCAACCTCAAATAGGTGGATTCTGCCAAAAGTGATGACCAACACAGCACAATGTGACTCCATCTGCAGAATTAAAGGGAAGGTATCGTAAAAAAACCCCCAAAATAATAACTGAAAAAATGTGAAGTAATGTTTAAATGTTTTGTTTAAATATTATTTTTTTTTTAATTGTGCAAAATATAAAAAAAAATAAATTAAAGAGTTTGATATTTTCCACTGTTAAACACTAGGGGGAGCAGCTTCTGAAATCCTACTGAATTTCCACTGTATAAAAAGCTCAGATTACAGCCTGCCGTAAAGTGGGCGGAGTCTGCTCTCCTGTGTGTGATGGCATGCCTCCCCTCTCCTAATCTGAGTGTTTACAACAGATAACAGAGAATGACATCTAAGGACACAGCCATTTTCCTGGTGACCAGAAATGTCTAAAGTGTCACCAAGGACAGCAGACAGTATCTCACAGGAGAGGATTAAGCTGGGTTCACACTAAGCGACAGCGACAACGACGTCGCTGTTACGTCACCATTTTCGGTGACGTAACAGCGACCTTGTAAGTCTCTGTTATGATCGCTGCTTAGCTGTCAAACACAGCAGACGCAGCAGCGATCATAACGTCGCTGTGCTACATGTGCAGAGAGCAGGGAGCCGCGCACACTGCTTAGCGCTGGCTCCTTGCTCTCCTAGGTACAGTATACATCGGGTTAATTAACCCGATGTGTGCTGCAGCTACATCTCACAGGGCAGAGAGCAGGGAGCCGCGCGCACTGCTTAGCGCTGGCTCCTTGCTCTCCTTGCTACAGTATACATCGGGTTAATTACCCGATGCGTACTGCAGCCACATGTGCACAGAGCAGGAGCCGGCGCTGGCAGCAAGGGCGGAGGCTGGTAACGAAGGTAAATATCGGGTAACCAGGGAAAGGTCTTCCCTTGGTTACCCGATGTTTACGCTGGTTACAGCTTACCGCAGCTGCCAGTGCCGGCTCCTGCTCGCTTCATTTCGTCGCTCTCTCGCTGTCACACACAGCGATGTGTGTGTCACAGCGGGAGAGTGACGACCAAAAAATGAAGCTGGACATTCAGCAACGACCGGCGACCTCACAGCAGGGGCCAGGTCGTTGCTGGATGTCACACACAGCGACAGCGACGGGACGTCGCTGCAACGTCACAGAAAATGGTGACGTAGCAGCGACGTCGTTGTCGTTGTCGCTGTGTGTGACACCAGCTTAAGATACACAGCTCAGCAGACAGTATCACACAGGATAGGATTAGATACACAGCTCATCAGACAGCATCACACAGGATAGGATTAGATACACAGCTCAGCAGACAGTATCACACAGGAGTATTAGATACACGGCTAAGCAGACAGTATCACACCGGACATGATTAGATACACAGCTCAGCAGACAGTATGACACGATAGGATTGGATACACGGCTCTGCAGACAGTATCACACAGGATAGGATTAGATACACAGCCGTGCAGACCATATCACACAGCAGAGGATTAGATACACAGCTTTGCAGACATCACACAGGATAGGATTAGATACACAGCTCAGCAGACAGTATCACACAGGAGAGGTTAGATACACAGCCCTGCAGACAGTATCAGACAACATAGGATTAGATACACGGCTCAGCAGACAGTATCACACGACAGGATTAGATACACAGCTCATCAGACAGTATCACACGACAGGATTAGATACACAGCCATACAGACAGTATCACACAAGAGAGGATTAGATACACAACCCTGCAGACAGTATCACCGGTACACACATAGGTACTCACATGCAGTGGCGCGCGCGTGCACACACGTGCACACACACACACACACAATCACCCCTGATGGGGACCTTGTGCTACACACACACACACACACACACACACACAATCACCCCTGATGGGGACCTTGTGCTACACACACACACATACACACACACACACAATCACCCCTGATGGGGACCTTGTGCTACACACACACACACACACATACACACACACAATCACCCCTGATGGGGACCTTGTGCTACACACACACACACACAATCACCCCTGATTGGGACCTTGTGCTACACACACACACACAATCACCCCTGATGGGGACCTTGTGCTACACACACACACACACAATCACCCCTGATGGGGACCTTGTGCTACACACACACACACACACACACATTCACCCCTGATGGGGACCTTGTGCCACACACACACACACACACACACAATCACCCCTGATGGGAACCTTGTGCCACACACACACACACACACACACACCTTTCACATCATTCCTCCCTCTGACCTCCGGTGGGCGCTCCAGGCAGCTGTGCTGCATGCCATCCTCCCCTGCGTCCGGCCGACATTTCACACATCCGATCGCATACACTCACACATCCGATCGCATACACTCACACATCCCATCGCATACACTCACACATCCGATCGCATACACTCACACATCCGATCGCATACAATCACGATATCGCACATACCTGTACAATCGCGCGCACACATTTACAATATCCGGAGATATCACATGCTTCCCATGTGATCTTCTCGCAGGTCCTGGAAGCTCACTGCACAGCATCGCAAGCGCCGACACACACTCACAATCACCCCTGATGGGGACCTTGTGACACACACACACACACAGCAGCGGCGGGCAGAGCTGGGGGAGCTGCGGCAGCGGGCAGAGTGGGGACTTGGGAGAACGGAGGGAGGGGGGTGT
Source organism: Anomaloglossus baeobatrachus (assembly GCF_048569485.1). Lineage (NCBI taxonomy): Eukaryota > Metazoa > Chordata > Amphibia > Anura > Aromobatidae > Anomaloglossus > Anomaloglossus baeobatrachus. The sequence continues at coordinate 571,581,851 of NC_134354.1, forward strand.
CATTGGAGACGGTAACGGAGGGGGGGAGAGGCGGCGTCAGTAGCTGGGGCAGAGCAGGGGCTGGGGAGAACGGAGGGATGGGGTGTCATCGGAGACAGTAACGAGGGGAGAGGAGTGGAGGGGAGGGGAGGCGGCCCTTACTCACACATCCCGGCGGGTGACAGGGGTAAAGTGGAGCAAACAGCACACGCTGTGAGCTCCACAATAATGGCGCTGAACTCCTCCCTCTGTTGTGTTCTGGACAGCCCAGGGGGCACGTCCAGGTCACAGCACACGCCCACTGTAACGTACTTCATGGGGTCAGAGCCCGACTATCAGAGTCTATGCGCAGGGGCTGTCATAAAGGAAGGAGTTACTGTCGTTACACACACAGCAAATCCAGCATGGCAGCCCCCAGTGCCTCCAGTAAAATAAGAATTACATAAAAACTAAATAAGCTGCGATTTTCATTTTGTATTAGAAATACTTGATTTCATAATCACTATTTTTAATACAAAAATAAAAAACCGCGATACCTTCCCTTTAAAGTCAATGACCCATGTGGAGACACGAAGGTCAGGGTTGCTTTAATCTGCTGACCTAGATGCCTTCAGAAAGACCACACAGACCAGGGCTCATGTAACAGAACACCTTTTCATAGGCAGAACACTGCTCACTCAGACAACATAGGGTGATGTTACTACAGTTGGTAAAACTTTATTGAGTTCCCAACATACAACAGTATATAGTACATTCCCAGCAAGGACATGAGATGGTGCAAGTTACAGCATTTCATCCATCTGCTAACTCACCAGGTATTAGAACCTCTGCAACTATGGGGCATCCAGGTCCACTACCCCAGCCAGAAGCACCCTGCTTTTGGCAGGCACACCCAGAGAGTAGATAGTGGCAAGTTTAGGAAGCTGACCAAGCACTGCAAGGTATGTGGCCTGATGTCTGCATAGTCCCAACCTGGGTTCTCCAAATGAATTTATGGACTGTTGGGTTGTGAAGCAGTTCTGTAATTCACCAGCTGGAACAATGGTCCATTGGCTGAAGTCCTGTAGAATCACCGGTGATAGGATCAGGCCCTTTTTATATCCCCAGCTCCCATTTCAGGGCATTGCATCCCACAGGATTGAGGGAAGATAATCATGGCTGTTTCCTCATTGTTTGCTAGTTTAATTGTCTTCCAGATGATATAGGCTAGTACACCACTTTGGGCTGATGCAATCCGCAATCAGCAGGCATTCCACAAGTAAAAGGGCACCCGACAGTCCAACATGAAACAATGGCCTATGTCCCTTGATTCACAGAAAAAAGGATCAATACGTCTGACATAATTAAGAATAGTTCACCCCACACAAGTGGACAGATATTCCTTATTGATGTTGAGTTGTGACAACCCGTCAGTTCAAATGTCTAAATCCTTCAGGACTTCAGATGTAAGTCCCAATGGTGATCCTGGTGAGTTGATAAAATATGGTGTGAACATACCTTAAGCTAACGTGGCTTAATATGTGACAACATGCACTAACAATTTTTCCATGAATATTGTTCGTTAGTAAGCCTATAAGTGGTGTAGAGTTAGAGAAAAGTATCTATCCAAATTGTCTCTCCAGTAAAGGAGACAAACTCTAGCACAGCGCCACCTATTGGAAGTAGCGATCCTAAAAGTCACAAGTGGATTTTCAACAATCCTTTGCAATATGACTCAGGATATATAAGCCAGATCAGAATCCCAATTTGCAGACACGGTGTTTCGGGGTGCTTGCCCCTCGTCAGTGCAAAGTATGGGGGTGTCTGATCTGGCTCATGAGAAAGCTATGTGGGGACCACGGGGGAACACTATTCTCCTTAAGGAGACTTTGCAAGCCAGTCTGGCTGCCAGGTAAGGGGACTTATAGCTGCAATGCCCCTCTGGGAAATATTCAAATTGTCTCTCCAGTAAAGGAGACAAACTCTAGCACAGCGCCACCTATTGGAAGTAGCGATCCTAAAAGTCACAAGTGGATTTTCAACAATCCTTAGAAAAGTATCTAAAGATGCATCACTCAGAATTACCCATTGTGATAAATTTGGCACATTTTATCACATTCTAGTCTAAAATACACTACTTAGTAAATCTTCCCTATTGTCTGAAATAACTTGACACTGATATCCTAGCTGGAGAGGTAATATTCATATACTGGTATATCTCATCTATATGGGCAAGATATCTACAGAGATTTCTGTTGTGAATGTTAGTTATGTTTTGGCTGCTGGGAGGCTCCCTCTGGTGGCCAGGAATGGTTTGGACTTGGACCAGGTGTGTTGTGCAGTGGGTGTTTCCTTTGCTAACTCTCTGCTTATTTAAATCAATCCTGGTCTGATTGCAGGCTGTTGCCGGATGTCAGTTGTTCTTTGTATCTCCAGCCTGCTTAATCCTGCTCCTGAAGATGTATTTCCCCAGATAAGTGCTTGCTCTTTATTTATTGTCTGGTTCTTTTGTTTATCTGGGTTTGTCATTTGCTGTGGTTGGTTTCAGTTTATTTGCTTGCAGGGATTTTCAACTTGTCTGTGCCCGAACAGGATGCCATGCGGTCATACATCAGGGAATCATTGGAGAAGGGGCACATTCGGCCCTCATCTTCTCCTTTGAGTGCCGGCTTCTTCTTTGTTGCTAAGAAAGATGGGTCGTTGAGGCCTTGTATTGATTACCGTCTTCTTAATAAAATTACGATCAAATATCAGTACCCTTTGCCTCTGATGTCTGATCTGTTCTCTAGAGTGAAGAGTGCCAAATGGTTTACGAAACTGGATCTCAAGGGTGCGTATAATCTCATCCGTATTAAGGAGGGTGATTAATGGAAGACGGCTTTTAATACTCCTGAGGGGCATTTTGAGTACCTAGTGATGCCTTTTGGGCTCACTAATGCACCATCCGTCTTCCAGGCCTTCATGAATGAAATTTTTCGGGACCTTATTGGTAAATTTTTGATTGTGTATTTGGATGACATCTTGATTTTTTCTGATGATTGGGACTCTCATGTTGGGCAAGTATGGGATGTTTTTCAGATACTTAAGGATAATGCACTGTACGTTAAGGGGTCAAAGTGCCTCTTTGGGGTGCAAAGGATTTCCTTTTTGGGCTTCATCCTGTCTCCCTCTGCTATCGAAATGGACCCAGTTAAGGTTCAGGCTATTTACGACTGGGTGCAACCGACTTCTCTAAAATCCCTGCAGCGGTTTTTGGGGTTTGCCAATTTTTACCGTAAATTTATAGCCAATTTTTCTGCCATTGTCAAACCTCTGACAGATTTGACAAAGAAGGGAGCTGATGCTGAGCATTGGACCCCTGAGGCTATTGTGGCCTTCTAGGAGCTTAAAAGGCGATTCACTTCTGCCCCAGTACTGCAGCAACATGATGTGTCTCGCCCATTTCAAGTTGAGATCGATGCCTCAGAGATCGGAGCAGATGCTGTTCTGTCTCAACGAGATGCTACTTCGGGTAAACTTAAGCCCTGTGCCTTTTTCTCTCGGAAGTTTGCTCCTTCTGAACGGAATTATGATGTGGGGAACTGGGAATTATTGGCTATGAAGTGGGCATTTGAAGAGTGGAGGCATTGGTTGGAGGGGGCTAGGCATCAAGTTGTGGTGCTTACGGACCACAAGAATCTCATCTATCTGGAATCGGCCAAGAGGTTGAATCCTCGGCAGGCCAGGTGGGCTTTGTTTTTTACCCGGTTTAATTTTGTGGTCTCTTTTTTGCCGGGCACCAAGTATGTTAAGGCCGATGCCCTTTCCAGGAGTTTCTGCGCTGACTCTTTGGAGGTTGTCGAGCCGTCTTCTATCCTGAATGATGGTGTAGTTTTCTCGGCTATTTCGCCTGATCTGCGGTTGGCACTGGTGGAATTTCAGGGGGATAAACCTGAGAGATGTCCTACAGGGAAACTGTTTGTCCCAGACCAATGGAGAGACCGAGTTGTCTCTGAGGTTCATTGCTCTGTTTTGGCGGGTCATCCTGGCATTTTTGGTACTCGGCATCTTGTGAGACGCTCTTTTTGGTGGCCTTCCCTGTCCCGAGATGTCCGTCGTTTTGTGCAGTCATGTGGAGTTTGTTCTAGGTCCAAGCCCTGTTGTTCACGTTCTAGTGGGCTATTATTGCCTTTGCCTGTACCTAAGAAACCTTGTACGCACATCTCTATGGATTTTATTTCAGAGCTTCCCGTCTCTCAGAAAATGACTGTGATTTGGGTGATCTGTGACAGATTCTCCAAGATGGTCCCCTTGGTTCCCCTATCTAAGTTGCCGTCTTCATCAGAGTTGGTGCCTTTGTTTTTCCAACATGTTGTTCATTTGCATAGTATTACCGAAAACATTATTTCTGACAGAGGGGTGCAGATTGTATCCAGGTTTTGGAGAATTTTTTGCTTCAAATTGGGTGTTCAGCTGTCTTTCTCCTCGGCATTTCATCCTCAGACCAACGGTCAGACTGAAAGGACTAACCAGACCCTGGAGACCTATTTACGGTGTTTTGTTTCTGCGGATCAGGATGACTGGGTGTCGTTTTTGCCTTTGGCTGAATTTGCCCTTAACAATAGAGCTAGCTCTACCACGTTGGTGTCCCCCTTTTTCTGCAATTTTGGGTATCACCCTAGGTTCCTCTCAGGGCAGCTTGAGGTGTCTGACTGCCCGGGGGTGGATTCGGTGGTCAACAGAATGCAGCAGATTTGGGGGCAGGTAGTGGATAAATTGTTTCAGTCCCAAGAAACTGCCCAAAAGTTTGCCAATCGGCGTCAGACTGTTGGTCCCCGGTTTAAAGTAGGGGACATGGTGTGGTTGTCCTCTAAAAATATTCCTATGAGAGTTCCGTCTCCTAAATTTAAGCCCAGATTTATTGGAGCTTATAAGATTTCGAAGATTATTAACCCTGTATCTTTCCGTTTGACTTTGCCTACGTCATTTAAGATTCACAATGTCTTCCATAAGTCCTTGTTGAAGAAACATGTGGAGCCAGCAGTTCCTGCAGCAGCGCCTCCTGACCCTGTTTTGGTACAAGGGGATCTGGAGTATGAGGTTGAAAAAATTCTGGATTCCCGTCACAGTAGGCGTCAGCTTCAGTACCTTGTGAAATGGAAGGGTTATGGGCAGGAGGATAACTCTTGGGTTGTAGCTTCTGACATTCATGCGGACAGGTTGGTTCGCGCCTTCCATCATGCTCATCCCGAGTGACCCGGTGGCGTGGATGAGGGTTTGGTGACCCCTCCTCAAGGATAGGGGGGGTACTGTTGTGAATGTTAGTTATGTTTTGGCTGCTGGGAGGCTCCCTCTGGTGGCCAGGAATGGTTTGGACTTGGACCAGGTGTGTTGTGCAGTGGGTGTTTCCTTTGCTAACTCTCTGCTTATTTAAATCCTGGTCTGATTGCAGGCTGTTGCCGGATGTCAGTTGTTCTTTGTATCTCCAGCCTGCTTAATCCTGCTCTACACCACATCTTCCCCAGATAAGTGCTTGCTCTTTATTTATTGTCTGGTTCTTTTGTTTATCTGGGTTTGTCATTTGCTGTGGTTGGTTTCAGTTTATTTGCTTGCAGGGATTTTCCCCCTCAGTGGATCGTTTAGGAACTCTCTGCAGTTCTGTGTGGAGTATAGCTCCTTTGGGTCCATGTGTTTGTGGCTTGTTGACTTTGTTATGATTTTTGTTTTCTGTTCATTGGTATGACAAGGGCACCTGGTATAGGACGGAGTTCAGATCGTGCGATCTGAGGGCCTTTTTGTACTATCATGAAGTTGGTATTTTGCAGGGTTTATCTCTGGCCACCATCAGTCCCTTTCCTGTCCTTTCCTATTTTAGTCAGCGGGGGCCTCACCTTTTGCTAATCCTGTCATCTACCTGTGTATTGTGTTTTTCCTATATCACCGCAGTCTTTGAATGTGGGGGGCTTGCTATTCTTGTCTATTTTCTGAGGCAGAGAGTTATTCATCTTTCCTACCTTTAGGATAGTTAGTTCTCCGGCTGGGTTCGCGGTGCACAGGATGTTAGTTCACCCCTCGGCTACTTCTAGTTGTGATGGTTAGTAAGGGGATGGCGGCCAAATTAGTTGCCAATGCTTTTGTCACCTTTTGCCAATGATTTGTGGTGGTCTTCCATGGTTCCGGATCATAACAGATTTCTGTATTTGATGTTAATGACTAACCCAGTCTCCTACAAAGCCAAAATCTTTCAAGTAATAGATGGTTGAGGTTAATAGTGTGTTTACACCTGAAAATCAATGGCACCAAACATCCACTGTTCAGCAAATTGTATACACAGGCAGACTGATGTGCACTGAATGATCTGCGGTAGATTTGCAGTAGAACATTCAGTATGCATAAGCTGCCATTGTTCTAGACAGCACAAATCCAGTTTACACCGTACAATACACTGCTGAGAATGACGATCATGAGTGCAGCACATAAGATCATTTTATTCAACAAAGGAGCATTTTGCTCATTCAACACTGCCATGTGCAGTGTAGTTCATTACAGGCTACAGATGGTTAGGCCAGGCTACATGTCTTACCATCCAGTATTCACAGTATTGGGCCAGAGCGTCGTACAGTCAGTCATGAGGATTGGCAAGACAAGGGGGCAGCAGTATACAAATCAAGACATTGTTCTAGACTTTTTAACAACATTATATTAGTGAGTGACTTTAACTGCAGTTTTCAGGACATTTGTAAATTAAAGGTAAAGTGGACAACCCTTTAATGACCTGTGAGGTACTGTACATTTTTGTTACAGGTCATATGTGACATATATGCCTGCTCCACACTGTCACGAGTGTGGCATGGCCTGCTGTGATCTTCAGGTGATCTGAGACCAGAAGGTCAGAGTACATTGTGCCTCGCAGATCTGCTTTAGTGCCCGCTCGCCATTTACCCTGAGTTGGAGCATATTTAATTTCATCTGGCACTGAAGGGGTTAAGGTTCATTTCTATCCTGCAGTGTTCTAACAGGTAGTCGCAACCTCAGCGGCAGCCACTCCCATCTGCTATAAATATCTGCTTCTCACACAGCTCCATGTCGGCTATAGCTCATTCCTATTGCTGTCAACTTGGAAGAAACCAGTCTCTGAAGACAGCTGATATGTTGCTTCAATTGCAGCTCAAATGCTCCTGCTCGAATATTATTTGTTGTGTCCTTCTCCTCTGTTTGTCTTTTCTACGTCGTGTTGTCTTATTGTAGTGGTGAGACTTGCATCTCGCTGGTCATCACCAGCCACGATGAGATTAGGGTTAGTGAGGGCCTAGACACGCCATTAGCGAAGGGGGGAAGGACCCATATAGGAATATTAGGGAGTACAGGGATCAAGCCCAGGTATTAGGAGGTGACCCTGCTCTCCTCTCCCTAGCACCAGGGTCCACTGTTTTATTGTTGTCTCAGTGTACCCTGTGTGTTGTGGCGAACTCCTGGAGAGCCCTTATGCCTGGCGAAATACCAGTTCTCAAAGCGTGACAAACACTGAACTATGTAGAATTTGGCTGTGTTATACAGCTGGCATCTGCCTGTAACAATAGCAATGTTAGCTATGTCCAATCACCACTGATTAACATTTTAAATGCCACCATTAATCCCTAAACCTGGAATTTAAATTGACCCGATCATGGGCACCAATGAGTTTCCATGTCAATCAGTGGCTGCCAACTTAGTCTTACTTAGCCAGTCAGAGGTTTGATTACATAGTAGGCGCAGGATTGAAGCCAAAGGGATTTTCATAACAGAATGTCAAGTACTCTATGTGACGACATGGACTCTCATGGGTTAAAATTTCTTAAAATTCAGCCAGACAGGATGATAGATTGTTTATAGATGGGGGGATAAGTCCCTCATTGTTTCTACAAGACTCTTGCTGACTCATGTAATTGTGTTGGCCACTGAAAGCCAGACGTATAGTTTCTCCAGACTCTTTCAGTAACCATTGTAACGTAGTTGTGTATTGCTAATATGATTACCTTAGTAGCCATTGTCGAGTCTGTGACTTGCAGACTCCATGTAGATATCTTCAGTCTTTCTGTAGACATCATTTGGATGAACATTGTCCATGCAGCTTGAGATTCATCCAATGGGAGAGGCGATCTTGTCCAACCAATCGATGATAACTCAGTGTATCCAAGTGGAAGGCTGTGGCTATAAAAGGGACTTCTTTAAGCCACCAGGTTGTTGATGGATGCTGATGGATTCAGTCTAAGCTCTTCGGAGCTGACTAGAGGATCAGGATATCTTAGGGCGTCAAACTAGGGACTCCGGTTCCGGTTGGAGACCATATCCACAGCTTAGGGATTTCGACTCTGGCTGCCAGGATTGTAACATCATACCAGGACTACCTAAGGAGGACACTCAGGTTGGGACAGTTCAGTCACCTGTTACAGACTTTGCAGACCTCAGACAGCTTCCTAAATCTGGCATTATTCCTTTCTCGGTCGGTGCCCGCCAAAAGTGGGGTGCTGCTGGATTGGAGTAAGCGGCCCTGGAAGCTCTGAGGCATGAACATTCTAAATCCCTGGTGAGCCAGCGGAAGGGTGAGACTCTGTTGCCTGTTACATTTGTGTTTTGCTGGTTATGTGTTATGTGCCGTTAATTGTTTGGGGATCCACGCCCACGGTTGAGGAGGCCGGCGTTCAGTTGGGATGAGCCCTGAGCCATGCTGTCTTTCTAAAGGCGGCGGGTTTTAGTGGACGAGAGCACCCACTGAGCCCCGTGTCTCCACACTCTATATACTGCATATTGTAAAAAGCAGTATATAGTATAAGCAAATGATAGCAGGTTCAAGAGTTCCTAGGGAGACTATAAAAAAAGCAAAGTAAAAGTTAAAAAACAATAAAAAAATGTTTCAATCATCATTTTTTGCCCCATTGAAAAATAAACAGATGGAAAAAAAACATATTAAATTTAGTTGTGTCTGTAAAAGTTTGAAAACATAAAATTATTTAAACCAAATGTTAACTGTTGAAAAGGAAAAAAATAATTGAAACCCCAGAATTGCCTTTAATTGGTAGCTACACTTCCCCGCAAAAATGTAATAAAAAAAATATCAAAGTGTCATATGAACACCAAAATTATATCAATAAATATGAGAGTTTATAGCTAAAAAAAAGAAACCTTCACACAGCTCTAGCAACGGAAAGATAAATAAGACAAAGCAATACATGTAGAACTTTTTTTTTAAAATGGTTTTGAATTTTTTAAGAACTAAAATATAAAAACACTCTTTGAAGTTTGGTAGTTTGTTCCAGAAAATGAAGTACCGTAAGTCTTCCAGAAAATTATTGTAATTACTCATGTTTTGCCATACACATGCTTAATTGCTTTGTATGTACTGGAAAAACACAAAAAACAACAACAGAGAATATAATGAAAATTGGAAATAATTTCTCAGAAAACTTCAAAATTGGGCCATCCAAAATTGTTGGCACCTTTTCACAACTTTGTTTCAAGCTTGATGTGCTTGTTCAAACTTACCAAAGGTAAGTAACAGGTGTGGGCAATATGAATATCCCACCTGAAACCTGATAAAAAGGGGAGAAGTTGACTCAATCTTTGCATTGTGTCTATGTGTGCCACATTAAGCGCTTCACACCCAGACAATTTTCCGTTTTGTTTTTTTTTTGCTCCGTTGTTCCGAGAGCCGCAGCATTTTTATTTTTCTATCAATCTTTCCATATAAGGCTTGTTTTGCGGGGACTTTTAAAGGGAACCTGTCACCTAAAATATGCGTTCTGACCTATCAACAGAAGCATGTGTGCCCTAATTACACCTCCCTACCCATCCTTGTGTTGTAAAATTGTATAATATGAAAGTAATAAAAAACATTTAATTACCTTCATATTTCCTATGTAAATTAGAGAGCTGCTGACCACATGGATGGCACCTTGCCCTATGGACATGTGCATACTTTCCATGGTAACACGCCCCTGTGGGCATAATACCATGGAGTCACATGAGCGATGTCCCCGTCGCTCATTCTATCCTGCGCACGTTTATACTTACCATTGCGGCAGGCGTCTCTTCCGGGTTCTCCTTGTCAGTTTCAGACACGCACTGTGCATGCGCAGTGCGCATCTGAAGCCGGCGAGTGAACACCCAGAAAAGAAGCCTGCCACAATGTGCGCAGTATAGAATGAGCGACGGGGACGTCGCTCATGTGACTTCATGGTATCACGCCCACAGTGAAACCACGGAAAGTATGCAGACGTCCATAGAGCAAGGCGCCGCCCATGTTTCCAGCGGCTCTGTAATTTACATAGGAAATATGAAAGTAATAAAACGTTTTTATTACTTTCATATTATACAATTTTACAACACAAGGATGGGTAGGGAGGTGTAATTAGGGCACACATACATCTGCTGATAGGTCAGAACGCATATTTTAGGTGACAGGTTCTCTTTAAATGAAACTATAAGTTTACCATATAGTGTACTGGAAAACTGCAAAATAAAAACAAGTGTGGAAAAATTGCAAAAAAAGTGCGATTGCATGATTGGTTTTGGGATATTTTATTCACTGTGTTCACTATATAGTAAAACTGATGTGTTGGTATGATTCCTCACGTCGGTACGAGTTCGTAGATGCCAAAAATGTATAGGTTTTCTTTTATATAAGGGGCTAAAAGAAAATCAAAAGCTTGTCCAAAAAAGTGGTGCTTTTTTTGCACCATTTTCCATGACCGTTAGCATTCTTATTTTTCGGGCTCTATGGCTCAGTGCAGCTCATTTTTTGTGTCTCAAGCTGATGTTTTTAATGGTACAATTTTTGCGTAGATGCTACATTTTGATTGCCTGTTATTGCATTTTGCACAAAATTTGTGGCGACCAAAAAATTTAATTTTGGCATTTGGAAATTTTTGCTGCTATACTGTTTACCGATCAGATTAATTGATTTTATATTTTGATAGATCGGGCGTTTCTGAATGCGGCGATACCAAATGTGTGTATAGTTTTTTACATTTTATAACCCTTTAATTTTCAATGGGGGGTGATTTGAACTTTTAGGGTTTTTTTATTTTTTTAATTTTTTAAAACTTTTTTTTACTTTATTTTTTTACTTAATAGTCCCCTTTGGGGACTATAAAGATCAACAGTCTGATCGCTCATTTATTTCTGTTGATCACAGCTACACATCTGTGATTACCAGAAACACTCACCTCTTGTCACTGGCAGCACTCGGCAGGGTGAAACAGGAAGTAACTCATACTAGCTACAGGAGACATGATCCTGTGCTACCATGACAACCATCGACTCACAGTGCTCAGATCAGAGCACCGCCGATGGAGCCGGGAAAGTGAAAATTTACCATGGCGGGGATTTAAATTGCGATGTCACATTTTGACATAGCGTTTTAAGGGGATAACAGGCACGGGCGAATTGTGGATCCACTCGTGCCTGTGAGGCACACATATCGGTTGTTCAAATCAGCTGACATGTGCGCGGATCACCGGCAGTTGCTCACAGCAGCTGCCGGTGATTACACTATGATCGCTTAGGATGTTACATTACATTACATTACGGACATACACTATGACCACTTAGGACAAGTATGTCTCGCGGTCGTTAAAGGGTTAAACATGGAGAACAGAAAGAGGAGAAAGAGAACAGTCTGAGGACTGTTGAAAAATAATAAATATCTAAAGGTTACAAGTCCATCTCCAGAGATCTTTATTAGAGCTTGTCGAACTCACAAAAAAACAGGACCGGCGGGTTCCCTGTTAAATTTAAAAAAAAACCCGATCCTCCCCAGAATCTGGTACCCATATAAGTCTATGAGGACCAGAATCCGGAGATTAAAAATGTTGGTGGAAGGGATAGGGGAAGGGGATGCAACGCGAGACTCGCGCGAGTCCCTCTGAAGTGTAACTCTGGGCTAAGAGAAACCGCATGCGGCTTATTTTTCTTTATTATTTAAATAAATAATTTGAAAAAACAACGGCGTGCAGTCCCCCCCAATTTAGATACCCAGCCAAGATAAAGCCAGCTGGGGGCTGGTATTGTCAGTCCGCAGCCGCCCGGTATTGCCTCATCCATTAGATGTGACAATCTCAAAGCTTTACCGGCTCTTCCCGTTGCCCTGATGTGGTGGCAATTGAGGTAATAGCAGGGATTAATAACAGGGCACAGCTGCTACTTAACCCTAGGTTAGTGATGGCACTAGTGTCTATGAGATACCTGCATCATTAACCTGTTAATGAAAGTAAATAAGTACAAACACAGAGAAAAAATCCTTTATTTGGAATAAAATACAAATACACACCTTCTTTCACCACTTTATTAACCCCCAACACATCCTCCAGGTCCGGCGTAATCCACACGAGGTCCCACGCCGCTTCCAGCACTGCTACATCTCACAGCGAGCAGCCATGGAACAAGACCGCCGGCAGAGAGCGCAGACAATGACTGAGCCGTGATGAGCAATGACTGCAGGCAGACACTGTCACAGGCTGGGAGTGCGTCTGACTGCAACCAATCACAGACAACAGGATGGCCGGTGGGGGGAAAGCATGGAAAGCTGTGTATATGCGATGAGTCTAATGCACAGTACAGGAAGTGAATGTGCAATCCAGAAGTAGTTTTCCGCCATGACACCGATTCTCTGTAAGTATGAAACGCTCGGTTAATTCTTTTTTTCTTTATTTTTTCTTTAATTTCCTCAGTGCTGAATCTGGTTCGTACACCCGGAATGATGGGCCCGGGTCTGGCACTGGGAATTGAAACCGCGCAGATCTGGACTATAACTGTCCGGGTCCACACAGCCCTAATCATTATGTTGCTTTGTCCATGATGCACAACATAATCAAGAAGTTTACAGCCGATGGCACTGTAGCTAATCTCCCTGGACATGGACAGCAGAAAGAAATTGATGAAAGGTTGCAACACAGAATAGTTTGGATGGTTGAAAAGCAGCCTCATTCAAGTTCCAAAGAAATGCAAGCTGTCCTGCGGGCTCAGGGTGCATCAGTGTCAGTGCAAACTATTCGTCGACATTTCAAATAAATGAAATGCTATGGCAGAAGACCCAGAAGGACCCCACTGCTGACACAGAGACATAAAAAAGCTAGACTGTAGTTTGCCAAAATGATTGTGAGTAAGCCAAAATCCTTCTGGGAGAGAGTCTTATGGACAGATGAGACCAAGATAAAGCTTTTTGGTAAAGCACATCATTCTACTGTATATCAAAAAATAAATGAGGCCTACAAAGAAAAGAACATAGTACCTACAGTCAAATATGGTGGTGGTTCAAAAATGTTTTGGAGTTTTTTTTGTTGCCTCTGGCACTGGGTGACTTGGCTTTGTGCACAGCATCATAAAACCTGAAGACTACTAAAGTCTTTTGCGTCACAATGTAGTGCCCAGTGTCAGAAAGCTGGGTTTGTAGGTTATGGGTGTTCCAGCATGATAACGACTCCACACATACTTCAAGAAGCATGAAGAAATGGATGGAAACAAATTGCCAGAGAGTAATGAATGGCCATCAATGAGTCAGGAAGTAAAGCCCTTTGAACAATTGTGAAGATGTCATGATTCACCTCCCTATCCACATGGCTAGGGGGCGGAGCCATCTCTCAGGCCTCACTTCCGGCCCCTGGATGCCTTAAAAGCTGACACTTCCAGTGAACCAGCGCCAGCTATAAGCTTAGCTCTGCTTTGCCTGTGATTGCTGGTTCTGTGAGTGATATCCTGATCTGTCTGTTCCTGTGCCCCCGTGCCCTTGTCTGTGTTCTGTCCCCTGGTCATCCCTCCTGTCCTGTGTCCCCCCTCCTATTCCCCACTCAGTTGCTTCCTCGGTACTGACCTTAGCCTGACTTTGACTTCGCTTCTGCTTGCTCCTCCGGTCTTGCTTCTGCCCGTACGGTGTCTGACCCAGCCTGTCTGACTATTCCTCACAAACCCTGCAGTTCTGCCTCTCAGCTGTGCTGATTAGGCAGTGCATGAGAACGCTGTGCATTTCCTTCCTGGTTCTCATAGCTCTGTGTAGTGTCGTCTGCTGCAGAGCTCTGGCTCCCCCTGGTGGCAGCATTACAGAAGATATATTAAAATTGCTGTTTGGAAAAGGCATCCTTCATATATGAGAGACCTGTATCAGTTTGCAAAAGAAGAGTGGTCTAAAATTCCATTCGAGAGATGAAGAAGCTTAATGATGTTTGTAGAAAGCAATTGATTGCAGTTATTTATTCCAAAGGGTGACAACATTTTTGTCCAATTGTCCAGCCCATTTTTGGTGCTTTGTCCAATTTGCCTTTTTTCCTATGTTTTTTTTTTGTGTTATTACTATGCACACAAAGGAAATAAACATGTGTATAACAAAACATGTTAAATTGCAATAATTTTCTGGGAAAAATACTTCATTTTCTCGAACAATTTCAAGGGTGCCAACACTTTTAGCCTTGACTGTATTTCTAAATTAACTATTGACATGAAATTCTCACCAGATGTTGGTAAAAACTGATAGAAATCCACACAGGCAAATAAATGAAACCATAGATGTCCATAAAGTTATATGTAATAATGAGAAATGACACAGGGAAAAAGTATTGAACACATGAAGAAAGAGAGGTGCAAAAAGCCATGCAAAGTCATGACACCAGAGGAAATCTATCAGTAATTACAAAGCAAATCTGCCACTCACTGAAAAATATCAGCTGGTTCAACTGATGGCGTATAAGAAGGTGTCTCATTACCAAGGAGCCACACAAGAAAAATCTGAAACATCTCAGTAAGCTGTCTTACAACCCTTGCAACCTTAGGGGTGCTTCACACACAGCGAGCTCGCTGCCGAGATCGCTGCTGAGTCACGGTTTTTGTGACGCAGCAGTGACCTCATTAGCGATCTCGCTGTGTGTGACACTGAGCAGCGATCTGGCCCCTGCTGCGAGATCGCTGCTCGTTACACACAGCCCTGGTTCGTTTTCTTCAAAGCCGCTCTCCTGCTGTGACACACAGATCGCTGTGTGTGACAGCAAGAGAGCGACAAATGAAGCGAGCAGGGAGCAGGAGCCGGCGTCTGACAGCTGAGGTAAGCTGTATCCAAGATAAACATCGGGTAACCAAGGTGGTTACCCGATATTTACCTTAGTTACCAGCATCTGCAGCTCTCACGCTGCCTGTGCTGCCGGCTCCGGCTCTCTGCACATGTAGCTGCTGTACACATCGGGTTAATTAACCCGATGTGTACAGCAGCTAGGAGAGCAAGGAGCCAGCGCTAAGCAGTGTGCGCGGCTCCCTGCTCTCTGCACATGTAGCTGCATTACACATCGGGTTAATTAACCCGATGTGTACTGTAGCTATGGTAGGAGAGCAAGGAGCCAGCGCTCAGTGTGCGCGGCTCCCTGCTCCCTGCACACACAGCTGTGCGCTGGTAACTAATGTAAACATCGGGTAACCATACCCGATGTTTACCTTAGTTACCAGTCTCCGCAGCTTCCAGACGGCAGCTCCGTGCAAGCGCAGCGTCGCTTGCACGTCGCTGCTGGCTGGGGGCTGTTCACTGGTCGCTGGTGAGATCTGCCTGTTTGACAGCTCACCAGCGACCATGTAGCGATGCAGCAGCGATCCTGACCAGGTCAGATCGCTGGTCGGATCGCTGCTGCATCGCTAAGTGTGAAGGTACCCTTATTGTTGCACAAAAGGATAGATAACATCATTTCACCATAAACCTGCCACAATCAGGTGCTGCCTGCAAGGTTTCATACAGAAGAGTGAAAAGAATTATCAGAAGAGTTGTCCAAGAGCCAAGAACAACCTGAGGAGCGGTACAGAAACACCTGCAATCAGCAGGTACAACTACTACTACTAGTACAGATACTGAACAATGACAGCAAGTATGCCTGTAAAGCATTCTGTGCCTTTGAGGTAAAGTTATGAGAATTTAGACTTTATTCTCAAGAAAAGTAACTATGAAGATCAAAGATGGTCAAGTTCTATCTTCACTCCTTGGGCAGCAAGGAGGATACACAAAGTACCCATGCTTTTTATGTGAATGGGACAGTTGGGATAGGGCTCATCACTGGAGCAAACAAATTTGGCCAATGAGAACAACTTTGCAAGCTGGACTGAGGAACATACCGTATTTTTTGGACCATAAGACGCACTTTTTTCCCCCAAATGTTGGGGGAAAGTTGGGGGTGCGTCTTATGGTCTGACTGTGGCTGCGGGGAATGAGGTGCTGCGGTGGAGCGGGTCATCGGGGGCACGAGCAGGCTATAGCAGCCTGCTGTGACCACGTGGGCCCGCTCATTACATATGCACGCCCATCCTCCCACCCATTTCTCAGCGCAGAAGCCGGCGCTGACAGGTGGGCGGGAGGACGAGCGGGGACGCGTCCATAGTAAAGAGCCGGCCGCATGATCACCCCTGGCAATTACAGCCTGGAGTGATCATGTGCGGCTGTATTCACTGCCCCCCACGCGTCATCATCAGTGCGGGGTGCAGTGAATCAGAACACTCACCCGTCCCCGTGTGTGGAGCCGTCCCCCTGCACCACGCGATGTCTTCCTGTTGTGCCGGTCAGCTGATCGGCACAGACAGGAAGACATCGCGTGCTGCAGGGGAACGGCTCCACACACACACATACACACACACAGGTCAGTGGGTCAAAGAGGAAGATAATCGGCTGCAGGGAGTGAGGAAAAGGTGAGTTTTTTCTCTGTGCTATAGGATACAGGCCATATACCAGGATGGTATATGAGCACGATGGGGGCATATAGCAGGATGGGAGTATATGAGCAGGATGGGGGTATATGAACAGGATGGGGTATATGAACAGGATGGCAGTATATGAGCAGGATGGATGGGGGGTATATGAACAGGATGGGGGGTATATGAACAGGATGGGGGGTATATGAACAGGATGGGGGGTACATGAACAGGATGGCAGTATATGAACAGGATGGATGGGGGGTATATGAACAGGATGGATGGGGGGTATATGAACAGGATGGATGGGGGGTATATGAACAGGATGGATGGGGAGTATATGAACAGGATGGGGGTATATGAACAGGATGGGGGTTATATGAACAGGATGGATGGGGGGTATATGAACAGGATGGGGGTATATGAACAGGATGGGGGTATATGAACAGGATGGGGGTATATGAACAGGATGGGGGTATATGAACAGGATGGGAGTATATGAGCAGGATGGATGGGGGGTGTATGAACAGGATGGGGGTATATGAACAGGATGGGGGAATATGAGCAGGATGCTGGTATATAAGCAGGATGGAGGTTTATAGCAGGATCATATACAAGGCAGGAGGATCATTACCAGGATGGGGTACCTTAGTAGAGAATTTGGGGACATTACCCCCATAATAGTGTCAGCAGCAGATCCTTGCCCCATAACAGTGTGTCATGACCACATTTTTTTGCTTAAAGTTTTATTTTCCTATTTTCCTCCTCTAAAACCAGGGTGCGTCTTAGGCTATGTCCGCACGTTGCTTTTTACCTGCTTTTTTGCTGCTTTTTCAACTGCAGCGTTTAATGCCAAAATGGTTGTGTTCAGCTTTTCAAGCAAAGTTGACAGGTCAATTGTTTTTTGCCATTTGGGTTTTGCACTGCAAAGCTGAGTTTTTGACCAAAGTTCTGCAACAAAAAGGCTGCAGTTTGAACTGCATAGTGCGGACAAGAAACCCAAATTCCCATAGACTTTGCTTGAAAAGCAGAACACAACCATTTTGGCATTAAACGCTGCAGTTGAAAAAGCAGCAAAAAAGCAGGTAAAAAGCAGGTAAAAAGCAACGTGCGGACATAGCCTCATAGTCCGGTGCGTCTTATAGTCCGAAAAATACAGTAGTTGTGGAGAATTTAGTTGATCCCACTATTGTTCTACTGCAAATACTTCACATTAAGCTTGGACTGATGAAGCAATTTGTGAAAGCTCTACTAAAGGAGAGGCTTTTAAGTACATTTGTACCAAGTTTAAGAGACTGCCTGAAGCAAAACTTAAGGAAGGTATTTTTGTGGGTTTGGATATTCGGAAACTCATGAGTTCGAAACAAAAATGAAAACTGCTGAGAAAAGGGCTTGGCATTTATTTTTCAAGACGTGATGTTTCTAGGTAATAACAAATATCCAAAGATTAAGTCCATCATGGAGAAAATGCTGAAAGGCTTCAAAGCATTGGGTTGTCTGATGAATTTGAAGATACATTTTTTTACATTCCCATTTGGACTAATTTTCTTTGGTGCTGTTAGCAAAGAGCTATGAGAAAAATGTTCATCAGCAAACAGTAACAAAATAGGCAAGCACTGCCTTAGGCCCGTTTCACACGTCAGTGAAAAACACTGACGTTCTTCACTGACGTGTAAAACAAGCACATGTCCCTCCGTATTCCGTGATTCACGGCGCACATGGGTTGTCCATGTGCAATCCGTGATTGCATATGGACATTACTCACCTGCCTTCGCTCCTGCTGTCCATGGTGCTGAAGTCTCTGGCTCTGCAGCGTCCGCCCACCGCTCTCAGCAGCTACTTCCTGGTCGGCTGTTCCTGCTCTCATGAATATTCATGACCCAGGCAGGAGCTGCCGAGAGCAGAGGCTGCAGATTGAATCGCAGGTAAGTTGAACATATTTAATATTTAATATGTCCGTGATTTTCTGGTATGTGTTTCCCAGATCACACATGGATCACACCATAGTGTGGTCCGTGGGTCATCAGTGATGCCAGAAAAAAACTGACTTGTCTCCGTGCAGAATCACGGCCACGGGTGTACACTGCATGGAGACAAAAATCACTGATGTGTGAGCAGACCCATTGATTATAATGGGTCTGCGTATGTCAGTGATTCTGGTATGTATAAAAAAAAAAGCACATACGTACCAGAATCACTGACGTGTGAAGGGGGCCATAGAGTAAACTGTCCTCTCTGTGCCATGTACCAAAGGTAACATATGCAAAATAACGAAAGAAACAAGTACATATAAGGCACCAAAGTAGCCCTAAATAGTGGATGCAAAAAGGGTAAGAACCGAGGCTTTATAAAGTGCAATCATGTTTATTATAGTGACAACTCACATAAGACATAAAATTAAAAACATTTAAAAATGAAGAGCAAACAGCTCATCCATGTAAGAAAAGGCATACAACATCCTACCCATTTGTGCCCATAATAGAGGTGCAATGAAACCTATAATTGAACCTCGGAAACACAATATATGAAGGTACAGACCGGCATGCAAATTATATATCACATACACAACAATAAAATACAACCACTGACAAAAATTATGGACTCACGTGGCTGAGGATGTTCATTCAGTTGTTTACATTTGTTTAAAAAAAAAAAGCAGAGCAAAGACATGGCACAAAACTAAAGTAATTTCAAATGGCAAGTTTCTGGCTTAAAACACTAAAAAAAAAATCATGAAAACATAATGTGCTAGCCAGTAACAGTTACTTTTCAAGACCAATCGGGGAAAAATTTTGGAATCACTCAATTATGAGGAAAAAATTAAGTAATCACCCTGTAATTTCAGTACCAAAACTAACAACTGCATCAAATAAGATCTGCTCGTTAGTCTGCATCTAAAAAGGAGTGATCACACCTTGGAGAGCTGTTGCACCAAGTGGACTGACATGAATCATGGCTCCAACATGAGAGATATCATTTGAAACAAAGGAGAGGATTATCAAACTCTTAAAAGAGGGTAAACCATCATGCAATGTTGCAAAAGATGTTGGCTGTTCACAGTCAGCGGTGTCTAAAATCTGGACCAAATACAAACAACATGGGAAGGTTGTTAAAGGCAAACATACGGGTAGACCAAGGAACACAAGCGTCAAGACAAGAAACTTAAAGCAATATGTCTCCAAAACAAGAAATGCACAACAAAACAAATGAGGCACGAATGGGAGGAAACTGGAGTCAATGTCTGTGACCGAACTGTAAGAAATCGCCTAAAGGAAATGTGATTTGCATACAGAAAAACTAAACAAAAGCCATCATTAACACCTAAACAGTAAAAAACAAGGTTACAATGGGCTAAGGAAAGGCAATCGTGGACTGTGGATGACTGGATGAAAGTCATATTCAGTGATGAATCCCGAATCTGCATTGGGCAAGGTGATGATGCTGGAACTTTTGTTTGGTGTCGTTCCAATGAGATTTATAAAAATGACTGCCTGAAGAGAACATGTAAATTTCCACAGTCATTGATGATATGGGCTGCATGTCAGGTAAAGGCACTGGGGAGATGGCTCTCATTACATCTTCAAGTTTACATTGAAATTTTGGACACTTTTCTTATCCCATCAATTGAAAGGATGTTTGGGGATGATGAAATCATTTATCAAGATGATAATGCATCCTGCCATAGAGCAGCAAAAACTGTGAAAACATTTCTTGAAAGAAGACACATAAGGTCAATGACATGGCCTGCAAAAAGTCCGGATCTCAATCCAATTTAAAATCTGTGGTGGAAGTTGAAGAAAATGGTCCATGACATGGCACCATCCTGCAAAGCTGATCTGGCAACAGCAATCAGAGAAAGTTGGAGTCAGATTGATGATGAGTACTCTTTGTCGCTCATTAAGTTCATGCCTCAGAGACTGCAAGCTGTTAGAAAAGCCAAAGGTGGTGCAACAAAATACTAGTGATGTATTGGAATGTTCTTTGTGTGCTTGTTTTTCATGATTCCATAATTTTTTCCTCATAATTGAGTGATTCCATAATTTTTCCCCCCTGTTTGGGCTTGAAACGTAACCATTACTGGCTAGCACATTATGTTTTCATGATTTTTTTTTAGTGTTTCTTAAAGCCAGGAAGTTGCCATTTGAAATGACTTTAGTTTTGTGCCATGTCTGTGATCTGCTTTTTTTTAAACAAAAGTAAACAACTGAATGAACATCCTCAGGGGCAGGTGATTCTATAATTTTTGACAGGGGTTGTATAAAGACAATCTCCGAAAGGAGGCAAATGTGTAATGAAATAAATCAAGTAAAAAATAACCCACAGACAGGCCCACACAATGTAATAGAAGGAAAAGATGTAGCCATGGGAAGAAATGAGCCCTCATCGTCTCCCATGGCTACTTCCTTTCCTTCTTTTTCTTCTTGTATGCAGTTTCCATGCTTGGTCCTCCTAGCTTTATTTCATAAGAATATGGGTTACATTGTGTGGGCATGTCTGATTGCACTTTATATAGCCTCGGTCCTTACCCTTTTTGCATTCACTATTTAGGGCTACTTTGGTGACTTATGTGTACTTGTTTCTTTTGTTATTTTGCAAAGATTTTATCAGGATATCAAAGAGTTGGAATGACGATACCAAGGTAGATGGCATGTGAGCATTTGGGGGACCTCTGCTGGATGCTTTACAGAGAAGATCCACAGGTCTTTAAGAAAAAAGAAGCTTAGAAGAAAAAAGAAAAAGATGCAAAAATTAATTTCCAGTAAAGTTACAGAATAAATGTTCAATACATTTTTATATATAATGTTGTGTACATTTTTGGTTACAATAAAAATCCCCCCTGAGCAAATCATGCGACCAGCTTCTTCATACAGAAGGCGTCTTGAAGTTGTCATCACCAACAAAGGCTTCTGCTCGAAGTACAAAATACATTTCAGTAAGCGTGTATTACTTTTTCCATGTGTCCTTTCTCATTATTACTCATAACTTAATTTATGGACATCTATAGTTTGATTTATTTGTCTGTAAGGATTGGATGGATTGTTACTGACATCTGGTGTGAAATTCATGTGACTAGCACTTTTAGAAATACATTTACTTAGAAAATTTGTGATGTGTTCAATACTTATTTCAACTGCTGAAACACAGGAACAGATACAGTTCTGGCTGAAAGTGTTGTCACCCTTGAAATTGTTCCAGAAAATGAAGTATTTCTCCCCCCAAATTATTGCAATTATATGTTTTGTAATACACGTTTAGTTCCTTTGTGTGTATTGGAGCAACACACAAAAACACTGAGGAAAAAAGGGCAAATTTGACATAATTTCACACAAAACCCCAAAAATGTAACAGACAAAATTGTTGGCGCATTTCAAAAATTGTAGGCAAACAACTTTATTTCCAGCATGTGATGCTGGATCATACTCACCTGTGTCAACTAACAGGTGTGGGCACTATAAAAATCACACCTTAGACCAGTTAAAAAGGGAGAAGTTGACTGAATCTTTGCATTGTGTGTATGTGTGTGCCACACTAAACATGGAAAACATGAAGAGGAGGAGAGAACTGTCTGAGGACTTGAGAACGAAAATTGTTAAAAAATATCAACAATCTAAAGGTTACAAGTTCATCTCCAGAAATCTCTATATGTTCCTTTATTTACGGTTTGCAACATAATCAATAAGTTTACAACTGTAGCAAATCTCATTGGATGTGGACAGCAGAGAAAAATTAATGAAAGGTTGCAATGTAGGATAGTCCGGATGGTGGATAACCAGCTCCAATCAAGTTCTAAGAAATTCAAGCTGTCCTGCAGGCTCAGTGTGCATTAGTGTCAGCATGAACTATCCGTCGACATTTGAGTGAAATGAAATGCTATGGCTGAAGGTCCTCCTTCTGACACAGAGACATAAAAAAGCTAAACTGCAGTTTGCCAAAATGTACTTAAGTAAGCCAAAATCCTTCTGGGAAAGTGTCTTGTGGACAGATGAGACCAAGATAGAGCTTTTTGGTAAAGCACATCATTCTACTTTATCGAAAATGGAATGAGGCCTACAAAGAAAAAAACACAGTACCTGCAGTCAAATATAGTGGAGGTTCAAAGATGTTTTGGGGATATTTTGCTTCCTTTGGTGCTGAATTGCCTTGACTGTGTGCAAGGTATCATGAAATGAAGATTACCAAAGGATTTTGAGTTACAATGTAGTGACCAGTATCAAAAAGCTGGGTTTGTATCCTAAGATATGGGTCTTCCACAGTGGCGTTGTAACTAGAGTTTGATGGGCCCCGGTGCAACATTTGTGCTTGCCCTCCCCTGCATGTTGGTCAGATGTATGGGCCCTTGTAGTATTCTAAATCCCATAAAGACATATGAGTTGCATCCCCTCCTCCTTCATTATATAGTAATGTCCCCCATCCTGGGCTACGTCCTGGTAAGTATGTCTCTCATCCAGGAAAAGAAGACCCCCGTCCTGTTCTATATGTCCCCCATCCTAGACCCTATCCTGGTAATATGTCCCCATAATGATATATATGTTTCACATCCTAAGCCACATCTAGGAAAATATGTTACCATCCTGGTATATATGTCCCCCATCCTGATATACATGTCCTTATTATGGTATATATGTTACCCATCCTGTTGTATATGTCCCCCATCCTGGCATATATGTTCCCCGTCCTGGTATATATGTCCCCAATTGTAGGCCCAGCCTGGTATATATGTCTCTTATCCTGGTATATATTTCCCCATCCTGGTGTATATGTCTCATAACCTTGTATACGTGTCCCTATCCTGTTATATACATCCCCCATCCTGGTATATATGTTCTCATCCTGGGACCATCCTGGTATATCTGTCCCGCATCATGGTATATATGTCCTCATTCAGGACCCATCCTGATATGTATGATCCCCATCCTGGGCACCCTCGGATGCACATCCAGCTAAAGCAGGCAACGGGGTTGACGGGACCCTGTATCCCTGGTACCTCTGCCACTGCGATCATTACACCCCTGGTCTTCTAGCAGGATAATCACCCCAAACATGCTTCAAGAAGCACTCAGAAAAGCATGGAAACAAAGTGCTGCAGAGCTCAGAAGTGGTCAGCAATGAGTCCGGTTCTAAATTTCATTGAATACCTGAGCAAAGATCTTAAAATTACTGTTAGGAGAAGGCACCCTTCAAATATGAGAGACCAGGAGCGCTTTCCAAAAGAGGAGTGATCCAAAATTCCAGTTGAGAGGTGTAGAAGGTTGTTGATGATTATAAGAAGCGATTGCAGCTATTTATTCAAAAGGCTGTGCAACCAAATAATAAGTAGAGGGTGCCAACAATTTTAGGTTTTGTGTGAAATATTGTCCAATGTGCCTTTTTTTCTCAGTTTTTTGTGTTGTTCCAATACAGACAAAGGAAATAAACATGTGAATAACACGACATGTAATCACAATTCTTTTCTCGGAGAAATACTTCACTTTATAGAACAATTTAAATAATGCCAACACTTTCAACCATGACTGTATTTAGGTGCTCACAGCCAATCCCAGTACTGTGTTTGAGGCTATATAATTTTTGGCTTAAAATATTTTCTGCAACCTTGTAATGGTTCTTTTTAGCAGAGTAAATTCTCAATCTCAGATTACAGTAAAAGGGATTTGCATAGCCATTAGCATGAATCATTCAATTAAATATGTTCTAACCTTGAATCTCAATATCCTTTTTATAACAATTAACTAACCTTGTAAGTGTCTGTACTTAATAATAATTGACAAAAGTACTCCTACACTGCAAGAGTCGTACACAGTGTATAAATGCCAAACAAATACATCAACTCAGCTAAGAACATAAACAAGATATACAATAAAGAATGTATTGCTTGTGGTTTTAGAATGGCTTTCTACTAGCACATAGATTTATCCATGAATAGACATAAACCGAGATTTTAAGATGAGAACAAAACAATATGTTCCTGAGGGTCAGGAAAACAAATTTCATAAATTCAATAGAATAGTACTAAAAATGGGCCTGTAATTTCAGTTGGAGTTTCAGAATAAGCGGTCATGTGTGGAAGTTGCCATTAGGGGAGTAGGCAAATTAGGAAGTTGGCCAGGGCCCCCGTGCCAAAGGGGGCCTCTGCAAGACACTAGAGAGCCTATGGTGGGCTAGTTATTATCTGGGCCGCCTGGCTTCAAAACATAAAATATACTGATAATACCAATGCAACATTATCAGTGCAGTTCCCAAGGGTAGGAGGGTAGAAGGGCCTTTTGGTGACATCATGGTCACATGACCAAATTCCTTCACCTTGGAGAGTGTGGAATAACAGAAGAGAAGCCTATAACTCATCATGTGCAAATAGTGCAGACTGTACATATAAGCCTACATTGTACATTAACTGTGGAATATAGTGTAGACTATGTATATATATATATACCGTGTTTCCCCGAAAGTAGGACCCCCCCGAAAGTAAGGCAGGGTGGGGGTTTCGGGGGGGTCCGCCAATGTAGGGCACCCCCCGATTGTAAGGCAGGGTAGCGGGGGGGCCGGGGAATGTAAGGCCGCCTATGGGTGGTGGTCGCGGCGTAATGTAAGGCCGCATATGGGTGGGGGTCCCTGGGGAAAGTACAGGAACTTACCGCTGCCGCTGTTCCCTCGCTCCATCCAGGCCTTCTCCAGTCTCGTGCCACCCGTGGTCCGCCTCCGGTGAATGGCCCCCGCAAGGCTCCCTGCTGGCCATCAGCTCGAGCTGTGATTGGCCAGTCAGCCGGCTCGCAGCTGATTGGCCCTCAGCTCGAGCTGCGATTGGCCAGTCAGCCGGCTCGCAGCTGATTGGCCCTCAGCTCGAGCTGCGATTGGCCAGTCAGCCAGCTCGCAGCTGATTGGCCGAAATCAGCCGCGACGTCACCGCCTGCAGGCTCGCTCCGATTTCGGTAAGTTCCGAAACTGTGTGTGTGTGTGTGTGTGTGTGTACGGTATGTGTATGGCTGCCGTATGGGGCTGTATGTGTCAGTGTGTGTGTGTGTGTACGGTACCGGTACGATATGTGTGTGGGTGCCGTGTGGGGCTGTACCGGTACCGTATGTGTCAATGTGTGTGGTGGCAGAGTGGGGGGCAGAACCACTGTATGGGGAGGCTGCAGGGGGGAGGATGGGGTGGATGCCGGATCTCAAACAATGGGGAGGCTGCAGGGGGGAGGAAGGGGTTGATGCCGGATCTCAAACAATGGGGAGGCTGCAGGGGGGAGGAAGGGGTGGATGCCGGATCTCAAACAATGGGGAGGCTGCAGGGGGGAGGAAGGGGTGGATGCCGGATCTCAAACAATGGGGAGGCTGCAGGGGGGAGGATTGTCATTTTTTTTTCCAATGTAAGGCCTCCCCCGAAAGTAAGGCAGGGTGGGACTTTTGGGGGTAAAATTAATGTAAGACAGGGCCTTACTTTCGGGGAAACACGGTATATATATATATATATATATAAGCCTGGATTGTATACAGTATATCATTAACTGTGCGCACAGTGCATACTGTACATAGACTGTATATATATATATATATATATATATATATAAAAAAAAAAGCATAGCTTGCATACACAACACAATTTATTATTTATATGGTTTAGCCTGTATTTATAAATATAGATTGTATATATCATTAACTGTGTATATGGCCTTAACAGGACAGGTGTCTGAACTAGTCAGGCTACTATCCTAGTCTGCCCTTTTTTACACTGACATTGATTGCCTCAGGGTAAGCTTTTAATACTAGAGAAAGGACTGTCCCTACTGCGCACACCTTATTGCGATGGGATTATACAGTGAAGGAAATAATTATTTGATCCCTTGCTGATTTTGTAAGTTTGCACACTGACACACACATGAACAGTCTATCATTTTAAGGGTAGGTTAATTTTAACAGCGAGAGACAAAATATCTAAAATAAAATCCAGAAAATCACATTGTACAAATTATAAAAATTGAATTGAATTTTGCAGAGAGAAATAAGTATTGGATCCCCTACCAACCATTAAGAGTTCTGGCTCCTACAGACCACTTAAGCTGGGTTCACACTAAACGACAGCGACAACGACGTCGCTGTTACGTCACCATTTTCGGTGACGTAACAGCGACCTTGTAAGTCGCTGTTATGATCGCTGCTTAGCTGTCAAACACAGCAGAAGCAGCAATCATAACGTCGCTGTGTTACATGTTCAGAGAGCAGGGAGCCGCGCTTAGCGCTGGCTCCTTGCTCTCCTAGGTACAGTACACATCGGGTTAATTAACCCGATGTGTGCTGCAGCTACATGTCACAGTGCAGAGAGCAGGGAGCCGCGCGCACTGCTTAGCGCTGGCTCCTTGCTCTCTTTGCTACAGTATACATCGGGTTAATTACCCGATGCATACTGCAGCCACATGTCACAGTGCAGGAGCTGGCGCTGGCAGCAAGGGCGGAGGCTGGTAACCAGCGTAAACATCGGGTAACCAGGGAAAGGACTTCCCTTGGTTACCCGATGTTTACGCTGGTTACAGCTTACCGCAGCTGCCAGTGCCGGCTCCTGCTCGCTTCATTTCGTCGCTCTCTTGCTGTCACACACAGCGATGTGTGTGTCACAGCGGGAGAGTGACGACGAAAAAATGAAGCTGGACATTCAGCAACGACCGGCGACCTCACAGCAGGGGCCAGGTCGTTGCTGGATGTCACACACAGCGACAGCGACGGGACGTCGCTGCAACGTCACAGAAAATGGTGACGTAGCAGCGACGTCGTTGTCGTTGTCGCTGTGTGTGACACCAGCTTTAGACACTCCTAATCAACTCGTTACCTGCATTAAAGACAACTGTCTTACATTGTCACCTAAGAATTAATCAGTCAGACTCTAACCTCTACAATATGTGCAAGACCAAAGAGCTTTATAAGGATGTCAGGGACAAGATCATAGACCTGCACAAGGCTGGAATGGGCTACAAAACCATAAGTAAGATGCTGAGTGAGAAGGAGACAACTGTTGGTGTAATAGTAAGAACATGGAAGAAATACAAAATGAGTGTCAAACGACATCGATCTGGGGCTCCATGCAAAATCTCACCTTGTGAGGTATCCAAGATCATGAGGAAGGTGAGAGATCAGCCTAAGGCTACTTTCACACATCCGGCTTGAGCCGTGCGGCTCAATCCAGCTGTGAAACCTATGCAACGGATGCGGTGAAAACACCGCATCCTTTGCATAAGTTTTTACATGCGGCCGGTCCGTTTTTTTCCGGTTGCGGCACGCTACTGAGCATGCGCAGTAGAAGAAACCGCATGCGGCGGCCAGATGCGTTTTTTTCCGCATCGCGCCGCATCCGGCGTCCATAGGCATGCATTGAAAAATGCGCCGCAGCGGCCGGGTGCGTCACGATGCGGTTATTTTGCCGGAGCAAAAAACGTTGCAGGCAACGTTCCATCCGGCCGCGGCATCGGCGAAATCTGCCGCATGCGGCAAAAACCGGACCGAACGCAAGCCCCTGCGGCACAATACGGCACTAATGTAAGTCTATGCAAAAAAACCCGCAACCGGCGGCAAAAAAAACGGTTGCGGTTTTTCTGCAGAGCGCCGTATTGTGCCGCAGAGCAAAAACCAGATGTGTGAAAGTAGCCTAAAACTACACTTGGGGAACTTTTCTCAAGGCAGCTGGGACCACTGTCACCAAGCAAACCATTGGTAACACATTACGCCGTAATGGCTTAAAATTCTGCAGTGCCTGCAAAGTCCCACTGCTCAAGAAGGCACATGTGCAGGCCCTTTCTGAAGTTTGTCAGTGAACACCTGGATGATTCTGAGAGTGATTGGGAGAAGGTGCTGTGGTCAGATGAGGCAAAAATTTAGCTCTTTGGCCTTAACTCAACTTGCCATGTTTGGAGGAAGAGAAATAATGCCTATGATCCAAAGGTCCTAAAGGGCACTGGACTACTTCACAGCATCAATGGAACAATGGATGGAGCCATGTACCATAAAATCCTGAGTGACAACCTATTTCTCTCCACCAGGACATTAAAAATGGGTCGTGGTTGGGTCTTCCAACACAACAATGACCCAAAACATACAGCCAAAGGAACAAAGGAGTGGCTCAAAAATAAGCGCATTAAGGTGATGGAGTGGCCTAGCCAGTCTCCAGACCTTAATCCTTTAGTTAACTTATGGAGGAAGCTGAAGCTCCAAGCTGCCAAGTGACAGCCTCAAAATCTTAATAATTTAGAGATAATCTGCAAAGAGGAGTGGACCAAAATTCCTCCTGACATGTGTGCAAACCTCATCATCAACTACAAAAACGTCTGACTGCTGTGCTTGCCAACAAGGGTTTTGCCACCAAGTATTACAGTGCCTACAAGTAGTCTTCAACCCCCTGCAGATTTAGCAGGTTTGATAAGATGCAAATAAGTTAGAGCCTGCAAACTTCAAACAAGAGCAGGATTTATCAACAGATGCATAATTCTTACAAACCAACAAGTTATGTTGCTCAGTTAAATTTTAATAAATTTTCAACATAAAAGTGTGGGTCAATTATTATTCAACCCCTAGGTTTAATATTTTGTGGAATAACCCTTGTTTGCAATTACAGCTAATAATCGTCTTTTATAAGACCTGATCAGGCCGGCACAGGTCTCTGGAGTTATCTTGGCCCACTCCTCCATGCAGATCTTCTCCAAGTTATCTAGGTTCTTTGGGTGTCTCATGTGGACTTTAATCTTGAGCTCCTTCCACAAGTTTTCAATTGGGTTAAGGTCAGGAGACTGACTAGGCCACTGCAACACCTTGATTTTTTCCCTCTTGAACCAGGCCTTGGTTTTCTT
This sequence comes from Anomaloglossus baeobatrachus, assembly GCF_048569485.1. NCBI lineage: Eukaryota > Metazoa > Chordata > Amphibia > Anura > Aromobatidae > Anomaloglossus > Anomaloglossus baeobatrachus. Next base: position 571,611,294 of record NC_134354.1, read on the forward strand.
GGCTGTGTGGTTTGGGTCGTTGTCTTGTTGGAAGATGAAATGACGACCCATCTTAAGATCCTTGATGGAGGAGCGGAGGTTCTTGGCCAAAATCTCCAGGTAGGCCGTGCTATCCATCTTCCCATGGATGCGGACCAGATGGCCAGGCCCCTTGGCTGAGAAACAGCCCCACAGCATGATGCTGCCACCACCATGCTTGACTGTAGGGATGGTATTCTAGGGGTCGTATGCAGTGCCATCCAGTCTCCAAACGTCACGTGTGTGGTTGGCACCAAAGATCTTGATCTTGGTCTCATCAGACCAGAGAACCTTGAACCAGTCTGTCTCAGAGTCCTCCAAGTGATCATGAGCTCGTCTGGAACGGAGACCATTGCGGTGGAGTACGTTACTTATGGTATTGACTGAAACCAATGTCCCCACTGCCATGAGATCTTCCCGGAGCTCCTTCCTTGTTGTCCTTGGGTTAGCCTTGACTCTTCGGACAAGCCTGGCCTCGGGACGGGTGGAAACTTTCAAAGGCTGTCCAGGCCGTGGAAGGCTAACAGTAGTTCCATAAGCCTTCCACTTCCGGATGATGCTCCCAACAGTGGAGACAGGTAGGCCCAACTCCTTGGAAAGGGTTTTGTACCCCTTGCTAGCCTTGTGACCCTCCACGATCTTGTCTCTGATGGCCTTGGAATGCTCCTTTGTCTTTCCCATGTTGACCAAGTATGAGTGCTGTTCACAAGTTTGGGGAGGGTCTTAATTAGTCAGAAAAGGCTGGAAAAAGAGATAATTAATCCAAACATGTGAAGCTTATTGTTCTTTGTGCCTGAAATACTTCTTAATACTTTAGGGGAACCAAACAGAATTCTTGTGGTTTGAGGGGTTGAATAATAAATGACCCTCTGAATAAACTTTTCACAATTTAAAAAAAAAAAAAATAAATAAAAAAAGAAATAACATTCTTTTTTGCTGCAGTGCATTTCACACTTCCAGGCTGATCTACAGTCCAAATGTCACAATGCCAAGTTAATTCCGAATGTGTAAACCTGCTAAATCTGCAGGGGTTTGAATACTACTTGTAGGCACTGTAAGTCTTTTTGCCAGAGGGATCAAATACTTATTTCTCTCTGCAAAATGAAAATACATTTATAGAATTTATACAATGTGATTTCTGGATTTTATTTTGGATATTCTATCTCTCACTGTTAAAATTAACGTACCCTTAATATAGACTGACCAAACTTACAAAATCAGCAAAAGATCAAATACTTTGAAAAAAAAAAATAAAATCAAATAAAACATGCAAATGTGTCTTTTTAGACAGTGTATGTAAACGTTTGGTTTCAACTGTATGCAACAAGATACAGCAAAAAAAAGGTAATCCAGCAGCTCGTTCAAAATATAAAACAAGTCTTTATGTCATAATGTTAAAAGACCATCACTGGGTCAGAAGTGGAAATACATATAATGTGTCTTGCGTCTTACGCTTGTCAAGGCTCTTAATAGACATGATTAAGAGCCCTGACGGGCTTGTGAGATGCAAAACATATTGTATGTACAGGACTTCCACTTCTGACCCCAGTGATGGTCTTTTAATATTATGAAATAAAGACTTGTTTTATATTTTGGACGAACTGCTAGATTACTTTTTTTGCTGGGTCTTGTTGTGCTTTACTGTGCCCTTGGACAAGGAGCTCCCGCCATGCACTGTCCACACACAGGAGATCATATTTTTGGGGTGAGCTGAAAACCCTGTTTTTCTCTTTTGATTGGATATACAAACACATATGCAGTGGATATAAAAAATCTATACACCCCTGTGGTTGTGGTTGTGCAGGAAATTCTTCTTCATCTTCAACTTTTTAGCAGAAGCCTGAAGGTTTATTACAAAATTGACTGATTTGGAACTGATCTTAATTTCGTTAACTTTTATAAAGCCCCAGTTCCAGCAGATGAAAAACAGCCCCAAAGCATAATGCTGCCTCCAAAATGCTTCACCGTGGGTATGGTATTCTTTTGGTGACACGCAGTGATGACGCTGAAACAAACATTTTCAATTCTGTAACCATCCCCTGCCCAGGTATATGCCCCCCATGTTCCTGCATAGTCAGATACAGCCAATATACAGTACCTATCAGGGACAAATTTATAAGATTATCCCCAAGACAGTAACCTTTTTAAAAAAAAATAAATAAATAAAGGGGTGGGTCACGTTCTATTGTTAGTTCAGCCTCCCTCACAAATTGATCAGCACTTCTGTCCATAAAATAGATGCTGTGTAACTACTGGTGCGACTAGACTAGTCCATCAGCCTCATTGAAAAGAGTAGCAACATTCCCATGTGAGGTGTTTCTCAAATGAAGGAGGCTGATGTCCTATTCTGGTCACATGCTCTTCCACCAGTTGTCATTGTATGAACAGAAGTGGTGGCCTGTTTAGGGGTAAAACTACACTAAGAAGGGAAAGTGACCGAACCCTTTCATTTTTTACTTCAGTGCTTTTGTTATTAAAGGGCTATCAAACATCCTGTTTTTTTATAATCACAGCAAGTTAAATATTGCCATGTGGTACCGGCAAATCCAACATTTTATATCATGACTTCTCAATTCATTAAAAATTACATTTCAGCGCACCTCAATTGCACTCTCCTATTAGTCTAAGCAGTAGAAATAGGAAAATCATAAACTGAGCATGCTCATCTTAAAAAATTATCCTATCCAATTGGGATTTGTACTCCACTAACCAAACATCTCATGTATGTTTAAGATGTTTAGCTGATGCTTGTTAGGACATATGTTGAGGAATTTTAACATACCCAATCTATGGTGTATTTAGGAGGGTATGTGGGGCTCAAAATTTATATAGGAGGCCACGTGGGCTCATAATGCATAATAGAGGTCATATGATGCTCACAAAGTATATAGGAGGCTAGCTATGTGGAAGCTCAGAAATGTATATAGGAGGCTATGTGGTGGCTCATAAAGTATATAGGATGCTATTTGGAGCTCATAATGGACATAGGAGGCTATGTGAGGGCTCAAACTGTATATAGGAGGATTTATAGGGACTCATACTGTATATATGAGGCTACATTGATGAGCAAAAGGGACAACAATGTTTTGAACTTTTGACTTTCTGGCTCCATATCTGATCATCCACTATATCTTTGAGCGTGAGACTACCTTCATTTTATAGACAGTCATCTCATTGGCTATCTCATACATAAATTTGACTTGCAATTATATAGCATATGGTTAGTTGGACAGATACTTTTCATGTCACTGTATTGTTACAGTTTTGTTGCTGGTGGTGGAAAAATCTTTTTCTTCCTGTATACTACAAATTACAACCTGTTCTCACATTTCCTAATAGCTCAGTGTTTTTTAGGCTGCTTCCCAAGCGAAAGGTCACTGGTTTCAATTAAAGAGGAGCATCATTCAGCTTATCAATAGCGGTCTCTTGGCCAAGAAAATTGCCAAACTGCATCATGTGAGGGCTATGACAGTAGGAAAATATGAAATGCAGTCCATCCATTAATTCAAATGCCAAGAGGTGGACGCCCAAGCAAAATTTCAGAGTCAATAAGTCGTCTCATCACAAGGTCTATCAGTTCTGGCGCGACAAACACTGCAGTGGAGGTGGCTTGTATGCTTCATAATAATGAGATCACAGACGTCCATGTAAGCACTGTACAAAGCACATTACACAAGTCTGGAATAGTGGCCAGAAAAAGGTGAAGAAGCCTTAACTTCAAAATAATGTATTTAGGAATCTATGTTAGGGTTCATGCTCTATTTTGGAGGCTATGTGAGTGCTCATACTGCATTTATAAAACTATGTGCAGGCTTATTCTGTATTTACGAGACCGTGGGCTAACACTGTATTTAGGAGACTGTGGGCTCATACTGTATAGACAAGGTTATGTGGGGTCTCACACTTATGTAGGGGCTAAGTAGGGGCTCACACTGCATATACAAGAGCTATGTGGGGGCTCACACTGTATATAGAGAGGCTATGTGGGGGACATATACTGTATATAGGGGCTATGTGGGGGCCTCTACTGTATGTAGGGGCTGTGTGTGGGCTCATACTATATATAGGGAGCCAGTTTGTGTGCTCATATGGTATATAGAAAGGCTATGTGGGGGTTCATACTTTTTATAGAGAGGCTATTTGGAGGGCTCATACTGTATATAGAAGGCTATGTGGGCCTCACACTGTATATAGAGGAGCTATGTGAGGGCTCACACTGTATCTAGGGCTCATACTGTGTATAGAGAAGCTATGTCGGCTGCTCATATTGTATATGGGGGCTATGTGGGGGCTCACACATTATGTAGTGGGCTGTGTGTGAACTCATATTATATATAGGGAGGCAGTGTATAGGCTCATATGGTATATAGAAAGGCTATGTGGGGGCTCATACTTTTCATAGAGAGGCTACTTGGGGGCTGATAATGTATATAGAGAGGCTATGTAGGGGGACTCATACTGTACATAGGGGCTATGTAGAGGCTCATACTGTATGTAGGAGGCTGTGTGGGGGCTCATACTGTATATAAGGAGGCTGTGTGGGGGTTCATACTATTCATAAGGGAGCTATGTGGGAGTGTAGCGCCCCTGACCCGGTCAGGCACCACTGAGCACTGCACCCATGCTGGGACAGAACTTCCAGGTAATCCTAAAGGCCAGAATGAGGTGTGTACGCACAGACACATAGCAACCAGGTCTCCCACAACTTTAGAGGGGACCCTTGAGTAGTCTCCAGAGAGGGCTAGCCTTCAATTCTTTTCAAGGGGTGTAGTGGAGGGGCTGGGAGCTAAAGTGCATAGGCTGTCAGGAAAGGAGTGGAGCGAGCCAGTCTATTAGTGGTGAGCGGCGGTTGCTAAGGGATACGGGCGCTCACACTAGTCAGACCCTGTGCGGTGTAGTGACAGTTGGCGGGGGAGAATGGTTACCAAGTCACTCAGTCAGAGAAGATGGGGGCTGCCGGTACTAGGCACGTACGGGGAACAGGTGCCTAGAGTAGACTCAAGTTTAACTATCTGCTAAACCTGCTAATGAGGGGAAGTACAAGTACCTCACCAACCACACAGAGTCCGAGCCTCAGCAGCATCGCGGGGACCCATAAGGAGACAGAGCTAGAAGCCATCTCACCTGGTCCACGCTGCCGGCAAACGGTCCAAAAAGGGAGAAAAGGCAGTAGCGACTCCCTGGATAGACCCCCACGGTACTTCAGGTCAGGGGGTTACCCGCACACAGAAGTGCTAGGAAGGAGAGCTACCTGTTACCCTTAGACTGGCCTGAAGGAGCCCCTGGTCCTACCAGGTTCATCGCAGCAACGCCCGTGTCAGCTCACAAAAGCATCTATGTGAGTAAAAACCACTTAAATGACTTTTGGACTCTGCCTGAATTATTCTGGGACCCGTTATTCTACACACCTGAGCCCCTGGGGCCTGCTTCACTCACGGGAGGCCACACCATCTGACTGCAGACCCCATCAGCCCCAGACGCTCATAAAATCTGCAGTGGTGGTCATCCATATCCCTGAGCGCAAGCCGTGAGTGGCGTCACGACACTTACAAAAACTAACATACCTGTTTGCCATATTAAAAGTAGACCCTGTGGCGTCACTGAAGCTGGATCAATGTCCCTGGGGCGTCAATGTGGCTTATACTGTATATACTGTAGGGGGCTATCTGATGGCTCATACAGTATTTAGGGGGCTGTGTGTGGGCTCATACTGTATATAGTGGGATGTCAACATACTTAATTCTGTTCAATATTAGTGATATTATTATTATTATTTAACAAATAGAATTAATATGGTAATATTAGTATAGAACATAATTAATTTCAGCCTATTGGTTTGGCCCTCTATACCAGTCACGGTTTCTCATCTGGCCCCTCGGGAAAATTAAATAGAAGAAAAAAAATAATCCAGCTTCCGGAATAATATAAAATCTTGTGCAAGCTTTATTTTAAAGGACACAAAAAATACTTGTCATTAAAAGGGACAAAATAGGGAGCCTCAGGCTTGACAAAGAACGCAGGGAGTATTCGAAACGCGTAGCCGCACATGGGCTCCCTATTTTGTCCCTTGTAATGACAAGTATTTTTTACGTCCTGTAAAATAAAGCTTGCACAAGATTTTATATTATTCCGGAAGTTGGATTATATTTTTATTCTATTGGATCCCTGCACTACTAGAGTGTTATCCTTGCATGCTGGACCTTACCACAACTGAGCTGGATCACCTTCTTTTCTCGGGAAAATTAAATACCCACTCTTGCACTAGTGTCTTCGATATGTCAGATGACATTCATCTATTAAAGTCTATGGGTGCGCAAAAGAAACTGGATCAATATAGATCATCTGTACAGCATCAGATCTTTAAATTGCATTAACATACAAAACTGTATTTGGTCTTCTAAATTTTATTAATTGCTGATGTATAAAAAAGGATGATGTATGGATGTAGCAGTCTGACATACGAATAGCATACAAACTGCATAGTATGACAATACAGATGAAAAATCATTTTTTTCTGGATGAAAATCAGATTATTTTTTTGTAGGATTATGTGGGTTTAGCCTAACTGAGGACATTGATGTGCTGCTGGGGTGTGAAAATGTGCTTACTTTTAAGAACACACTCTGTTAAGGAGTTTTGTAAACCCTATAATGCCAGTTACAAAGTGAAGAATAGTAATTAGATCAGGCAATGTCACGAGTGTGTCATGTGTGAAACAAAGTCATGTGGTTTCTGGCTATCAAAGGTCACAGCGTTTGGCTGCACAGAGTGCTTCCTACCTTTCCATTGTTCCTGCTGTCAGTATTCATTGGTATACAGTAGGTAGCTTCCTGGCTGGATTCATGTCTCTCCCTTTTAGACCGAGCAGGAGCTCGCGTTCCACCCAGCTGTTGATTATCAGTATTCCCTTGGTGTTTAAATACCGCTTCCTTCTTTTGGACTGTGCTAGTGATATTTTCAGTTCCTTCAAGCTGAGTTTGTAAACAGGTGGTTTGTACTCCTCTTTGATATTGTTACTGAAAGCTCTGCAGAACTTCTACCTGAGTCATCTGTAGCTAAGTAGTTCATGCTTTCCCCCCGTGTACCCCCCTTGTGTCTTCTATAGTTGTGTAGTGGGGTTGATGAAGAGCTCATCCCATCCATTCCCTATTAGGGCCCAGCAGTAGGGATACCTAGGGTTAGGTATCCGGCTCGATGCATTGGTGTGGAACCTATCTAGGGTGGTGAGGGGCCCCCTGTGACCAGCAATAGGTTTGGTTAGGGGTCACCATCTTCCCTCTTCTTAGACAGAGGGTTTCCCTTCCCTTTCAGCGTGCGCTTGGTACATCCCCGTACCTAGCATGACAGGCAATAAGTCTATATGACCTTTATAGTAGAGTAATGGCACTGCTAAAGGCAGTGCTATAAGCTGTGGGTTTCAGACTGGTATAGCACCAGATTGCCATAGTGTAATATAACTAATAGTGAATGGAAAAGAATAAATGCTCATTAGTCACAATCACATTTAGCTGAAATACCCTGTAGAAAAAGCTCATCTCCTCTGAAGTTGCTTCTGTTACCCTGAAGGTCATCACCGCATTGCATCTTCAACTTCCCGAAGTTCAGTATTCTATAGCTCGTTATTTTGTATTATGTTATAAATGTACTAATTCATTAGCTACTCAAGGTATACTGGAATTTAGAACGCTAGACCCATGAATTACTGATCACTCTGAATGTGAAGATGACACAGATATGATAAGAGCCAGGCAATGTCGGTCTTGACATTTTCCTTTCACCCAAACATGAATGCGGATATTGAGCAGTTATTCTTTCCCGTGTGCTATAAGTGATATTTCTAAATGACAGCTTTTTGCTTGTTTGTTTTTATGGCAGATGTTCATTTATCTCAACTATTTTGCAGACATACAACAGACTGAATACATCATATAAAACACAGTATGTTCCCACCATCAGCAATTAATTTGTAAAGCAAAGAATGCCGGGCATACCCAATAAATTAATTATTAATATTAACCACACATGGATAAAGTTTACTTCCATGAACTGTAATGTATCAGGATTTGTAAGGTTGGCTTCACGTGCATCATTTGTGTTTGCCCACTGGTTTTATGCCTTAGCCAAATATATCTGATAGCCTTTTTATACAATTTTTGCACTTGCACAAGGAGATTAAAACTGGTGCCAAGACAACTCCCACAGGAAAACAAAGTCAGTTCTAGAATCAGTATTTGTACTATGCCAGAGGGAAATAAAACTAGATTGCCGGATATATCACTGTATACAATAGCTTTATAGTTGACTCTGAATTGTATCCGGTATAGGACTCTGTCCACATTTGTGCTGAAAGTTGTGTTAGGAGTCTTCATTGCAGATTAAAAAAGAAATAGCACATGTCACGCCTCCGGGGTGGTTGTACCGCCCGTCACTCACCACTCTGGTCCCCGTCCGCCCTGTTCCCGACCACTGTGCCCGTTGTCCTCCACTGGCGCCCCCTGCCCACAGGTCAGAGTGTCGCGAATCGCTCCCTACTCAGGCTCCTGCAAGCCTGCACTCTGCTTCCTCTCCTGTGTCTCCTGCTCTGGCGTCCGGATCTTGGGGTTCGCACATGCGCACTAGGGTGTGGGCGCACGTTCTAACCTTTTCTTAAAGGGGCAGCATCACTTAACCCGGATATTTCTCTGATGAACTCTGACAGGTACTGGGTACTTAAGGCTTCTTTTCCCACTGGGTGGTGCTTGTTCAATGTGTCCCTGTAGCCTTGTCTCTCGTGCTAGTTGTTCAAGACCCTCTGTGCCTCGTACTCTGATTAATTCTGTCTCTGCCTGCAGATCCTGAGTGACAGTCTGAGAATGTTCGTCCTTCCATCTCTCCAAGTCCCTTTCACTTGCCTGCTACCTCCCGTGACAGCCAGCTGTGGTCTCTACCTGATCCCGCCGGCCTGCACCTGTCTTTACTTCTGGTCTTCATCTGATGCCACCAGGCTGCACCTATCTTGGGCCAGTTACTGCCTCATCCGTAGACCCGAACAGGAAGCCATCTACTCTGCTAATCCCGGATGCCATGCATTTAGGCCTTCTGGGGTTGCGCCTGACAGTCCCTGTATAGGGGTTAGCTCATGGTTGCTCCCTCAGGGGAGTCCGGTGCATGGTCCCCTCCTGGAATGTTGTTACAGCACAACATCTGGAAGTTGTGCTAGGAGCCTCTAGTGAAGATTACAAGAAGAAATAGCATGGCATCTGTAAGTTGTGTTAGGAGCCTCCAATGTAGATTACAAGAAGAAATAGCACAGCATCTAGAAGTTGTGTTAGAACTCTTCATTGTAGATTGCAAGAAGAAGTAGCACAGCATCTGGAAGTTGTGTTAGGAGCCTTCAATGCAGATTACAAGAAGACGTAGCACAGCATCTAGAAATTGTGTTAGGAGCCTCCAATGTAGATTAAAAGAAGAAATAGCACAGCATCTGGAAGTTGTGTGAGGAGCCTCCAATGCAAATTACAAGAGGAAATAGCACAGCATCTGGAAATTGTGTTAGGAGCCTCCAATGTAGATTACAAGAAGAAATAGCTTGACATTTTGAAGTTGTATTAGGGGCCTCCAATGCAGATTACAAGAAGAAATAGCACGACATCTGGAAGTTGTGTTAAGAGCCATCATTGAAGATTACAATAAGAAATAGCGTGATATCTGGAAGATGTGTTAGAAGCCTCCAATGCAGATTACAAGAAGAAATAGCATGGCATCTGGAAGTTGTGTTAGGAGCCTCCAATGCAGGTTACAAGAAGAAACAGTATGGCATCTGGAAGTTTTGTTAGGATCCTCCAATGCAGATTACAAGAAAAAATAGCACAGCATCAGAAAGTTGTGTTAGGAGCCTACAATGTAGATTACAGGAAGAAATAGCATGGTGTCTGGAAGTTGTGTTAGGAGCCTTCATTGAAGATTTGAAAAAAAATTCATCATCACTAATATGGAAACACAGCAGGCAATATTAAAGTCAAGGGGTTTCAATGCTCCCATTGAGTTTATCATATCATGGATCCATCAGTGGCAGGAATTCCTAATGCAGACGTGAATGAGAATCTAAAAAGCAATGCTTACAGAATAGTAGCAGGATAATAGCTTTCATGTTTTGCCAAAAGAATCTAAAAGGAAAATAACAGTAATTACACAATTACTTATGACAACATTTTGCTTATATTGTGTTCCTTTTTTTTTAAACAAACACTTGTTTTTCCAGACTCTTAGAGGGGTTACTCCCATCTGTGCCCTTCACGATCGAGTTGGGAATAGCTACTTCTGGCTCACAGCCATCAAAGCTTCCACCAAAGCCACTGCACGGTGTTCACACTCCTCTGGCGGCTTCTCCTCTTTTGAAAAAGCCGGCCGCTCATTAATCCATCTTGTATTCCCTGCTTCCCCCGCCCACTGGCGCCTTTGATTGGTTGCAGTCAGACACGCCCCCACACTGAGTGACAGCTGTCTTAATGCAACCAATCACAGCCGCCGGTGGGCGTGTCTATATCAAGCAATAATAAAAATAAATAAATAATTAAAAAAAAACGACGTGCTGTCCCCCCCAATTTGGATACCAGCCAGGGTAAACCACACGACTGAAGTCTGATATTCTTCTTCTCCACGTTATGGGGAGCCCCCCAGCCTAACAATATCAGCCAGCAGCCACCTGGAATTGCCGCATCCATTAGATGCAACAGCCCCGGGACTCTACCCGGCTCATCCCAAATTGCCCTGGTGCGGTGGCAAACGGGGTAATAAGGAGTTAATGGCAGCAGCCCATAGCTGCCACTAAGTCCAAAGTTAATCATGGCAGGCGTCTCCCCGAGATACTTTCCATGATTAACCTGTAAGTTAAAGAAAATAAACACACACATCCAAAAAATCCTTTATTTGTAATGAAAGACAAAAAAATACCCTCTTTCACCACTTTATTAACCCCTCAAAAACACCTCCAGGTCCAACGTAATCCACGCAAAGCACAGCTGATCGCGCGGCTCACTGCAGTCACTCAGGGGATTTGCGATCACAGGTGAGTCCTTCACTTGTGACTGCAAATCAAGCCACACCAGACGCACAGAGCCGCGCGGTGAAGTTCATCCGAGTTCATTCTGATCGCGCGGCTCTGTCTCGCAGCCAGCCATGCTCTTTTTGACAGTGCGGTCCCACTCGGCTCTACTGCAAGTCTATGGGGATGCTGCAGAGCCGAATCGGAGCGCACTGTCAAAAATGTGCGTTCTGGATGCTTTTCCCACTCTATCTATGGCAGAGCAAGCATCCAGAACGCATGAAGTCTCTAGGAATGTGTGCATGTTGCGTTCTGCCGAATGCGTCTCAGAATTGAGCTTTTTTGGCTGCGTTCTGAGACGCACATGCTGTGACTTACACGCTGCAGAATAGAACGCAACATGCGCACGTGGCCTAAGGCTATATGTGCATTGCAGTTTTAACTGCACCCAAACTGTATCTTGTCACAGAGTGCCTGGAAATGTAAAAAAAAAGTTTGTAATATTGGTACTTTTTTGGTGCATTTTTTTTGCGTTTTTGTTTGTCAGTATAGAAAGTGTGACAAAACTGCGACAAAAAAGCAAGAAGAATGAACATGCTGCATTTTTTTGTCAGAAGTTTATGACAAATAAATTCCAGACAAAAGAAAGGCAACGTACGCACAGCTAATCTGAATCTCATAGACTTTGCTGGGAAGTCAAAAGTCAGAACTTTCTGGCAATAAAACTGACCAAAAAAGCAACAAAAACTACAGCAGGCGCATATAGCCTTACTCCTATAGAACTGAATTGTAGTTATGGAAATAGCGCAGCATAGACAGCTACACTGTTTGCATAACACTAATTAAATTTCTAATTTAGCTATGCAAACCATGCAGCGCCTCTGGTGGCTGGGAGTTAGAAGCAATTAGTCCTTCCCTCAACCATGAATGGCCGTGAGAGAAATAACCCTTTAATGACATTACTTGTTTGCGTTTGTTAGCTGTAATGCAATGGTTAACAAAAGAACTCACAAACTTGGTATTTTATGAAATGATGCTAAAATTCTAAGTCAAATGATTGTTACACTTTTAGACATCTTAATCTCATTTGATAAGATGCTAAATAGACAATCTACAAAACACTTTGGATTTAATTAACTAAGGGGTGCTTCACACATAGCAAGATCGCTACCGAAATCGCTGCTACGTCACGGTTTTGGTGACGCAACAGTGACCTCCTTAGCGATCTCGCTGTGTGTGACACTGAGCAGCGATCTGGCCCCTGCTGTGAGATCGCTGCTCATTACACACAGCCCTGGTTCGTTTTCTTCAAAGGCGCTCTCCCGCTGTGACGCACACATTGCTGTGTGTGATAGCGAGAGAGCGACGAAATGAAGCGAGCAGGGAGCAGGAGCCGGCATCTGGCAGCTGCGGTAAGCTGTAACCAAGATAAACATCGGGTAACCAAGGGAAGCCCTTTCCCTGGTTACCCGATATTTACCTTCGTTACCAGCCTCCGCCGCTCTCACTGTCAGTGCCGGCTCCTGCTCTCTGCACATGTAGCTGCAGTACACATCGGGTAATTAACCCGATGTGTACTGTAGCTAGGAGTGCAGGGAGCCAGCGCTAAGCAGTGTGCGCGGCTCCCTGCTCTCTGCACATGTAGCGACGTTATGATCGCTGCTGCGTCGCTGTGTTTGACAGCTAAGCAGCGATCATAACAGCGACTTACAAGGTCGCTGTTACGTCACAGAAAATGGTGACGTAACAGCGACGACGTTGTCGCTGTCGCTATGTGTGAACCCAGCCTAAGATGAGCTTCAACACTGTTGGCCTTGATGAGGGGCTGTACTGAAGTCAGAGCTGCCTGATTCATTAAGAAGCGCAGTCCTCCTAATGAATCAGGCAAGTCCGAAAAGTGGCATACGCCTCATTGCACTAATCTTACTCCAGTTAGGGACTGGAGTAAGATTCCTGTGAAAAGTATGCCGTAGCTCATCATGAACTAGGTGTGCTGAGGCTCCAACCCGCTACCCCGTTCCACCACCTGGCCAAAACTGTTGTGAAAATATCAAAATTTGCACAATTTTGGAGGAAACTCTAGTTGCACAACAATTTTGTGACTTTTCAAAGTGTGTTATGCCAGAAATGTGTCAAAAACACTTTGACGAGTCAGGGCCTTAATTTGGAAGCTATGCTTTTTACCTTTATAAAAATCAAAGCAAACCACCCTGACCAATTGACATGAACTAAATCATGATGGCTAGGGATTGAGCATTTCCAAAATGCATGCCTTGTTGGGTGTTTATAGCATGCAGTAATTAGTATCTGTAAAAGGTAGTCCCACGAAAAACCTAGTTGGGTCATGGCCATGGGCATCCACGACACATTGAGGCATGTAAAGCTGGTGTCACACACAGCGACAACGACAACGACGTCGCTGCTACGTCACCATTTTCTGTGACGTTGCAGCGACGTCCCGTCGCTGTCGCTGTGTGTGACATCCAGCAACGACCTGGCCCCTGCTGTGAGGTCGCCGGTCGTTGCTGAATGTCCAGCTTCATTTTTTCGTCGTCACTCTCCCGCTGTGACACACACATCACTGTGTGTGACAGCGAGAGAGCGACGAAATGAAGCGAGCAGGAGCCGGCACTGGCAGCTGCGGTAAGCTGTAACCAGCGTAAACATCGGGTAACCAAGGGAAGTCCTTTCCCTGGTTACCCGATGTTTACGCTGGTTACCAGCCTCCGCTCTTGCTGCCAGCGCCGGCTCCTGCACTGTGACATGTGGCTGCAGTATGCATCGGGTAATTAACCCGATGTATACTGTAGCAAAGAGAGCAAGGAGCCAGCGCTAAGCAGTGCGCGCGGCTCCCTGCTCTCTGCACTGTGACATGTAGCTGCAGCACACATCGGGTTAATTAACCCGATGTGTACTGTACCTAGGAGAGCAAGGAGCCAGCGCTAAGCGCGGCTCCCTGCTCTCTGAACATGTAACACAGCGACGTTATGATCGCTGCTTCTGCTGTGTTTGACAGCTAAGCAGCGATCATAACAGCGACTTACAAGGTCGCTGTTACGTCACCGAAAATGGTGACGTAACAGCGACGTCGTTGTCGCTGTCGTTTAGTGTGAACCCAGCTTAAGTAGCAAAGCTATCCCAAATGTTCCCGATATACAGAAGAGCTACTGAATCACAAATTGCTGATGCTGGCTTTAGTAGAAACACTTCTTAGAGGACACAGTGGATTGTGAACTTTATCTACAAGCAATAATGGGCCTTGGAGTAATAGAAAAAATGTGGATTTTTTTGATGACTCACTTTTTATACATTATGTGGATGGCTGGGTACATGTAGGCTTTTCACTTGGGGTAAAGATGGTGCCAGGGTGCACTATGAGAAAATGGTAAATCAGTGGAGATACTATGGTGCTGGCAATGTTGTGCCTTGGGTCTTGGCATTCATGTAAATGTTACTTTTAAACATATCACTAACATTGCAATCTTCATGTTCTATAAAGGCAGTGACCTCTTTCAGTAGCTTAATGCATCCTGCCAAAATTGCATAACACAATAAATAACTTAACTCATCTCTGTTGCCCACTTGGTACTACTGATCTGAGCCAGTTAGCGGGTGCACTGTATTTGTGCACATCATGCAGAGACTAGCCCAGCCCCTGAATTGAAGGGGCCTGGGCTGCAGCAGTGATCGCGTCCAATGCACCCTTTTGAAGATTAGTTTGAGTATCCCAGAATGCACTGAGATTCTCAAACAAAGTGTCAGCAAAGAGGAAGTAGGAAAAAAAGAAAAGCAGTTAGTATAGTTAGGGAAAAAGAAGAGTTTTTTTATTAAAATATATTAGAAAATAGTTTGTAGTTTGCATTATGGCATTAAATAAATATGCATTTAGAATGAAAATTACTTTGTATTTCAGTCCACCCCTTTAAGGTTTGTTGCCAGTGTCCAAAAACCACACAGGACATTTTAACTGAGGTATAATACTTATACACTAGCAAAAAATGTACCTCTAAAACAATAATTTATTTAATAAATTCTTAAAAAAGACACTTATAGTATCCTCTCATTTGGCATAAAAACATAGACATATCAAAAAACAGATACAGTGTAGGTGTCAGTGAGTGCTATAATAACTAAATATTCTTACAGATAGAAATAAAAGCTAATCTGCCTTGGAGCAATCCCCAAAGATATAGATAGCCCCCCCACATGTAAGGACTACGGTGATATAGGATAACACAATCCAAACCTAGAAAACAGATTCAGCAAAGATGAGGCCCAAACTATCTTTATAAAAAAAGGATAGGAAAGAGCACTATCTGCACCCATAAAAACCCTAAAAAATGTCAGCACGCCTGACATGGAAAAGCCCTGAGACCACACGGCCTCTCCCTCACTATATCAGTACTCTGGTGTTACTGGGATCCAAAACCACTAATATAGATGAGGGACTGAATTTAATACCAAGCATGACAAAACACAATACATTTCAGAATCATGGAGCTAAATATACAGACACTCCCAGCAGGGAATGATCCAATTCCACCAGGAACTCCACACAGGCAAAATAGGAATCAAGTAATAGTATCAAAACAGAAAAAAACAACAAGAAAGTGGAAACAATAAGCAGAGGTACAAAGACCAACTTATCTTGAGAGGAGTTCTGGTAGAGAGCAGGGCTGCTTTCAGAATGTCCTTAACACATAGGCAATCAATTGAGCACTGGCAAGTAACAGGAGAAAACTACTCAGTTATATAGTCTCAATCTAAAAGGCCTGATTGCCAGTCTCCACAGGTGTGTGGCTCTCATTCCACAAGTCAACTGCACCGCCAGCACTGACCATAAGAGGGAGCCCCAAACTGAAAAATGTATTCACATCAGAGATGTGTATAATATTCAAGAGACTACAGTGTTCATTCTGATATATATCTTCATCTACTGTATTTTTAAGATGCACCGGACTATAAGATGCACCCTGGTTTTAGAGGAGGAAAATAGGAAAATACAATTTTAAGCAAAAAATGTGGTCATGACACACTGTTATGGGGCGAGGATCTACTGCTGACACACTTATGGGGGTAATGTCCCCAAATTCTCTACTAAGGTACCCCATCCTTGTAATGATCCTCCTGCCTTGTATACAATCCCCATCCTTGTATATATATATGTCCCTCATCCTGATAAATACCCCCATCCTGATAAATATCTCCACCCTGGTATAGCCCCCATCCTGTTATATACCCCTATCCTGATAAATACCCCTATCCTGCTATATACCCCCATCCTGCTCATAATGTACCCCATCCTGCTATATACCTCCATCCTGCTCATAATATACCCCCATCCTGCTGTATACCCCCATCCTGCTCATATACCCCCATCCTGGTATATGCCCTCATCCTGCTATATACCCCATCCTGCTATATGCCCTCATCCTGCTCATATACCTCCATCCTGCTCCTAATATACCCCATCCTGGTATATGCCCTCATCCTGCTATATGGCCTGCATCCTGTGGCACAGAAAAAAAATAAACGTTTATACTCACTTTTCCTCACTCCAGCAGCATCGCTCGTCCTCCTCTCTGTGTCAGCGGCAGTGCCGCTGACCTGTGTGGAGCTGTTCCCCTGCAGCATCGCGATGTCCTCCTGTCTGCTACTGCTGATGTGTGTGGAGACCGATGCGCACAGGGATGACGTCATCGCTGTGCTCACTGCTCTCTACACAGATCAGCTGGCCAGCAGACAGGAGGACATCGCGATGCTGCAGGGGAATGGTGATGGGTGAGTATACCATACTTATTCATTGCCCCTCCGCGCAGATGATGTGTGGGGGGGCAGTGAATATAGCCGCACATGATCACTCCAGGCTGTAGTTGCCAGGGGTGATCATGTAAGCCGGCTCTTTACTATGCGTGCACCCCCCGCCCATCATCCGTCCACCTGTCTGCGCCGACTTCAGCGCTGAAAGATGATGGGCGAGAGGATGAGCGTGCATATGAAATGAACGGGCGCACGTGGTCACGGCAGGTGCTGCTAGAGCCTGCTCATGCCGCCGATGACCCGCTCCACCGCAGCACTCTAATTCCCCGCAGCCCTACATTCAGACTATAAGACGCACTCCCCACTTTCCCCCAACATTTGGGGGAAAAGAAGTGTGTCTTATAGTCTGAAAAATACGGTATATATATTTACCAATGACTCACATGTAAGCTAGTGTTGTCAATCAGGAATTGTTCTGCCTTCGTCCACGTGTGAGCTGTGTGGACTCCGGCATACAGCTAACCTTCATCCAATGTTTCAATAAACAGACTGTGTTGCCTTTAAGTCTTTATTTATTAAATGATGATGGATAGGTGGATGATCATAAGAAATGGATGATTGATTGGTAAAAACTATAACAAAGGATACAAATCCATATCAGAACAGGCATATCACAAATAACAGAATGACATACATAGTAGTACTGGTATTTACAGAATCTGCATAACATAGAGAGCAATGCATATGACTGAACACAACATTTACACTGCTGAAGCTGCCCTACACCTGCTCTGCATGTATCACAGCCTATGCAATCTGAGTAGAGCCACTGCCACTTCACAGTGCCTACATAACAACTGTACACATATTCCAACACAAATATGTAGTCTAGTACAATGATTCCTACCGGGATCCATTAGTCAGGAGGAACGATTGAAGAAAAGGTACTGGAGCCAACCATAGCACCTCTGAATCCTATGGAGGCATCAAGACATCTGCGTCTCCAACTCAGTAAGGGAAGGGAAAAAGGGGCAGTCCAAGGAAGTATCTTTTCCTTAAAGCAACAGGCTCAAAACCACAGAAATACTGTAGAGAGGTATGAGGAAAACATAAGAAAGCCAACAGTGACCTCTTGTGGGCAACAAACGATATTACCCTTATCCTATTTAATGAATAGGAGACAGAACACTCCCCGCTTGGCGTTAACCAATGCCACTATTGGACTCCTGAGGGGATAACAACAACACAAGTTCAGTGACTGGTCTGGTGAACAGTTTGTTCTCTCCGAGCTTGCTCACTCTGACCTCTACCTTGCGTACTCTCCCATCCTTGCTGGGAAAGGGTTTGGTGACTAGGCCGAGTGGCCACTCATTTCGGTGTGATTGACTGTCCTTTACAAGTACCACATCGCCAAGTCTGATGTTTGGATGGTCTTTCTGCCATTTTGTTCTGGTTTGCAGAGTGGAGAGATATTGTTTCCTCCATCTGTCCCAAAAGGCATTGGACACGTTTTGTACTTGCCTCCATTGTCTTCTGTAGAGGTCTTTCTCGGTGAATTCTCCAGGTGGAGCTCCTGGGACACAGGTTTTCTGTGTAAGTAACATGGCAGGAGTAAGAACTGTTGAGTCTCCAGAATCTCCAGAAAGAGCTGTCAATGGCCTAGCATTCATGATAGCTGTAACTTCGGCCAAGAACGTAGTCAAGCTTTCGTGGGTAAGTCTGGTGTTTGCTTGCAAGAGGATAGAATCTAGAATCTTGCGTGCAATTCCTATCATTCTTTCCCAGGTGCCTCCCATGTGCGAAGAGTGTGGCGGGTTGAAGGTCCAGGTGCATCCTTGCTCACCTAGGTACCTCTCTACATTTGTAATGTCTAGATTGGAAGGGATTTGGAGTTCTCTTGCTGCTCCAATAAAGTTCGTGCCTCTATCAGAACGAATGTGCTTCACAGGGCCTCTGATAGCGATGAAGCGTCGAAGTGCATTTATGAAACTTGAAGTGTCCATAGATTCTATTACTTCGATATGAACAGCTCTGACAGACAAACAGGTGAATAGAACTGCCCAACACTTTGCTTCGGCATGGACCTTCCTAGTGCGTCTTGTAGCTACGGACCAGGGGCCGAACACATCCAGTCCAACGTTGGTGAAAGGGGGTTCAGTACTGAGCCTGTCAGGTGGAAGATTAGCCATCTTCTGGTTTTGAAACATGCCACGAAGTTTGCGACACGTAACGCAGTTGAAGATGAGTTTGCTCACGCTTCTCTTCGCTCCGACTATCCATAGTCCAGCCGTTCGTAGACTCCCTTCGGTAAACAAACGACCTTGATGTCTCACCAAGATGTGATGATGTTGAATAAGCAAGGTTGTGACATGATGACGTCCGGGAATTATTACCGGGTGTTTCTCTGAGACTTCTACCTTAGCTTCTTGAATGCGGCCACCTATTCTCAGCAGCCCATCTTTGTCAATGAACGGGTCGAGTTTCCTCAACGCACTGTCTCTTGGAATGGGTAGTCCTTTGTCGAGATTGTCTATCTCCTTGTTGTAGGCTTCATTTTGTACAACATGGAGTATTGTAATCTTGGCTTTCTCTAGGTTGGGAGCAGTAAACGCATGCTTGCAGTGATGCCAACCTTTACTGCATCTCTGATTTGTTGGTAGTTCGGACTTGTAAAACTGAGTCACGTGTAGTAAAAAAGCGATGGCTCTAACAAGTGAGTTCCAGGTTGAGAATCTACTGAACCGATGAGATCCGAGGTGACGTCCTGAAACCACTGTATGAAGAGCTGACACTTGAGGACGAAGGTCTTCATCGACATCTGGATCCACCAGTTCGAATGTATCGGGCCTGCTGGTGTAGGATGTTGTTCGGTACAGGAAGGCAGGGCCTGTGAACCATGTAGTGTCCTTAAGGTGACTTGGTGCAACGGATCTAGTCGCATGGTCGGCGGGATTGTGATGAGTAGATACGTAATGCCACTGATCAGGGCGAGTTGATCTTCTTATTCTCAATACCCGGTTGCTGACGTAGACATAGAAGCGTCGTGTTTCGTTGCAGATGTATCCTAGTACCACCTTGCTGTCAGTGTAGAACTCTGCATCTTTGATCTCCTGATTCATTCCATCTGAGATAAGTTCAGCCAGCTCTACTGCAAGGACGGCAGCACAGAGTTCCAGTCTAGGTATCGTGTGTTCACGGAGTGGCGCCAGTTTTGTCCGACTCATGACGAACCCAATATGGATCTGTTCATTCACATCGGTGGTTTTAAGGTATACTACTGCTGCGATTGCTTTGACTGATGCATCGCAGAAGATACAAAGTCTTTGAGATTTGACTTCTGTGGATGGCACAGGAGCGTATGGTCGGTTCACATGAAGATCGGTCAAGGCCTCTAGAGACTTCCTCCACTCTGCCCACAGGTCTGCTTTTTCTGCCGGAAGTGGATCATCCCAATCAGATGTCTCTTGGGTGAAGTCTCTTAGCATCATTTTACCTTGGACGGTAACTGGAGCTACGAATCCCAGAGGATCGTACAAACTATTCACAAAGGAAAGGACACCTCTACGTGTGAAGGATTTTTCTTCTTTGTTGATCTGAAAGGTGAAGGCATCTGTCTTCAAGTCCCAAAGTAGTCCTAGGCTCCGTTGCATGGGAAGAGAGTCGATGCTCAGGTCTATGCCCTTCAGATCACTGGAATAGTCTTGAGAGGGAAAGGCTTCCATCAGTTCTCGGCTATTGGATGCAATCTTATGCAACCTTAAGTTGGACTGAGCGAGCATTTCTTGAGCTCTTTTTAGAAGACTGATTGCTGCCTCGTTTGTGGGTGTGGATTTTAAGCAGTCGTCTACGTAGAAATCCTTTTCCACAAAGGATCTAACATCCGACCCGTACTTCTCTTCACCTACTTTGGCGGAATTCCTGAGACCGTAGATAGCCACGGCAGGGGAAGGACTGTTCCCGAAGATATGTACCCTCATCCGGTACTCTATGATGTCTTTATCTGGGTCGTTGTCACGGTACCAGAAGAACCTCAGGTAGTTTCTGTGTTCCTTTTTGACGAGAAAGCAGTGGAACATCTGTTGGATGTCAGCCATAAATGCCACCGTATCTCTGCGGAAACAGAGTAGAACTTCTAAGAGTCTGTTGTTGAGGTCTGGACCAGATAGTAGGACATCATTCAACGAGACGTCTTCGCACTTGGCACTTGAGTCGAACACCACTCTTATTTGGCCTGGCTTTTTAGGATGGTACACTCTGAAGATGGGTAAGTACCAGCGTTCCTCGGAGTCTTGTAGTGTAGGTGCGATCTCTGCATGGTTATTTCGGAATATCTTCTCCATGAAGGTAAAGAAATGTTCTCTCATCTCGGGAGACTTCTTGAGCTTGTGTCTGAGGGAGACAAATCGACTGTAGACCTGTTCCCTGTTGTTGGGTAGGCGTTGTCTCCGTGGTCGGAATGGTAAGGGTGCCACCCAGCTGTTCGACTTGTCTTTGGTTATTTCTTGGTCCATGATATCCAAGAACATCCTGTCTTCTATGGACATTGCTGTTTTGTTGTCCTCTTTGGTCCTGTGGAAGACTGTACAGCCTATGTGGTCTTGTTCGCCCTCACAAGCGTGGTCTTCGTTGGAAGGAACTGCGAAAGGACATGGCAGAGGAGTACTGCTTGGTAATTCCTTTACCAACAGACTGTTGTGACATGGTCGGAAGAAAGACGGACGTCCATTTTCTAGTGTGTTGGTGAGCATACTGTTGACTGAGGCTGGCTTGTGTGCTCCTCCTAGACAGACATCTCCTATTACGACCCATCCTAGGTCAAGTCTCTGCGCATATGGAGCGTTCTGGGAGCCGTTAATGGACTCTCTAGCCTTATGCACACGTAGCATGTCTCTTCCAAGGAGTAAGGCTATTGGAGCTTCTGAGTCCAGTTCTGGAATCAGGTGAGCTATACGCTTCAGATGGGGGTGATGAGCTGCTACCTCTGACGAAGGTATCTCGGACCTGTTGTCAGGAATCTGGTTGCACTCCAGTATGGTGGGTAATGATAGGCAGGTCTGGCCATCTATGGATTCCACCTTGTACCCGCTTGCCTTCCTCCCCGCCGTCTCAACGGTACCTGAACATGTCTTCAAGGAGTAGGGAGAACCGGGGCCTGCAATGTTGAAACTGCTGAAGAAGATGGACTTGGCAAGAGACCTGTTGCTCTGATCGTCCAAGATCGCATAGATCTTAATTGCTTTGTCCCTGCGGCCTGCTGGGTAGACTCTGACAAGGCAGATTTTTGAACAAGACCTTCCTCCTGTGAGTCCTTTACAGATCTCCGTACATTGAGAGGTAACCACCGTGGTGTCTTCATCAGTGTTCTTCTGTTTTCCATCGTGTTCTTCTGCTTGCGGCAACGCTCGTGTAGGTGGTCCAGGGTGTAAGGCTGTATTGTGATCCATGCTGTCACATTCTGCACATTTCACGCTAGCTTCGCAGTTCCTGGCCATGTGCGATGTTGCAGCACAGCATTTGAAGCAGATGTTGTGTTCCTTGAGGAAGCCTTTGCGATCCTCTAGAGACTTCTCCCTGAAGGCTCTGCATTTTAGTAGAGGATGTGGTTTCCGGTGTAGAGGACACTGTTTACTGATATCCTGGGGTTTGTTCTCTTCTGGAGGATGCTTACTCTCTTTGTGAGCAGGACCTGAGGAGACAATGTTAGTTTTGTGGACCGCCACGGGTGTCCTACTGGGTTTGACACCGGGGGCGGTGGTACATGACAGAGTAAAATCAAAACTAGGGTCATTTCTGATTTTAGCTTGCTGAGCTACAAAATCTACAAATACGGCAAAAGGAGGGAATGGCGCGTTATGTGTTTGCTTATACCGTGAACCGTGTGAGACCCACTTTTCTTGTAGATTGTAAGGAAGTTTTTGCACTATCGGATTGACACCCCTAGCGGTATCCAAGAATGCCAATCCGGGCAAATCTCCTTCCTCTTGGGCAACCTGTAACTCTACTAAGAGATCGCTTAGCTCTCTTAGCCTTTGAAAGCCTTTGGGTCCTATCTTAGGGAAGTCATCAATTCTTTTAAACAAAGCATTTTCAATAACTTCTATGGACCCATAGCATTCATCAAGTCTCTTCCACACCAAGTGTAGACCTTTGGGTGGGTTTTTAATGTTAATGTCTCTTAGTCTTTTGGCGTGTTCTACCGATTCACTACCAAGCCATTTTACCAGGAGGTCTAACTCCTCACTACAAGAAAGGTCCAAACCTCTTATGGTGTTCTGGAACGAGGCTCGCCACGACCTATAATTCTCGGCACGATCATTGAACTTTACAAGTCCTTTTGTGACCAGATCTCGACGAGCAAAGAACTTTGCAAAGTCCATGGTGGCTTGGTCAGTGCTGGTGCGAGCCGGTGTATGGTCGTGTCTATTGTGTGGTGTATCACCATACCTGTAGGGTGTTTCCGCCTTCGGAAAGTCAGCATAGTACCTCCCCGGAGAGGAAGGTGTCTCTTTGTGGTAAAATGGTGGTTGTACCTTCCGCCCTGTGGAATAGTAGTTTTGGTGAACCTCCTCGTGCTGTACACTCTCTTGCTTGAAGCGGTGTAATTCGAGGTTGGATGGCTGGCCGTCTGCGTAGTCTGTTCGGTGAAGCACATCTGAGCTGTCATCTATCCTGGAGTATTGGTAGACGTATTCTGCGACGCGCTGTGCTGGATCCTGCTGGTTTAGGTCCGGCCCAAGAACATCGCTGCGTCTTTCTTCGGGGTGCTCTGCCGCTTCCAGGAACTCTGCCTTGGCTATTGCGGCCGCTGTCTCCTTTTCTACGGCAAGTCTTTCTAAAGTCAGTTGCAGACGTGCATTCTCTGCTTCTTGTTCTGATTGCAGACGTGCACTCTCTGTCTGTTTTAGTTTGAGTTGCATTTCCCGTTCAGCGAAGGAGGACCTCACTTTAGCTGCTTCGGATTCAGCGCGGGCGACGGCAGCAAGCTCCCTAATTGAGGATTTAGTAGAGCTTGCCCGTGACCTTGTCTTCAGGGAAGACGCTCGGCTGACAGACATTGTGCACTTGGCTGCAGACTATTTTAGCGGGAAACAGAGTCTATTTGCAGACGGCCTTCCGCGTGGTGGAGAGTGGAATGGTGGTTTCTGGCGTACTGCGGTCTAGTCACTGCGGCTGTATGGTGGCTGCTGCGACATCCATATGCGGTACAGCGTGGATGTTAGCGGTCCCGTACTACAGCCTGCGACCGGCTATCTTTACTGGAGCTGGACTGCGCTCTTGTTCTATGTAGCTGTATGGCGGCTGCTGTAATACCCGTGTGCCGTGTAGCGTGGGTGTTAGCTGTCCCGTACAGTTCGTACAATCGCTGCCTGCGACCAGCAGCCCGTTTTTACTGTTCTGCCTTCGTCCACGTGTGAGCTGTGTGGACTCCGGCATACAGCTAACCTTCATCCAATGTTTCAATAAACAGACTGTGTTGCCTTTAAGTCTTTATTTATTAAATGATGATGGATATGTGGATGATCATAAGAAATGGATGATTGATTGGTAAAAACTATAACAAAGGATACAAATCCATATCAGTACAGGCATATCACAAATAACAGAATGACATACATAGTAGTACTGGTATTTACAGAATCTGCATAACATAGAGAGCAATGCATATGACTGAACACAACATTTAAACTGCTGAAGCTGCCCTACACCTGCTCTGCATGTATCACAGCCTATGCAATCTGAGTAGAGCCACTGCCACTTCACAGTGCCTACATAACAACTGTACACATATTCCAACACAAATATGTAGTCTAGTACAATGATTCCTACCGGGATCCATTAGTCAGGAGGAACGATTGAAGAAAAGGTACTGGAGCCAACCATAGCACCTCTGAATCCTATGGAGGCATCAAGACATCTGCGTCTCCAACTCAGTAAGGGAAGGGAAAAAGGGGCAGTCCAAGGAAGTATCTTTTCCTTAAAGCAACAGGCTCAAAACCACAGAAATACTGTAGAGAGGTATGAGGAAAACATAAGAAAGCCAACAGTGACCTCTTGTGGGCAACAAACGATATTACCCTTATCCTATTTAATGAATAGGAGACAGAACAGGAATAATAATTCAAGAAATGGTCATCAGATACTCCATACAGTCCAATCAAAGGGTTTAATGATACCACAGATTTCTATTGGTTGTTTCCTATAGTAAAGATATTTTTATGTATATCATTATTCAGACATTTTTTGGGGGCCACAGCCATAATGTATACAACATTGAAACTACCTGAGTATAGGTGTATCAAGATACCATGCAATGTCAGGTGAATCAATCTACAGGCGGCACACATCGTATAGCATCTGCAGATATAAAAAATATAGAACCATAAAAACAGTATTATATATGTCTACAATGGCTGGCTTCGCCTACTCTCTGATAGAGCTATTGGTACCTGGAATAAATTCTCATAGTATAGCGGCGGTTCAGGGACAAGCCACAGGTAATTCCTTAATCTCAATATGTAGGGAGAAAAAAATGTGTGAGAGTCATTCGGCATATTTTTGTCTTTGCTCCATGAGGATCTTTAGGCCTGGACATTTTCTTTTGCCTGAGGATTTCCCGACATTTTCCTTGGTTGAGGAGTTTTTCTCGTCTCTTGGCCTCATATGATGACAAAGTCGCTGTTGCTGAATCCAACTCTCTCATGTTGCCCATTCAAAATTTCTGCTCTTGTTAACTCTCCTCTTTCACAAAGTTTCGTTACTATGAAGGTCAAAAATGTATGTAGAAAGTTAGGAGGCGTACACACATAATCCATTTATTTATGGTTCTACATCCTCTACCCGCAAAGGTAGTGCTGGACCTGCCATTGTTAATTATACACAATCCGATCATCAATTGCAAGAGGATAGGTCATGGGGAGACTCCTGCTTTTCTGGGTGTCTCTATAGATCCATGGCTTCCGTAATTTCTCTCTCTGGAATAAGAATTTTAAGGCTGATGTTTTCTCTCTTAGCATTGTCCCAGAATTGAGAGACATAGTACCAGTCAGAGTTCTTGGTGAAGGGGTGGTGCTGGGTGCTCTGAGGGCAGATCTCAGACAGTGCATTCGGAATGCTCAGCACAGTGCAACAGAATATTTACCTATAAAAAAACTCTATGTACTGTTCTCTTTGTAAGTGGATCTGCTTAAAGAAGTGGTTTTATATAATAGTGGGACATCCAGATTTTGCTACTATGTCGAGGTCTCTTTTTAGATCTTTCTTTTTTTTTCCTGGTTTGCATCTTTTTATTAACATTTTACAAATGGCAGAATGCTCTTAACGATACTGAAGAGTATGTCCAAATTTGCAAAGTCTTTGCCAGGGCTAAGGCCTCTCTTTGGGTCCCAGTAGGTTTACATAAGTGCACTTATGCACTTTCGACAAAATTCGGACCGGTATTTATTTTGTGTCCACAAGTGCCTTGAATTTGATTGACCTCCCAGCAGTTTACAGCAAGATTCTATCATGACCTGACACTCATTTGATCATGGACTTTATCCCTGATCTGCCTAACTCGGAGAAGAGAATTACGTCCCGATTAATTAAAACCAAGAAGTAGGTAGAAGGGGCTCTTTTGGTAATCAGTGACCAGGACAAAAAAAAATGCCAACCCCAGACTTTCTTTAGCATGAGGGAGTTTATATGGTTTGTTTTAAAAAAATCTACATCTTAAAGTGGCATCTAGGAGGTTTGCCCTCAAATTTCTAGGTCGTTACAGGATTATTGAAGTTTTGAATTAAGGGACAGAAAACCTTTCATTTGGAAGATTAAAAACTCTTTTTATTTTTCCAAGATGTGAGGGTACACCTGGTACTCAAGACATAATTAAGTTGACTAGGAGAAGGATCAGGAGTATGAGGTAACGTGAGTGTCGAGTTCAAGGTGGGTCAAGTGCGATTTACAGTATGTCATCAAGTGGAAGGATGATGATAGCTCTGCAGATAACTCCTGGGTGGATTCTAGGAATCTTAATGCGGATCACCTGGTGAGCAAGTTTAATCAGCAACATTAGATGTTGGGGGCTGTCCAGTGGTCCCTCGTAGAAGTGAGGGAACTGTCATGCCTTGATTTCAGGAATCGATTTGGTGACCTATTGCTGTGTGGTCAGTTTCCTATCCTGCTGAGACACAGTCTGGTCAGTCTCTGTCCAACTGCTGATGGTTCTCTTATCTTTGCCTTTCTTTCCTTGCTTTTCTACTAGTCAGGTGTTTCTCACTTTCCTATTTTGCCTCTGTTCTATCAAAGCTTGGATGGGGCTATTTATACTCACATTGCACCAGACTTCTTTGCTATGTTTCTAGGTGGATTACAGCCAAGAAGTTACAGCTCTGCAACAAATGGATTTTGCCTTCTAGGCAGAGACCAGTTGTGTTCTCATTAGTGATGGGCTTGCAGGAGTTAATTTTTGCTAGCCTGCAGGTTACCTTTTGGATCACATGTTGTGGGAAACCTATCACAGTCACTCCTCACCTTTTTAAGATGGAGTAGCTTGCCAACTATAGCTTTGGCTACACAGGTCCACGTGCTGTTGTGTAATCAGTTCTGGTTGTATTGCTTTGTGCGCGGAGTTGTTGTGGAGTCCTCTCATCATCGTATTGTTTTTTTAATGTTCTTATTTTCTTATCACTTTGTGTCTAATACCTCTGTGTGAGTGTACTGTGTGATTGAGTTTTAGTTTCACCGGTTTGCCCTTATTTGTGGGTTGTACCACTCCTTTCCCAGCCCTCCCCTGGGGTGAAGGGGTATGAGATCAGAGCTGTACATGAGCAGGGCAAGGAAGACGCCCAAGACATCGTCACCATCAGATGTATCTCTGGGATCAGGGACAATTAGAGGCCCCTAGTCTGATGGCCAGTTTAAGAGCCCTGGTTCCCAGTTTTCCCATCACACCCTGTGATAATTATTCTCCTTTTTCCCCTTGTATTCATGGTTTAAGTTTCCTCACCTTGGGTCCCCATCTATCTCAGCACACTCTTCTGCTTTTGGTTAGTTGTGCATAGCAGCCTCCCCTCTGGTTCCTTAGGAGGTACGAGAAACCATCTGATGGCCTTTCAAGAAGCCAGGACCCATTTGGTATTTTTAGCTGAGCGGCTAGGGATCTTAATATATATACAGAAATCAGAGGGTGTGAGTGTGGCTGTTGTGTTATAAATTATTTCTCCTTTTACCCGTGTTTTAAGTAAGATACGTGTATAACAGTAAAATCAATGCATCGACATTTCAGAGATCTTGTATACGTAGCTGTGAAATTCTGTGTCCAAGTTTTGGTTAGAGGACATGGGTTTATAGATGAAGATAATGGCTTTTAAAGAGTAGGAATCATGTAATGCAGAAAAAAAATATGTTTCTATGGACAGTAGTGAGAAATGCTTTACAAATGCATTTTCGGAACTAAGCACATCTGTTCCAACATGATTGTATTCTGGGTTATTGGGATGCTTATGGGTATGCTCCAACACATTCTTTTGTTCTAGAAATTTCTGAGACTAAATAATTCACTCCATACATCTGAATGAAATTCTTTCTGCAACATGTGCATGTAGTGTTGCAATTGAATGAATGGAACAGTCAAACACATTTGTTTCAATATATCACTTGTGAGCTTCAAGTAAGAAGGAATGGCGGCAACTCACTGGTGAACGTTAACGGCAATTTTTATTGCACAATCTGCAGCATTGTTACAATGTAACCAGGGAGGGGGGAGTGCAGGGGCGCCGGACGACGGCCGTTTCGCACCGTAGCAGGTGCTTCCACAGGTCCGAATTAGCAAAGTCAGATGAACCTCCCTCTTATGGAGGAGTCTGACAGGTGCAACTAAAAAGCTCAATGGTTGATACCAGATAACAACAGCGTAACAGTATAATCCATATTACAGATAATCAATCAAAGTTGGATAGAGAAAACGAATACAGAGTGTAGAGAAAGTTATCAGCAAGGAATATGATGAACATTTATCATATATACTTGTTCCCTCTTCCAATAGAGATGCATTGCTGCTGAAAACCGAGAAGGTCTTTTTTTATATATATTGTGTGTAACACAATGTTATACCTTCTACTTGTTTTTTTACTTTTTTATTATTAAATCGTTTTAAAGATTATTTATTACTCTATTTTAAGAGGATAAAATCCTTATGTATGAAAAAATATGCTCTGCCGTGCAAGAAAAAAAAAAAAAAAAAAAAAAAACTACGATTATGGATCTGCCAAAGCAAGTACTTTTTTTCAAAAGGAAAATTTATGACAGTAAGTATGTGCATGGGTTGGATGTAATATCTATATTTATTCTTTACTTATTTTACTTTTTTTTTTTTTATGCCCTACTTTTAATTTAAAGATATCTGGCCTCTACTGGGGGGCTTTTTTCTATCTTTTAGCAGGAAATTTAAACACGCTAAGTGCCCGTTATAGGAAAACGGACATGTCGTTACGGTCGTTGAGTCCCAAAGGACCCAATGCCTTAACCTCCATAATGAGGCGCGATTCCCTCTTTAAGAGTTGTTTATGAGTATCGCCACCTCTTCCAGATGGGGTGATCTTGAATACACCCGCAAAAGATAGAACATCTGGATTACCTGCGTGATGTTCTCTAATGTGCCTAATTAGCCTAGGGGACCCCTTCCCTGTTAAGATGGAATTATAGTGTTCTCGAAAACGTACGTATAGGCAGCGTATGGTTTTCCCTATATAGAAGAAGGAACAAGGGCAAAAGATTACATATACAACAAATTTGGTCTTGCATGAGATGAAATGTCTAACGGTGAAATTATGTTCACCTATATTCAGGACCTTGGCTGTCAGATGGAAGGAGCAAAAATTACAGTCCCCACACCTATAGTTCCCTATCGGTTGGGCACGGTCTAACCATGTTTTTTTGTGGCTAGTAAGCCTGTTCTGTACAAGTAGGTCTCCCAAGTTTTTGCTCCTTCTATATGTCACCAACGGTCCTTTCTTTGCCCTAGTAGATAAATCAAAATCCTCCTCTATTAAATGCCAGTGTCTTTTTATACTGGACCGGATAATGCTGTCCATTGGGCCAAACTTGAAACTAAAAAGGAATCTACCAGAATTTTCTTCCCCAGTTTTTCTTTGTTTTTTATTAGTAAGCTCAGGGGGTCTGGAGTTGGAGCGGAGCCGGGCTTTTTCAATAATATCGAGTGGGTAACCCCTATTCTGTAATCTGGTTGCTAAATCGACACTCTGCTCTTCATATTTTTTCTTGTTGTTGTTAATCCTTTTTATACGTAGGAATTGGCTGAATGGGAGGGACTGCTTGGTATGGGATGGGTGGTAGCTTTCATGGAGGAGGCAGACAGGCAGCTAGGGGATTCCTCCGCATATGAAAGAATTATGTTTGATCCCACAAATAGATATAAGGAAAAACTTCGGTCTTTCCTGAACAAAAAAGTTGCAAATGGTTTTCTATCCAGCAAAATGGCAGAAAAGCTACTACCTTTGTATCCACAGAAGCCACATTGGTACTGCCTACCTAAAATCCACAAACATAGTGAAAAACCACCTGGGCGCCCTATAGTCTCAGGCATAGGCTCGGTTTTTGAGCCCCTATCCGAGTATATAGATTGGCTTCTTCACCCATTGCTGGATAGAATTCCATCATATGTCAGGGATACTGGCATGTTTGTTTCCACCTTAGATTCTTTTGAATGGCAGGAGGGCTTTGTGATGGCTTCTATCGATATAGAAAGCCTATACACCAGAATACCCCAAGATCAAGGGGTCCAGATCATTAAACAACTAATCGTCAATCTAGGTGTAGAACATAATATGGCTTGCTTCATAGAGGAAGCATTAAATCTTATTTTGAAGCATAATTCTTTCAAATTCGGGGAACAATGGTTCCATCAATGCGGGGGTACCGCGATGGGTACCCCCGTAGCTTGTTCATTCGCAAACCTCTTCTTGGCTTCAATGGAAGACACATTGATTTATAGCACCACTAATCCCTTTCTGAAGCACATAAAAAAATATCTCAGATACGTGGACGATATTTTTCTGGTCTGGGATGGGTCGGAATCAGACTTTCAGGACTTTGTCCAGTTTTTAAATGAAACCAACACCCATAACATGAAATTCACCAGTGTGTTTGGAGGTACTGTGCTGGAATTCTTGGACGTGAGGCTTACACTAGAAAATGGTGAGTTAACACGGGAAGTGTTTAGGAAGCCCACGTCCAAGAATTCACTACTGCACTATGAAAGCTACCACCCATCCCATACCAAGCAGTCCCTCCCATTCAGCCAATTCCTACGTATAAAAAGGATTAACAACAACAAGAAAAAATATGAAGAGCAGAGTGTCGATTTAGCAACCAGATTACAGAATAGGGGTTACCCACTCGATATTATTGAAAAAGCCCGGCTCCGCTCCAACTCCAGACCCCCTGAGCTTACTAATAAAAAACAAAGAAAAACTGGGGAAGAAAATTCTGGTAGATTCCTTTTTAGTTTCAAGTTTGGCCCAATGGACAGCATTATCCGGTCCAGTATAAAAAGACACTGGCATTTAATAGAGGAGGATTTTGATTTATCTACTAGGGCAAAGAAAGGACCGTTGGTGACATATAGAAGGAGCAAAAACTTGGGAGACCTACTTGTACAGAACAGGCTTACTAGCCACAAAAAAACATGGTTAGACCGTGCCCAACCGATAGGGAACTATAGGTGTGGGGACTGTAATTTTTGCTCCTTCCATGTGACAGCCAAGATCCTGAATATAGGTGAACATAATTTCACCGTTAGACATTTCATCTCATGCAAGACCAAATTTGTTGTATATGTAATCTTTTGCCCTTGTTCCTTCTTCTATATAGGGAAAACCATACGCTGCCTATACGTACGTTTTCGAGAACACTATAATTCCATCTTAACAGGGAAGGGGTCCCCTAGGCTAATTAGGCACATTAGAGAACATCACGCAGGTAATCCAGATGTTCTATCTTTTGCGGGTGTATTCAAGATCACCCCATCTGGAAGAGGTGGCGATACTCATAAACAACTCTTACAGAGGGAATCGCGCCTCATTATGGAGGTTAAGGCATTGGGTCCTTTGGGACTCAATGACCGTAACGACATGTCCGTTTTCCTATAACGGGCACTTAGTGTGTTTAAATTTCCTGCTAAAAGATAGAAAAAAGCCCCCCAGTAGAGGCCAGATATCTTTAAATTAAAAGTAGGGCATAAAAAAAAGTAAAATAAGTAAAGAATAAATATAGATATTACATCCAACCCATGCACAAACTTACTGTCATAAATTTTCCTTTTGAAAAAAGTACTTGCTTTGGCAGATCCATAATCGTAGTTTTTTTTTTTTGTTTTTTTTTTTTTTTTTTTCTTGCACGGCAGAGCATATTTTTTCATACATAAGGATTTTATCCTCTCAAAATAGAGTAATAAATAATCTTTAAAACGATTTAATAATAAAAAAGTAAAAAAACAAGTAGAAGGTATAACATTGTGTTACACACAATATATATAAAAAAAGACCTTCTCGGTTTTCAGCAGCAATGCATCTCTATTGGAAGAGGGAACAAGTATATATGATAAATGTTCATCATATTCCTTGCTGATAACTTTCTCTACACTCTGTATTCGTTTTCTCTATCCAACTTTGATTGATTATCTGTAATATGGATTATACTGTTACTCTGTTGTTATCTGGTATCAGCCATTGAGCTTTTTAGTTGCACCTGTCAGACTCCTCCATAAGAGGGAGGTTCATCTGACTTTGCTAATTCGGACCTGTGGAAGCACCTGCTACGGTGCGAAACGGCCGTCGTCCGGCGCCCCTGCACTCCCCCCTCCCTGGTTACATTGTAACAATGCTGCAGATTGTGCAATAAAAATTGCCGTTAACGTTCACCAGTGAGTTGCCGCCATTCCTTCTTACTTGAAGCTCATATTGGATTTCTATACCTTGGCTGAGCACCACAGGGACCGGCTGGAGATCTGTGATCCAAGGAAAAACCACAGCCTCGTGAGTACACACCTGGGCTTGCAGTGCCTAGCCTTTTCTCTTATATATCACTTGTACATAAGAGCTTTCTTATGTGGCACTCTTATGCATAGGTTGCATTTCAATCCCTGTGGTAAATTTCTGCTTTGTTTTTTCACATTTTTTCTGGTTACATGTTTACAGGTTAATAATATTTATATTTCGATCGATAAGAGTTTTCTGGACACAACGATAAAACATATATATTTTTTATTGTTAATGTGGGTGATTTGAGCTTTAATTTTTTTCATATCTTTAAAACTTTTTTTTCTATGTTTCACTGTTTTCTTAGTCTTCTTAGAGGACTTGAATCTGTGATCGTCTGATCGCTTTTTTTGTAGAGATTAGCAAACCCAAAGTTTGGTGTTCGGTGCTCATACCAAATACCGACTTCACAAAAAAAACAAACTAGAGTTCATGTGCTTTATGCATGCAAACCACTCGCAATGGCATCACTGTGCTCAGGTACACTCGGTGCTCAGCCCAGTGTGGGCAGCTTGCAGTGTTTGTGTGACGCCCTGGCCTATCAGGTCGTCACAGGGTATTGTGCAATCTGCCCTTCTGCACAGTATCCACCCTCCTTGGTTCCGGGTCCTGGTCCTTTGGTGTTGCTAACAGCTTAGCCAATAAAAATCCTAGGAACACTTCACACTTTAACCTACCAGACACACCATTGGGGGGCCTGAAGGGAATAGGGCCGCCCACATGGGGGGTTGGTAAGGGAAAAGTGAGGACAGTGACGGTTGAGTTGAGCTTCAGGAGTTGAAGGGTGTAGAGTGGTGACTCTCGTGAGGAGAGGTCACGGAGCAGAGCTCCTGTGTACTAGGTGGCAGACGTTGGTCTGGGCCTGGTAGGAGCTGGAACCCCACTTGCAGGGGACAGTGTCAAGGGGCACGGACTGTCGAGGAGGGCGGCCAGCGGCCATGAGCTATCACCGGGCAGGGGCCAGGGCACGACGGGGTACGTGGACCCTAGGCCGGTAAGTAGCTTCACGCGTTCCGGTAATTTACCCGACGGGGGTGAAGACTTCAAGTGTCATCCCCAACCCGCTCCAAAATCAGGGTACTAGCGCACTGATGGGATAGGACTTTCCCAATACAGTCCAAAGAAATCCTATGCGTGAACCCTGAGAGCAAGCTCACTCCATTAGCCATACGGGTGAGCAGGACCCAAAGAGTTTTATACCCACGGGTCCAACAGAGACAGAGGTGCCAAGGACAGGGCCACAGGCTAACAGCAACACCAAGGACACGGACCCAAGCGTGCTCCCTACAAGCTGCAGTGGTGCTCAGAATTCAGGTTTACAAGCTGTCGGTGTTGTTATTCCTGGACTGAGTGAGTACACTGAAATACCCCTGTTCCTACCCCAATGGTACCCAATCACCAACCATCCGACGGGCCCTGGGACACAAACCCCCTACCTACGGAGGGGTTAAACAGGCTGCCACACCATCGTCACCGGGCTCCCCAACTGCAGCGGTGGTTCCTCACATTACCACGCACCGTAGGTAGTGTCACGAACTTTCCAATCCCCCTGTACATAGCCCCCCCTTAATCGAGTGGCCGCGCGACCCCCGGGTCCGGAGACCCCTTGAGCCATCACGGATCCGGATCCGAGCAGCAGCCTGGCTGCTGGCACAGGGGCGGCACATTTGTATGTCTCACACTGGTGAAAACAAGAGCATAATCAGATGTAGTGTGCACCAAAAAAAAAATGGAAACACCCTTTCTGGCTGGCTGCATGAGCGCGGAGACCCCAACTGCCCAATTTGTGACTTCCATTGGGGATCAGGTCAAGTCCGGGTCCCAAACCAAACTTTATCTAATGTCCGGCTGAACCCGCCGAACTGAATTTCCAAGAATCAGCTCATCTCTACTTGCTTGCTATATACAATAATACAACATCATTGATACATAGAGTAAAAATCACAGTATCCTTTGAAGTCACAGGCTGGGTTTCAAGAAGCTCCTTAATGACAACAAAGGAGATCTTCAGCTGACTCCCTGCTGTCATAGCAACCCATCGGTGCTGCGCGATCATGTTACAAGTTTGCCGATGGGTGCATATAATGGCGCGCCCCTATGCCAGTGTCAGAATTTGACAGCAGCATTTAATAGGTTAACAATCATGACAAGATCAGGAAGGTTTTGGCTGTAATACACAGCCATTACCTGCCGTGTATGGGGCAGCTCACCCACCGAGCCTGCTCCACATACTCACTAATAATGTGCTCCATACATGTATAGGAGATGTCAGTAAAGGGTTAACTGACAAAGACCCAAACTTTCTTCTGAACAAAACTACTTCAAACATTCATGAAAACACCATAAAAAAAAATCGCTAGAAAAAAAAAAAAACAACAGATCAAAATTTTGCCAAAATATCTATCATTGGTTTGGTCAATAATTGAGAAAACTGGTCAGCTGGTCCTGCTGAAAACTTTGGGTTTGGCAGACAATCATCTCATGGGTATCACCAGCCTCAAATAGTTGTATGTACAGTTCGGTCCATATATATTTGGACACTGACACAAATTTTGTTTTTTGTTATTTTTTACCTGTTTACTGAAATATATTCAAGTTATAGTTATATAATGGCCATAAAGTCCTGACTTGTATCTTTCATTTGAGGGTATCCACATTATAATTTTTTTATAATTTAATAAAGAGTTTAGGAGTTTCAGTTCCTTTACAAGTGCCACCCTGGTTTTAAAGGGCCCAAAAGTAATTGGACAATTGACTCTCATGCTGTTTCATGGGTAGCTGTGGGCAATTCCTTTGCTATTTCATTCTCAATTAAATAGATAAAAGGTCTGGAGTTGATTTAAGGTGTGGTGCTTGCATTTTGACGTAAACATACACTCAATGGAGTTCTTCATGCAGGTGAAACAAGCCATTCTCATCTGCGAAAAAAGAAAAAAAAAATCAGAGAAATTATTACAATATTAGGAGTAACTAAATCTACAGTTTGGTACATTCTGAGAAAGAAAGAAAGTACTGGTGACCTCAACAACGCAAAAAGAAATGGACGCCCACAGAAGACAACAGTGGGGGATGATCACAGAATAATTACCATGGTGAAAAGAAACCCCTTTACAATATCCAACCAAGTGTACAACACTCTCCTGGACGTAGGCGTGTCAATATCCAAATCTACCATAAAGAGAAGACTGCATGAAAGAAAATACAGAGGGTTCACTGCACAGTGCAAGCCACTCATAAGCCTTAAGAATAAGAAGGCTAGATTGGACTTTACTAAAAAAAAAAATCTTTAAAAACCAGCACAGTTCTTGAAGAACATTCTTTGGACAGATGAAACCAAGATCAACCTCTACCAGAATGATGTAAAGAAAACAGTATGGTGAAGGCATGGTACAGCTCATGACCCAAATCATACCACATAATCTGTAACACACGGCGGAGGCAGTGTGCTGGCCGAGCATGAATGGCTGCTAGTGGCACTGGATCCCTCGTGTTTATTGATAATGTGACACAGGACAGAAGCAGTCAGATGAATTCTGGGGTTTTTAGAGACATCCTTTGGGCTCAAATGCAGGCAAATGCAGCCAAACTGATTAATCGGTGTTTCACAATACAGATGGACAATGACCCAAAACATAAAGCCAAAATAACCCAAGAATTTATTAAAGGAAGAAGTGGAATATTCTTGACTGGCCAAGTCAGTCACCTGATCTCAACCCAATAGAGCCACATTTCACTTTTTAAAGACTAATCTGCAGACAGAAAGACCCATAAAGAAACAGCAACTGAAAACTGCTGCAGTAAAAGCCGGCAGAGCATTAAAAAGGAGGAAACACCGCGTCTGGTGATGTTCATGAGTTCAAGGCTTTAGGCAGTCATTGCCAACAAAGGGTTTTTGAACCAGAAATTAATATTTTATTTTCAAATATATACATTTGTCCAATTACTTTTGAGCCCCTGAAATGAAGGGATTGAGCTTAAAAAATGCTTTAGTTAATCACATTTTTATGCAATTGTGCCGCCCCTGCAGCAGTCAAACTGTCCGGATCCAGGGTCGCTGTGGCTCGAGGGTCTCTGAACCCGGTGGCTTGCGGCTAGGGGTGGTATCCTGTACAATATCTGATGGTAACCCTTCTTAAAGTATCTTGACATGTATGTGAGAGAACCAATGTGTATTTCTTAAGGCCCTCACTTAGACCAGCAGCACTGAGTAGCTTGCAGTATAGGGGTGTAAAGGGCCAGTCTACGTCGAGCGGGGGCGCCACGGCGTGATCTGTGTAGGGTGTCAACCCCCGCGGTCAGGAAGGGGGAGAACAGGGAATCTGCCCAGGGACCCTCCTCCGACCATAATCTGCACCGAACGACTTGCCTTTTGTTTTTAATTTGCACTTTTTGTGTTGTTTGACTACTATTAAAGTATATCAATTTTAGAGAGGTTTTTTTCTTGTTGGTATAATTGATGATAGATAGCCCTGTATGAATTTTCTTGAGGTTCACCCATCTCCAATACCCTGCGACCGGGTCTCTGACTCCTCCGGTCCCAGACCACCATCTGCGACCTAACCAAAGTCACCCAGGGCACTACAACTCCCTCAGCTCCTCACTCTCTGAGGGCTACTACTCGACTCACTATGTCCCTCCCACCAGTCTGCCTGACCCCTAGGTGGGTGGCCCTTTTTCAGCTAGAGCACCCACTGGTGTGCCTGACAGAGGTGTGGTTAGAATTTGAGTGCTGATGGAAGCAATACCAGTAGTTAAGATCCCAGAACCATGGAGGATGAGTTCTGCACCATAAGAGAAAGGAGTGCAGTTCCGTGTGACACCCTGATAAGGTTAGGGGCGTCACACAATCATTTTGTTTAACCCTCTTAATTAAAGCAAGAAGTCTGAAATTCAACTGCATCTGAATTGTTTTGTTCAAAATCCAGTGTGGTAATGTACAGAACAAAAAAAATGAAAAATGTCTCTGTCCAAATGTATATGGACTGAATTGTATGGTGAAGTCTGCTTGAATCTGAGATCAACTGGGATCTGGTGACCTCCATACACACTAAATGGTCAGCCGAGCCCACAAAATTGGTGGGTTTGGTAAACAAGTGCATAATGTGGGTGGGCACCTTAAGACTTATTCTGTTATAAAGGAAGAAAAGAAGTCAGAAAAGACATACAGTATTTTTCGGACTATAAGACGCACCGGACCATAAGACGCACCCTGGTTTTAGAGGAGGAAAATAAAATTTTAAGCAAAAAATGTGGTCATGACACTCTGTTATGGGGCGAGGATCTGCTGCTGACACTGTTATGGGGGTAATCTCCCCAAATTCTCTACTAAGGTATCCCAGCCTGGTAAAGATTCTCCTGCCTTGTATGTACAGCATATGTCCCTCATCCTGGTATAGCCCACATCCTGCTATATTCCCCATCCTGGCATATGGTCCCATCCTGCTATATAACCCATCCTGGCATATGTCCCCATCCTGCTATATACCCCCATACTGCTCATATACCCCCATCCTGCTCATATACCCCCACCATGCTCATATACCCCCATCCTGCTCATATACTCCCATCCTGCTCATATACTCCCATCCTGCTCATATACTCCCATCCTGCTCCTATACCCCCATCCTGCTCATATATTCCCATCCTGCTCATATACTTCCATCCTGCTCATATACCCGCATCCTGCTCATATACCCCCATCCTGCTCATAATATACCCCCATCCTGCTATATGCCCTCATCCTGCTATACACCTCCATCCTGCTATATACCCCCATCCTGGTATACGGCCCGCATCCTGTGGCACATAAAAAAATAAACGTTCATACTCACCTTACCTCACTCCTGCAGCATCGCTCCTCCTCCCGTCTGTGTCAGCAGCAGCTCCGCTGAATGGAGCCGGCCACGATCCCTGCAGCATCGCAATGCCCTCCTGTCTGTGCCGGCGGCGGCTGCGTGCGCACCGCTAGTCTCCACACAGCCGCCGCCGGCACAGACAGGAGGACATCGCGGTGCTGCAGGGATCGTGGCCAGTGAGTATACTGATTCACTGCACCCGGTGCTGATGATGATGCGCAGGGAGCAGTGAATACAGCTGCACATGATCACTCCAGGCTGTAGTTGCCAGGGGTGATCACGTGGGCCGGCTGTTTATCCCTCACCCATCATCCCGCCACCTGTCAGCACCAGCTTCAGCGCTAAGGGATGATGGGCATGCATATTAAATGAGCGGGCCCACGTGGTCACGGCAGGCGCTGCTACAGACTGCTTGTGCCGCCGATGACCCGCTCCACCGCAGCACCCTCATGCCCCGCAGCCCTACATTCAGACTATAAAACGCACCCCCCACTTTCCCCTAACATTTGGGGGGGAAAAAGTGCATATTATAGTCCGAAAAATACGGTAGCTTGCTGTCATCTGTGCTCGCAGTCCACTTACATATTTACTTCATATATAGCTCAAGGTTTTGCCTTTAATAGTCATATAAACACTTTTTTGGATGTCAGTATAATAATTTTTAATATACTCAGTATAGCACGTTTGTATTATGAAGAGCCTTCACCCTTCATCAGAGACATAAGAGGATCACAGGGAACTGTTTAACTGAAATAAAAAATAAAATAACACTCTACAGAGGCAGAAAAACACTGAAAACAATAAGAAACAAGTTGGTGATGATGATGGCTCTACACGGCAAAGAACATACATGGATATGCAGTGAATTAGTTATATACTTGCGTGATCCTGTCCAATCTTTATATTTTATTTGCCATTAGAATTCGGCAGTGGTTTTCCACTTACAAACCCCTGAATTAATCCCCCATCAGTTTATTGGCTAGATTATGGTACGTGTTTGGGATGGTTCTTCCATGATTCCTTACCCTGTTGATAAAAAGCCAAGATCAAGGTTTCTACTAGTATTGTGCTATATTGTAAGTAGAGGAAAATGGCCTCTTTTTGCTCCCATTAGCAAGCCGTGGCCACTTGGCCATATAAATCTCATTTTCTAGAGTGGATGTGTTTAAATGGAGATTATCAATGGTGAGATAATATTTGAAGGATCTCAGTGGAAGTGACTTTGATTTACTCGGATTACACCTAAGGATGGTCATGTCCTTGAAGAGAAACAGCGGAGAGTAAGAAAGTGAGGGTGCAGGATTTGCTGGGCTTTGAAATCTGCTATTTAATGCAACAATCCTCTTGTAGGGCTGAACCACAGCAGGCGAGTCACAATGTAGAGAAAAAAAATGACACAATGCTGGATAAACATTTTCTTTTAGGCTAAGAAGAGAGAGAATAGGAGACATATAAAGTGCACATAATACATATAAAGAACCAAATCAAAAGGCAATAAAAGGGAAAGAAAGTGAACAAAAGGCGGGAAGGGAGAAAAGAGAAATGCAAATGGATGAGACAAAAAAAAGAAAGAAGAAAGGAGAACAAGAGGGGGGAAAGAAGTAATATTTCCTTGATAAAAATGCACAAAAGGGAAGATGAACTTTGTTCTTTTCCCCCTCTCTTTCTACTTTCCTCTCTTTCTGCTCCTCGCCTCGCAGCACGCCAGCCTAAGCTGAGAGCTGTAATGTCATTAAATTGCAAATGCTTTTTCATTTCCGACACACACTGTTTACTTATCTGGCAAAAACATATGTTGGAAGGAATCCGTTAAATTCTGCCCATTGCCTTGGGTAAAAGTGCAATAGAAACGGCCCCAGTGAGCTGCCTCTTTCTTCTCCCAGCACTACTCTTATCAGGAAGACTGCCTGGCAGAAACTGGCTAGTTGAATGAAAAACCAAGATACAGACGCAGATTACGGAAGAACACTGAGCACAAAATTCCTGGAGAGAGGGTCACTCCATAGCAAATGATTTCACTGCTCTAGATCTGCATAAATTACTATTTTTAAGGCATCTCCAAAGTCTGTATATTTTTCTCACTCTGTCAAACATTTAATTTCACGCCCCATGTTCTGAATATGCTAAAATGCATATCTCCGATGCACCTTTAAGCCAGAAAAACGAATGCAAAATTGAAGATAAAATGATGCGATTTGCACTACAAGCCTATTACTTGAAGTATTTACATATAGTTTACCTCTGCAATTCTGAAAACCATTTTTTTTTATTTTTTTATTTTCTTAAAAATATATCTGGATTAAGGTCATTATAAATATGTATAAAGCTTTGTTTAGAAAATAGATTTGCTAAAGTTAAAAAAAATAAAAATAAAAAATGGACTCAATAATAGCTGTAGACCTCCACAGAGGAGACTTTAACACTTTCTGGGGGAATAAGAAAAAGCCTGATTAATAGACACTTGTCCTTATTCAAAGTAAAAAATGAAATCTTCTTAAAGAGGTTAAAACAGGACATGTGTAACATCTCAGAAGGAACAGACAATTTAAATAAATCCAACTTTCATGTATTTTCAAGCACGGCTAAGGCATATTAGCATTCTAATTGAAGTTTATCAGTGACCGGCTAAGCCTTATATATATACAAAATACAAAGTCACACAATGAGTGTGGGAAAATGTAAAAAAAAATTACTAAATGCAAAAATATATATAAGATTCAGTGTCCTGCGTTATTTTTAGGTGAATTTAGGCTTTTGTGTGTTTTTTAGTAACATTTCCATTAGTGTTTGAATTAACTTTTAATGTATATAATGTATCAAAAGGGGCTGAACAAACTGTCATAATGTAGACTGTGAGCTCTCGCGGGCAGAGTTCTCGTTCCTACTGTACCAGTCTGTGTGTTAATGTGCTTCTTTATATAAATATGTATATGTATATATATATATATATATATATATATATACACACACTCTTTTCACTTGTAAAGTGACATGGAATAAATGGCGCTATAATAATAAATAATAATAATGACTATAATATCAATATGAAAGGAAGATTATACCTTTGGAATGGACGATGGTGGCTATTTGTTCTGGCCTTTCAAAGGAGAGAGGTTGTACATGACGGGCCGTGATTTCCAGTCGTATGGACATGGGCGGTTAATTGCACATGACTGGTGGTGAATATATTAATTGTAGCACGCTGTGATGGTGTTACGCCGTCACAATATAGAGCAACTCTGATCATTTGCTGTAGCCACACAGACGCAAATATGATTAATTGCACAAGTAAACATTAGTCATGTAACCCGGATCCAGGGTGATTGAGTTAATATCACCATTTATCAAGTTTATGTGTATTCTTTATTTGCCAAGACCATGGACTAAGAAAATAAATTGCACAGTGTCACACTTGTAGATGAATTTATAGGTAGAAAGTACATTGATGATTTATTTTCTTCAAGGGAAAAAAAATCTCCCCATACAAATAAATAAAACAAAATAATAATAATAATAATAATAATAATAATAATAATAACCATATGATACAATGTGTAGAATTGGGGAATTAGTCTATACTTATTGGATTGTTCAATTTAATATTCTGTTTTACTTGTATTTTGAGGAAGGTTATACAATATTTTATTAAAATACCTTATAAACCTAGCATATAAATATATCTGTAATGTCTCAATTATTGCCTTCACCGCTATGCTACAGAACAAATAGTTTCCTCACGAGCTGTTAAATTCATTGGAAGAAAATGATAGAATTAGCGGGATAATTTGACATGTTACGTTCCGCCTTTGTTGAAGAAGGATGTGATTTAAGTCTTTGTCAATAAGAAGCAGTGAAGTCGCGGCCAGATCTGCTGCCCTGCACCCCCCTCTAGTGGCACGACGAAACCAAACACCCAAACGTCTGATATCCGTACAATACATATTCTGTGCCACTCTCAGAGATCTGCTTTAGTATATATACATACACTGTGTGCAGAATTATTAGGAAAGTTGTATTTTAGAGGATTTTTTTTATTATTAATCAATAACTATGTTCTCAATCAATCAACCCAAAAGACTCATAAATATCAAAGATTAATATATTTGGAAGTTGGAGTTTGATTTTTTAGATTTGGTATCTTAGGAAGATATCTATTTGTGCAGGTAACTATTACTGTCCAGAATTATTAGACAACTTAATAAAAACCAAATATATTCCAATCTCACTTGTTTATTTGTAAATTTTGTGTAGTTATATTGGTTTATCTGGTGAAAATAAACATTTCTGACATGCAAAAACAAAACCCCCCAAAAAAAAAATCAGTTTTCAATTAACATTTTGACCAAAGTGTGTAAGTCCACGGCCATAGCACCCTGTAAGTGGGTGATGTACTGCATTGCGCCACTGCCGAGACTCTGAACCAGCAGGGGAAGTGACCCACGAGCACCCACGGCCACGTCACTCCAGCCAAGACACAGCATCAATAACATATTTGCATGTACGGTCCAGGTCGCCCTTTTCACTATGTGAAACTAGTCTGTCTTTCTATTTTTTGTACATATCACCAGATCTCCACCCATTGGGCCTAGGTGTTTCTGGATTAGTTGGAGACTCTGAAAAGAGTCCCACCTATTTGTTCTCAGCTTGATGCCTGAGATGAAATGGAAGGTGAGTTTTGAAGTTCAGTTCCCTTGTGAGGTGGCTACTGTGGGGCTGTGTCCTAGGTTGACAACCATCCAGAAATTCTATGACAGTACGTAAAAATAGGGAACTTTTT
Organism: Anomaloglossus baeobatrachus; assembly: GCF_048569485.1. Lineage (NCBI taxonomy): Eukaryota > Metazoa > Chordata > Amphibia > Anura > Aromobatidae > Anomaloglossus > Anomaloglossus baeobatrachus. Next base: position 571,654,761 of record NC_134354.1, read on the forward strand.
GCCCTGTCCATACAAAAATGTAAGATGTCCCTGATATTCTTAACCTGAAGAAACTTATACAGATTTTGACTGTAATTACATCATTTTACAGTTTACAGTGAATATAGTTGATATCTTCTTACCAGAATTATAGACTGTAGACATATATCACTTATAATCACAATGATTAATTAAGGTTTTCCAGTGTGTCCATAAAAAATATTGTCTGTCCATGATTTCTTGGTAAGCTGTCTAGAAAAAGTAAAAAAAAAAAAAAAAAAAAAGAGTTGGCAACCATGGCTGTGTCTATGGGTGGTGTAGCCCAGAGCTATAGGGGATTTTCCTGGCAGCATCATTGCTGTTGGGAACATGGGAAATTTCCCCGGTAGGAACAATTGTTGCGGTGCTCACTGTGCAGTGCTCCACCTAGTAGAACAGGGATCCTTCTACCCTTCCAACAAACATTCATGATCTGCCTTTGCCAAGTGGGTATATTTATTCCAGAACAGAGGATTAGATATGTTGAAAGCCACCATTTTGATCCTCATGTTAGACATTAGATCCGTGTAAATGTCATTATTCAGTGGAAATGTACAGCATATAACGTGATTGTGAACACTTGTTCAACACCCTTTGCCAAAAATATAAAATGCAGAATAGCTACTTGGCATATATGAAAATTAGCTAAAAATGTTTGGATGTAAGTAACTGGTAGACTTACTATGGATAGGTTTGCTATTATTATACCAAACCTTTATATGAAAGTGTCCAAAATGAAGTCCACTATAAAACTGTGGGTGACTTATTCACCCCAAATACAGAAGTTACCTAGTTTGCACTTCCAATGTCAATGTGCGCTCGTAAGCACTAAAAAAAATGCAGATTTGAAGAATATATGTGATTACTAACAAGCTCTTCAGTGACCACATTGTTGTAAGTTCCACAACATTCATATTCCTTTAATTTAAATGCAAAATCAAGAATACATTAAAATCAAAATACATTGTGAGAACACAAAAGGCAAATGAGAGGTCCAAGCAGAATTTGATTTCCAGCATTAAAGCAATGCCCTTGCTTCCAGCCTTGTTAGAAATGTGCATTCAAACGCACAGCGTGTGGAGACAACATTAATGGCACGTTTATCAGTCCTGGCTGTGCTTTATAAAGGAGTTACACCTCACTGCCTCCTATAATAATAAACAGGGGTGTGTGGGAGATGTGATTGGCATGTCTGGAGCCGGCCGGCAGCGATACAGGGTCAGTACTGCTGGTCAAAGAGCTATCTCCTTGCTATAGGAGAGCAGACGGTTTCTGACCAAGATGAAAATGTATTGTGCGCAAAGGGTATTGTCTCTTGAAGCAAACTTTGGTTTAGTTTTACTTATTGTTCCTTAGAACATTTCTATTGTTTCTAAGAACATATTACTGTATTTTGTATGGTAAAATATATAGCTTCCTGTGCACTGAATATCATAACATCTAAGCTCAGGTTTAGAAGTCTAAGATGGGCTCTACTCACATTCTGATATAACACTTTAGCCCACATATCTGCTAAGAAGGTTCCTGGAACCAAGAACAAAGGCATTCATAGCGCCCATTAACCCGACATACATCAAGAGTGTCCGGTATATGTCTACACTCATTTATTTTACCTAAATAGAAAAGCCCAATTGACCAAGCTATGTAATACAAGAGCATCCAGTTAAAGTACGGCATACATTATTTACGAATGACATTTGTCACCGGATATTCCATAGGGAAATACTTCAACGTATATCTTAAGACAAGAAGTTTTAATATGATAAAATAAGAGGATTAGGCACCTTTAATGTGCCGTACTGCCCTCCCCCTCACCCCCTCCAAATATCACCACCGGATGGGTATCAGTAATGTATGCTCCTTGTGTGTAGTAAGCAGTGCTTTTTTTGTAAAAAAAATATTTGCTGGTACGCATCTCTGAGGTGAGGAGCAGGGGGGGGGGGTGCTGTCAGGTGCCGGGGGCCGAGATTGAGGAGTGGGGGGGGTCAGACTGTCTGAGATTGAGGAGCGGGGAGGGGGTGCTGTCGTGCTGTTGGGCGGCCAGGAGATCCTGTGCACGGTTTACCTGTTGAGGCACTGAGCTCCCAGCCTGGACCTCATGCTGGTATATGGGCCCACAGCCTTGGTATACATGTCTCCTGTTCTGCGTTTTCCAAAAAAAAATAAAATCATATACTCACCTGCTCCATCAGGTCTTGAGCGGTGCAGTGCAGGCAGGACATCGCGCGCACAAGACAGCAGAGTCCCGCCTCTGAGTGATGACATCACCCCGCTGGGACTCTGTGTCCTGTGTGTGCGCTGTCATCAGCAGCAGTGCAGGGAGAGCATGTCACCTCCACACTGCCAGGGAACCTCTCGCCTCCAATATGCAATCTGACATATCAGCAGACGCATATTTGCCCTAATAGCAGCTCCCTACCCATCCCTGTACTGTAAAATTGTGTAATATGAAAGTAATAAAAAACATTTTATTACTTTCATATTTCCTATGTAAATCACAGAGCTGCTGGCCCCATGGGCGGCGCCTTGCCCTATGGGTGTCTGCATACTTTCCAAGGTATCACGCCCCTGTGTAATACTATTGTATGAACTGAGGATTTTGATCGCGTTAGGGCAATGACAACCAGAGACGGGTTCTTGGTGCAAAGAAGTTTTATAATATGCAACCAACAATATGTACACAGAACAGAACAAAAACACAGTATATACCTGCCAGGTTTGGAGCAAAGGGGAATTCCCAGGACCGCGCACCATCCTCCCCCAGGGAGGCCACCAGGAGCGAACCTCTATACAGGGGCTGTCTGGCGATCACCCCAGAAGGCCTAAATGCGCAGCAGCCAGGACACAAAAGGGCAACAGGTTATCGTCCAAAAATGTCCGTACGGGATGTGCAACGCGGGTCCTAGGGTGGATATGTACCGGAAGGGACTGGGCACAAGCGCCAACCAGAGACGGCAGACTGAGTCCGAGACCAGCGAGGGCACAGCTCAATGAGACCAGGTGGCGTCCAGGGCCCGTGTCAGGTGATTCACCAGGATCCAAAATAACAACCAGGAAACGAGAGCAGCGGAGCAGGAGTAGACAGGAAGCAGTATAGTCAAGCAACTAGACTAGGCTTAGGGGCAGGCTTTTAAACAGATGAACAGGAAGTAGGGCAACAGAACAGAAAACTCCATGTTAACAAAGGGCAAGATCCTTTAGAAGTAAACTGGAAATCCCGGAAAACTGACATTCTGTGGGCGTGATACCATGGAGTCACATGAGCGACGTCCATGTCGCTCATTCTATCCTGCGCGCGTTTATACTTACCATTGCGGCAGGCTTCTTTTCTGGGTGTTCACTCGCCGGCTTCAGACGCGCACTGTGCGTCTGAAACTGGCAAGGAGAACCCGGAAGAGAAGCCTGCCGCAATGGTAAGTATAAACGCGCGCAGGATAGAATGAGCAACGGGGACGTCGCTCATGTGACCCCATGGTATCACGCCCACAGGGGCGTGATACCACGGAAAGTATGCAGACTCCCAAAGGGTAAGGTGCCGCCCATGGGGCCAGCGGCTCTGTAATCTAGAAAATATGAAAGTAATAAAACGTTTTTTATTACTTTCGTATTAGACAATTTTACAGCACAGGGATGGGTACGGAGTTGCTATTAGGGCAAATATGCGTCTGCTAATATGTCAGATCGCATATTGGAGGTGAGAGGTTTCCTTTCCTTTAACTATATTGGCGCGTTGTGCACGCTGATATAGTTAATGGTATTGCAGCTCCGGGTGGCCCCCTCTGAGCACCGGGCCTGGGGCGGCCGCACCCTCTGCCCCCCGCTAGCTATGCTACTGCCCCTGCTCCTTCCATCCTGGATTTCCCTGATCTCTCCATCCTCCATCCCCCTCATCTCTCCAATCTCCATACCCCTGATCTCACTCTATTCCCCCTGCACAGCCTGCCACCCTCTGTGCCCCTCTACTCACATACCCTGCACTCCTCCATCTTCTCCATCTTCTTTCCCGCTGGGCAAAACTCCATGGCTCCGCCCACCCGAGTCACATGTACGTGACATCATCGCAGGTCCTGCAGCTCCAATAGCTGCTCTGTTTGTGTCTCTGCTCACACGTGACTAATTTGCATAGTTTACAAATTAGCCATGTGGACAGAGCCAGAGGTGCTTTCCCTCAGCGCTCTTCGGATTTTCCGGTACGCCGTACCGGCGCGTACCGCCGCGAAAAAGCACTGTAGTAAGAAACTTACCAGTGGCCATCTTCTACCATTTCGCTCCTGTTTCCTTTCTGTCTTTTTGTGACAGCATCTCGGACTGGCTGGAAGTCACTAATTAAGGTCATTAGCATTCTTAACCCCTTACTGCCGAAGCCTGTTTTCACCTTCCTGACCTGGTCAAATTTTTCAATTCTGACCAGTGTCACTTTATGTGTTGAAAACTCTGAAATGCCTTCAGCATATCTCAGTGATTTTGAGATTGTTTTTTGTGAAATATTGTATTTTATTCTATTGGTAAATTTCAATTGATATCATTTCTATTTATTTATGCAAAAAATGGAAATTGGATGAAAACTTTTGAAACATTTGCAATTTTAGAACTTTGAATTTTTATGACCATAGAACAGATTGTCATGCCACTAAAAAGAACTAATAAGTAACACTTTCCACAAGTCCACAAGTCTAATTTACATCAGCATCAATGTAAAACTTTTTTTGTTCGCAGTATAGAAGAATTTAAACATGAAGCAGAAATATTTCATCTTGTAACAAAAGTTCCAAAACCTATTTTATTAGGGACCCATATTTGAAGTGAGTTTTAGGGGCCTACATGTCAAAAAATGCCCCAAAGTGACCTATTTTCAAATTGCACTCTTCACGGTATTCAAAACCACATTTAGGATGATTATTAAAGGGAATTTGTCACCAGGTTTTTGCCACCTAACCTGAGAGCAGCATAATATAGGGGCAGAGATTCTGATTCCAGCAATGTGTCACTTACTGAGCTGCTGAGCTGCTGCTGCTAGTGTAGTTTTGATAAAATCATGGTTTAATCAGCAGTTGATTATCATTAAAGGACTACTTGGCAAGCTGCCTGGTAGTCCAGCATATTCATGAGCTCTGTATAACTGCTAGATCTGCAGCAGAGAAAACATTGATTTTATCAAAATGACAGCAAAAGAGTTCAGTAAGTAACACATCATTGGAATTAGGATCTCTGTCTCTACATTATGCTGCTCTCAGATGGGGGAGCAAAAACTATTTTCCTAAGTATAATGATACTCCATATGTGGTCAGAAACTACTGCTTGGTGTTACGGGGGGCTGTCTGATAATAAAACCCAAAGGAATATGAGACAGTCAGGGTCCACCGTGCAAAGACTCTGCTGCAGACTATGGCAGAGGATAAGGGTATATAAGTGTGCCACTGTAAATAGTAATAGCACAAGTGCAGAGTGCAATACCTCTGTTAAACTCACAGAGGAATATAATTAGGAAATAAAGCAATTCCTCCCTTGCTTGGAGGGTGTGTGGTATGGTCTCTGTTAATGGTCACAGAGACAAAAGCAGTGAGTGTGAAATGGCACCTACCTAGGTCCGTTCCTCTAGCGGTGCCAGGAGACGGACAGCAGCATAAGCCGCACAAAGCTCCTACCTATGTTCGCTCCCCTAGTGTGCGAGGATACGAACAACTGCCAGACGCAGTATAAGGAACGTTACTCTACCGGCAACATCCACCTACGAGTAGAATCACAAGGCCCAGCCGGACCATGTGCCTCAGGCACCTGCCTAGGTCCGCTCCACTAAGATGTAAGGATACGGACCGCAGCCGAAGCTGTAAGGTATAAGAACGCTACCCTGCCGGTAGTGCTCACCTAGCATAGACAGAGAGATGCCTAGAGGGATGTGCACAGAGCGTCTACTCTCATGCATGAACCAAGAGGACTGAGCGCCGGGCGGCGTGCGTCAGGGTCTTATATAGACTCTGTGCCTCATCCAAGATGGAGGACACCAGAGCCAATCCGCTGCCAGAACGACAGCAATGACGTCACGCTGGCCTATCACCGAGCAAAGCGTCACAAGCACATGACCAGCGACCAATCGGCATAGAAGGTGTCAGAGACATGTGACCGCGTGTCACAAGCACATGACCAGCGGCCAATCAGCTTAGAAGGTGTCAGAGACATGTGACCTCGTGTCAGGGATGATGTCACCCGCACATGTGCAATGGCTCCAAGATAGGACTTAGTCTCCAGCGCTTGCACATGTGCAGTAGCAAGAAATCCGAACATAGTCTCCAGTGCTCGCACATGTGCAGTAGCAAGAAATCCGAACATAGTCTCCAGTGCTCGCATATGTGCAGTAGCAAGAAATCCGAACATAGTCTCCAGTGCCACAGCAACCGTAACACTTGGACACATACCAGGTTCATAAATGGAACGAGTGCCATTTACGTTTTTGAGCATAATTTTGACTGGAATAGACTGCGGACACCATGTTGCATTTGCCGGGCCCATAGATGCCAAAACAGTAGAAAACCCACACAATTGACCCCATTTTTGAAACTATACCCCTCAAGGAATTAATCTAGGGTAGTAGGGTGCATCTTTAACCCACAGGTGGCTCATAGAATTTTATAATATTGGCTGTGAAAATAAAAAAAATATTTTTTTTGCACAAAAATGTTACTTTGAATCCAAATTTTTAATTTTCACACAAATAACAGGAGAAAATTGACTTTTCAGTTTGCTGTCCAATCTCTTCTGTGCATGAAGATACTGCATATACGGTCAGAGGCTACTGTGTAGGTGCATGGCAGGACTAGGAATGGAGGGAGCAGTATTTCAATTTTGGTGCGTCATTTTGGCTGTGGATAACATGTTGCATTTGAAGAGAACCTGACCAAAACAGCAGAAACCCCATGCAAGTAACCACGTTCTGGAAACTATACCACTCGATTGCAATGAGGTTCTAGAACTGAGACATTTGTCACAGAACTTTAGAACACTGGGATGTGAAAATAACAAATTTTCCACAAAAATGTTACTTTAGCCTCAAATTTTTCATTTTTACAAGAGTTGAAGGAGAAAATGGACAAATACAATTTGTTGGGCGAATTTTCCTAAGTACACCGATAACCCATATGTGGTTGAAAACTACTGTTTGAGGACATGGCAGAGCTCGGAAGGGATGGAGCACTATTTGACTTTTGGAGCGACATTTTGACTGGAATAAATTGCGGGCGCAATGTCACATATCAGGAGCTCTTGACGTGCCAAAAGAGGAGAACCCCCCCACACACACACACACACAATTGACCCCATTTTAGAAACTACACCGATCAAGAAATTTATCTTGAAATATAGTGAGTACCTTGATTACACTGGTACTTCACAGAATCTTAGGGGTACTTTGCACACTACATCATCGCAGGTGCGATATCGGTGGGTTCAAATCGAAAGTGACGCACATCCGGCGTCGCAGGCGATATCGTAGTGTGTAAATCTTTTTTGATACGATTAACGAGCGCAAAAGCGTCGTTAACGTATCATCGGTGTAGGGTCCGACATTTCCATAATTTGGCAGCAGCGACAGGTACGATGTTGTTCCTCATTCCTGCGGCAGCACACATCGCTGTGTGAGAAGCCGCAGGAGCGAGGAACATCTCCTACCTGCGTCACCGCGTCTCACGCCGGCTCTGCGGAAGGAAGGAGGGGGGCGGGATGTTTACGTCCCGCTCATCTCTGCCCCTCCGCTTCTATTGGCCGCCTGCCGTCGTTGTGACGCCGCACAACCCGCCCCCTTAGGAAGGAGGCGGTTCGCTGGGCAGGTGAGTGCATGTGAAGCTGCTGTAGTGATAATGTTCGCTACGGCAGCAATCACAAGATATTGCTGCTGCGACGGGGGTGGGGACTATCACACTTGGCATCGCAGCATCGGCATGCGATGTCGTAGTGTGCAAAGCCCGCCTTACAACAGTGTAGTGAGCAATTTCAAACCTCAGGTGATCCACGGAATTGTATACCATTGGGCAGGGAAAATGAAAATTTACATTTACATTACATTTATTCCATACAATATTGCTTTAGCCTCAAGTTTTTAAATTTTCAAAGGGGCCAATACAAGAAAAAGGAAGGTACAATTTGTTACACAATTTTTCCTCAGTATGCTACTTTAAGTATTTTTTACTTATAACTACTTTTCTGTCACAGTGTAAAGCTCGGAAGGGAAGAGCACCATATTGGAGTTCAGATTTTGCAGTAATGGTTTGCAGGTGCCATGTCACATTGGCAGAGCCAGAAAAAACATAACTCCCTTCCTATAACTGACCCCATTTTATACACTACACCCCTCAATGAATTCATATAGGGTAGCAGTGAGCATTTTGACAGCTAAGGTGTTACACAGAATTTTATACCAGTGAGTGGTATTACATTTTCACCACAAAAATTTAGTTTTGACAGTAGATTTTATATTTCTGTTCAATGTGGCAATACCTCATTTGTAGCACTATGATGTTGTTCAGCCAAATGGCACAGCTTAGGAGGGAAGGAGTGCCATTTGACTTTTGGAGCATAGATTTTCCTAAAAAAGGAGTTTGTGGACTCCATAAGGAGAACCCCTAAGTGTAAGCACACACGGCGAGAAAAACAGAGCTAGTGGAATGCGATAAAAAAATCCCATTCCACCCACACCCATGTCACTCTATGGGGCTGCTCCCATGAGCGATTTTTTTCTCAGCCCTAATCGAACCGAGAAAACAATCACAGCATGCTGTGCGAGCAATCCATTTTTACTCGCACCCATACAAGTCTATGGGTGCGAGAGAAACATCGCATTGGACTCGCATTACATCGGTGTAATGCGAGTGTAGTTTGAGAATCACATCTGCTGACAGTGGAGGAGATGGGGAAATTACTTCCTCCCTCCTGCAGCGCCAGCCCTGTCCTCTGTGGCTGTGCTGTGATCGCAGGATCGCATCTCAGTGGCATGACAATCACATGACACTCGGCTTACACTCCAGCAGAGGCAAATGTCATGCGATTCACTGGCATTAATGACCGTGTGGCCCCAGCCCAAGTGTCAGAACAGCAGAAACCTCCCTTTTAAGTGTCCCCATTTTAGAAATTACACCATTCTGGGAATTGATCTACAGGTGTAGTGATGATTTTGACTCCATGGGTGTTTTTGTTTTCCAGAAATAAGCAGGGGCATGATAGAGTGAAAATTGTAAATATGCCATTGTAATACTCAATACACTGTAGTAAGGCTGCTTTCACACTACGGCTTTTTAACATGCGTCCTGAACGTTTTTTTGCTGCAAAAGCGGATCCTGCTTTTACAGCAAAAAATGCATGCAAATGCATGTCTTATTTTGCAGGATCCTGTCACTGGATGTTTAGGGGCGGGCATTGGAGTCATGTGATCGGGAGTGAGGGGAACTAAACGTGCCAGACTGGGAGCCGGCATCTGACAGCTGCGAGGCTCGTAACCAAGGTAAACATCGGGTATACTTGCTTGGATACCCGATATTTACTTTGGTTACAAGCGTCTGCAGCTGCTAGGAGCCGGGCTCCCTGCACACGTTACCAACGTAAACATCGGGTAACTAAGATAAGTGGTTACCCGATATTTACCTTGGTTACGAGTGTCCGCAGCTCTCAGGTGGGGGAGAGGGAGGGGGAGAGACAGAGAGAGAGGGGGAGAGAGACAGAGAGGTAGGAGAGAGATAGGAGAGAGATAGACTGATCACGGAGGCTGGCTTCTGTGCATGCTCAGTAGAGCAAGCAGGATCCTGCCTATCGGCATGCCAGCGTTCACATGCGTTTGCATGCTGTTTAGTCAGGATCCAGCAATTTGCAGAAGTTGGACGCAGCTCAAAAACGCTACAAGTAGCATTTTTGAAAGATGTTAAAAAACTGCAAGTCGCTGGATCCTCACTATAACGCACGCAAACGCAGGTGAACGCATGTTAACGCGAGTTCATTGCAAATGCATTGAAATGAAAACGCATTTGCACTGGATCCGTTTCTGCGTTAAAAAAACGTTCAGGACGCATGTTAAAAAGACGTAGTGTGAAAGCAGCCTAACCTAGCATTGTACCCAGCTCATGCGTCTGGAGAAATGTGCTCCATAAACTACAGTAACCAAGCACTCCTCGCTACAGTACTGACAAACATATGGATGAAAACTGTGGTTTAAGCCCACTGTGGGGCTCAGAATGGAAAGGGACACTTTGGATTTCACTGAATTTATTTTGGGAGTGAGAAGAAGAGGAGTCATGGAGCTTTTCAAGAGCCTCTGTACTATCATTAATATGGAAAACCATCATATTTTTGTTAGATGATGGACCTAAATGGTGGCTTGTTTTTTTGGAGTTGAAGCTTTTATTGGGGACATTTTACACAACATTTTGGATCACATTTATTCTCTGCTCTATGCTGGGCGCTAACATTGGCTTTTCCTTTTAAATCTCTGAATGATGTGATTCAGATAAAAAACCCCAAAACCCAAGAGATCTATTTAGTACAATAAGGCAGAGATTCTTTGAACTCTGACCTCTGCTCAGTGGTGTTCATTTCAGAAGTACACAAAAATATGGATAACCGTGATTTTATGAATGCTTAAAAAGACTGTCACCGCCAAATTATAGCCTAGACACAGTCCAAAGTGACTCCATCTGCCTCATATTTAATGTTGCTTTTTGGGTTCCATTTGAATCACGTATTTCAGAGATTTACATGGAAACCCCAATGTACGAGCTCAGCGCAGGATAAATGTGAGCCAAGCCTTACTGCGATCTTTGGGAGGCAGAATGAACAAATCAGAATTTCATGAATTGCTTTTATTTAAATTTTGGTTACACCATTCACCTGTATGGTATAAGTGATCAGACCAATCTATTCTTCAGGTAAAAATGATTACAGCGATACCAAATGTACAGTATATCAGAATATTTTATTATGTCTTATCATGGGGTAACACTAAAAAAAGCATACTTTGATACAATGTAAAGTATTCAGTGTACAGCTTGTATGAAAGTGTAAATTTGGTGTGCCGTTTAAATACCTCAACTCACAGCAATTAATGTCCAGGGAAGGAGTCTTGCGAGGATAATTTGCATATTCCCAGTGCCTTCTGGGATAAGTGAAGAGTCACCGCGAGCTCAAGGAGAACCGGGTTTTGGCCGTTACAGCCGGAAGGAAGACTTCTGAAAACCGCGTGCCTAGCGGCTCGCGAATTTTAGCCTGTCTTCTTCATTGTGAGCGTGAGTGAGCAAAGTGTGAGCAAAAGTAAGTGTGAGTAGATTTGTTTGTATTTAGTTGTTTAATTACTTAACATTTGTTTAGTGCTATCCCCATTAGAAAATGTGCTCCACTATTGCTAATGCGATCCAGTGTACATCTTGTCTCATGTATGCAGTCCTTGAAAAGCCGTTCGAGGGTGCATACTGTTGTTCGAGATGTGCGCAAGTTGCACATTTGGAAGCCCAGATACTGGATCTAAATGAGCAGCTGGCAACTCTGAGATGCATTAGCAATATGGAAAGGAGTTTGCTGCTCACTGAGCAGCAGCTTGCTGGGTCAGATGTGGGGGAGGATCATAGTAGGGAGCGGCAGGACGGTGAGGTAGGTAGCTGGGTGACAGTTAGAAAGGGGGGTAAAGGGAAAAGTGCTAGGAAGGCTAGTCCTGAACTGACACACCCCAATAGGTTTGCAAACTTGGCAGATGAGGGGGATGTCACTACAGGGGTAGCATTGCTGCAGCAAGGCATGACCTCTGAACGCCAGAGGAGTGTCTGCTCCAGTAAGGGGGGGAATAGGAGTGCAGGGCAGGCAAGACAGGTACTGGTAGTGGGGGACTCAATTATTAGGGGGACAGATAGGGCAATCTGTCACAAAGACAGGGATCACCGAACAGTGTGTTGTCTTCCTGGCGCTCGAGTTCGGCACATCGCTGATCGGGTTGACAGATTACTGGGAGGGGCTGGGGAGGACCCAGCGGTCATTGTACACATTGGCACAAATGACAAAGTTAGAGGTAGGTGGAAGGTCCTTAAAGATGATTTCAGGGAATTAGGTTGTAAGCTTAAAGCATGGACCTCAAAGGTGGTATTTTCGGAAATACTACCTGTGCCACGAGCCACACCAGAGAGGCAAAGAGAGATCAGGGAGGTTAACAGGTGGCTCAGGAATTGGTGTAGGAAAGAGGGTTTTGGGTTCCTGGAGAATTGGGCCGACTTTTCAGTTGGCTACAGATTCTATGCTAGGGATGGGCTGCATCTTAATGGGGAAGGTGCAGCTCTGCTGGGGCAGAAAATAGCTAGAAGGTTGGAGGAGTGTTTAAACTAAGAATGGGGGGCGAGGGTATTCACTTTATAGAAGGGGAATGTAGTGCAGATAGTGACCAGGGCACAAGTAATGAAATTGGGGGTAGTACGGGGGGAAGGGTTAGGACAGTTAATACAGTAAGCAGGAATACAGGTACAGAGTCATACGTAACGTGCATGTACACTAATGCCCGAAGCCTCACAAATAAGGTGGAGGAATTAGAATTAATATTGTTGGAAGAAAATTATGATATAGTGGGGATATCAGAGACATGGCTGGATGAGAGCTATGACTGGGCTGTTAATTTACAGGGTTATAGCCTATTCAGGAATGACCGTACAAATAAGCGAGGGGGAGGTGTGTGTCTATATGTAAAATCATCCTTAAAACCCATCCTGCGTGACAACATATGTGAGGGTACTGAGAATGTAGAGTCCCTATGGGTGGAGATAAGGGGGGGGAGAATGAATAATAAAATACTGATAGGGGTGTGTTATAAGACGCCGAATATTATGGAAGAGGTAGAGAATCTCCTCATAAAGCAAATTGATAAAGCAGCGAGTCTCGGAGAGGTAATTATTATGGGGGACTTTAACTATCCTGATATAAATTGGGGAACAGAAACTTGCAGTTCCAGCAAAGCAAATAGATTTTTGATAACAATGAAAGATAATTACCTTTCACAAATGGTACAGGACCCCACAAGAGGGGGAGCACTACTACACCTTGTACTAACCAATAGGCCAGACCGCATATCAAATATACAAGTTGGGGGTTACTTGGGGAATAGTGATCACAAAATAATAAGTTTTCATGTATTCTTTAGTAAGATGTCTAGTAGAGGGGCTACAAGGACACTAAACTTCAGGAAAGCAAATTTTAAACGGTTGAGAGATGATCTTAGTGCAATAAACTGGGATGATGTACTAAGTAATAAAAGTACACAAAGCAAATGGGAGACTTTTATGAGCATCCTGAATAGGGCTTGTGCAGAAAATATACCCTATGGGAACAAACATGCTAGAAATAGGAGGAAACCCCTATGGCTAAATAGAGCTGTAAGGGAAGCAATAAAAGAAAAACAGAAAGCCTTAAAAGAATTAAAGAGGGTAGGTAGTGATGAGGCATTATATAATTATAGAAAATTAAATAAAATATGTAAAAAGCAAATTAAGTTAGCTAAGTTTGAGACAGAGAGACTCATTGCGAGAGAAAGTAAAAATAATCCTAAAATATTCTTTAACTACATAAACAGTAAAAAACTGAAAAGCGATAGTGTTGGCCCCCTTAAAAATAGTCTTGGTGAAATGGTGGAAGGGGATGAGGGTAAAGCCTACCTGCTGAATGACTTTTTTTCTACGGTTTTTATACAAGAAAATGCCATGGCAGATGACATGACCAGTGATACCATAAATTCACCCTTGAATATTACCTGCTTAACCCAGCAGGAAGTACGCCGCCGCCTCGAAATCACTAAGGTTGACAAATCTCCGGGCCCGGATGGCATACACCCCAGAGTACTACAGGAATTTAGTTCTGTGATAGATAGACCATTATTTTTAATCTTCTCAGATTCCTTAGTAACAGGGTCGGTACCGCAGGACTGGCGCATAGCAAATGTGGTGCCAATATTCAAAAAGGGGACAAAAACTGAGCCGGGAAATTATAGGCCGGTAAGTTTAACCTCTATGGTTGGTAAAATCCTTGAGGGTATCTTGAGAGATGCTATACTGGAGTATCTCAAGAAAAATAACCTTATGACAGAGTATCAACATGGGTTTATGAGGGATCGATCCTGTCAAACTAATTTGATCAGCTTCTATGAAGAGGTAAGTTCAAGCCTGGACCAGGGAAATGTAGTGGATGTTGTGTATATGGACTTTTCAAAAGCTTTTGATACGGTGCCACACAAAAGGTTGGTACATAAAATGAGAATAATGGGGATAGGGGAAAATATGTGTAACTGGGTTAAAAACTGGCTCAGTGATAGGAAACAAAGGGTGGTTATTAATGGTACGTACTCGGACTGGGTCTCAGTTCATAGTGGGGTACCACAGGGGTCAGTATTGGGCCCGCTTCTTTTCAACATATTTATAAATGACCTTGTTGGGGGCATGCGGAGTAGAATTTCAATATTTGCAGATGATACTAAACTCTGCAGGGTAATCAATACAGAGGAGGATAATTTTATATTACAGGGAGATTTATGTAAATTGGAGGATTGGGCTGAGAAGTGGCAATTGAAGTTTAATGTAGATAAATGTAAGGTCATGCACTTGGGTAGAGGAAATAACATTTATGATTATGTACTTAATTGTAGAACACTGGGTAAAACAGACACAGAAAAAGACTTGGGTGTATGGGTTGATGGTAAACTTCACTTTAGTGGACAGTGTCAGGCAGCTGCTGCCAGGGTTAATAAAATAATGGGATGTATTAAAAGAGGTATAAGTGTTCATGAAAAAAATATAGTTCTACCTCTGTACAAGTCACTAGTGCGACCGCACTTAGAATACTGTGTACAATTCTGGTCACCGATATATAAGAAGGACATAGCTGAACTGGAGAGGGTGCAGAGAAGAGCCACCAAGATTATTAGAGGAATGGGTGGGGCTGCAATACCAAGACAGGTTATTAAACTTGGGGTTATTTAGTTTGGAAAAACGAAGGCTTAGGGGGGATCTAATCACAATGTATAAATATATGAGGGGACAGTACATAGACCTTTCCAAAGATCTTTTTACACCTAGGCCTGCGACTGGAACACGGGGGCATCCGCTACGTCTTGAGGAAAGAAGGTTTAATCATAATCACAGACGAGGATTCTTTACTGTACGAGCAGTGAGACTGTGGAACTCTCTGCCGCATGATGTTGTAATGAGTGATTCACTACTAACATTTAAGCAGAGCCTGGATGCCTTTCTTGAAAAATTTAATATTACCAGTTATGTATATTAGATTTTATGACAGGGTATTGATCCAGGGAACTAGTCTGATTGCCGGATGTGGAGTCAGGAAGGAAATTTTTTCCCCATTGGAACTTGTTTGCCACATTGGGGTTTTTTTTGCCTTCCTCTGGATCAACATGTTAGACTACGGGTTGAACTAGATGGACTTAGAGTCTCCCTTCAACCTTAAAAACTATGATACTATGATACTATGATGTCAAAACTTCTAGCAACAAAAGTGAGTACACCCCTAAGTGAAAATGGCCAAATTATTTAATTATTAGTGCCAATTTTTTGTGTGTCTACAATTATTTTCAAGCACTGCCTTAATTCTCTTGGACATAAAATTCATTGAAGCTTAACAGCAGCCACTGGAATCCTCTTCCACTTCCCCATGACATCATGGAGCTGGTAGATGTTAGAGACCTTGCGCTCCTCTACCTTTCATTTAAAGAAGCCCCACAGATGTTCAGTAGTGTCTAGGTCTGGAGACATGCTTGGTCAGTTGACCACCTTTACCCTCAGTCATTTAGCAATGCAGTGGTCGTCTTGGGGTCATTATGTTGGAATACTGCCCTACAGCCCAGTTTCCAAAGCTTCAGTATGTCATAGTACCTGTTCTCATTCATGGTTCCCACAGTGAACTGTAGCTCTCCACAGTGAAAAGCATTCATGCTGCCCCAACCGATGACACTCCTGCCACCATGCTTGACTGTAAGCAAGACACACTTGTCTTTGTACCCCTCACCTGGTTGCCGCCACACATGCTTTCAACAACCTGAACCAAATAAGTTTATCTTAGGTGCATCAGACCACCAACACATGGTTCCAGTAATCTATGTAGTCAGTCTGTTTGTCCTCAACAAACTGTTTGCAGGCTTTCTTGTGCATCATCTTTAGAAGAAGCTGCCTTCTGGGATGACAGCCATGCAGACCAGTTTGATGCAGTGTGCGATGTATGGTCTTATGACTGACAGGCTCACATCCCACCCCCCTCCACCCTTCTAAGGATCCAACCTGCAAAGCTGATCTAGCAATCACAACCAGAGAAAGTTGGAGCCAGATTGATGAAGAGTACTGTTTGCCACTCATTAAGTCCATGGCTTAGAGACTGCAAGCTGCTATAAAAGCCAGAGGGGGTGCAACAAAATACTAGTGATGTATTTGGCTGTTTTTTTGTTTGTTTTTCATGATTCCATAATTTTTACCTCATAATTGAGTGATTCCATAATTTTTCCCTGTTTGTTCTTGAAAAGTAACCGTTACTGGCTAGCACATTATGTTTTCATGATTTTTTTTTTTTTTAGTGTTTCTTAAAGCCAGAAAGTTGTCATTTGAAATGACTTTAGTTTTGTTCCATGTCTGTGATCTGCTTTTTTTTTTTTTAAACAAAAGTAAGCAACTGAATGAACATCCTCAGAGCCTGGTGAGTATACAATGTGTCCATGGTTTCCATGAGGTATCGCTTAACGTCCGCAGCCTTGTGAGTTTTACACGTTCTAATCATAGCATTTCTGTATGCAAGGTGACGATTCATATTGACTTGATGATACCCAACAACTTTGTAATTCCTTTTTTCTCTATCTCGTTCCGTTTTCGAGATAAAAATACTAACTCCGTTGTTTTCCACCAGGTGGCGCTATAGGTGGTTTCATTGCGTAGCGCATGGCTACTTTACTATACCTAGACAACACTTCTATGCCTATAGCTGCCGCCGTTCTCAAGGTAATGGCGGTGGACAGGATATGGGTGGACAAACTGTATAATTTTTTATCAGGGGTTGTATTACACACCAAAAAAATGTTTTTTTTCTTTAAACAAGAGTAAAGAAAAAAAAAATTCTATCACCATAATTTGAGAGCCATAATTTTTTTAGTGACAGTCGTGTGAGAGCTTGTTTTTTTGCAGGGCAAGATAAAAATGGTATCCCTGAAAATGTTATTTACATTTAACTTTTTGATTGCGTTTTAATCCAGTTTTTGTGGGGCGGTTTGATGAAAAAGCATAGTTTTTGCCCTGTGTTTGTTTTTTTTTTTACAGTGTACACTGAAGGGGTCAACTATTGTGACAGTTTAATAGATCGATAACAAATGTATATTTTTTTTATTTTTGTTATTGCAGAAATGTATATTTATTGGTGTAATTTTTTTTCCATTTTTTGTTTTTTATTTTGTTTAGTTTTAAGGTTTTTAAAACTTTATTTTGACTTAGTCCTCTCTATGGGACTTTAACTTTTAATAGTCTGATCACTAGTCTAATGCATTGCAATCTATAAGACCTAATTGAAAAACTACCGCGTTAACTGGATGAGTGGGAAAAGGGAGTGAATGGGTAGACCTAAATTCAGGTATACAAACATGGAGACACAGCTGGGAATTAGTAACATGTAAACTGATTTATTCTATAATAATTTAAGATAAAACACAAGGTTTAAAATTCTCTCCTCCTCTTGTCATTTTCGCAAATTCTACATTTTCATCCTCAATGTGTTCATAACCACCAGGTAATTAGTATTTCACCCAGATCCTCATTATTCCTATTATCAGTTTACCTGCATTCATTCCTGTCACTTTGTATTCCTAACAGGTCCCAAGTCTCCCCTTCTGTCCCTAAGTTTCTCACCAGGACCCTTTCTATAATACCTCCACGCAGAGCTTTTTTTTGTTTTGTTTTTATCTATAATTTTAAACCTTGTGTTTTCTTTTAAATTATTATACAATAAATCAGTTTACATGTTACTAATTCCCCGCTGTGTCTCCATATTTGTATACCTAAATTGAGGTCTACACATTCACTCCCTTTTCCCACTCATCTAGTCAGCGCGGTAGTTTTTCAATTAATTCTTCCTTTAGACAGGTTTACGCGGAACCTGCCAACTGCCTGCAGCTTTCATCCCCTTCCTCCCCCCCGTCTTTTTATACTTCACAGATATTATCAGTCCAGTGTCCCCTCCCTGGCATCACATCCATACCCTCAGAGTTAAGTATAGCCCCTTTCCCATTCCTTGTGGGAACGCTAGTTGTCTATCTTTATATTTTTTAAGGTATAAGACCTATTAGTGTTAGGGCTCTTTCACCCGTCTGAATTTCCGTGTAGGAGTGGTATCCATGGTTTGAATGTAACTTGTAAACTTAAAGGGATTTTCCAGTGACCTAACCAAAGGCTGCAGTCACCCTTGCTTATAGCACATGTCCTGCATTCTGTCAGGGTTCTCAGGTATTACTAGTGAGAGCGGTAAGCCACTTATCTGCAAGTAAGGAATTTGACTACACGCAGTCACATCTCAAATGGATGTGCTTGACATCGCTTAAGGCCACTACACACTAAGAAAAATCGCTAGCAACATCTATGCTGAGGCACGACTTTTGTGATGTAGCAGCGATGTTGCTAGTGATGTCGCTGTGTGTGACATCCAGCAACAACCTGGCCCCTGCTGTGAGGTCACTGGTTGTTGCTGAATGTCCTGGACCATTTTTTAGTTGTTGCTCTCCCGCTGTGAAGCACATATCGCTGTGTGTGACAGAGAGAGAGCAACAACTGAATGTGCAGTGAGCAGGGAGCCGCCTTCTGCGTACGCTGGTAACCACGGTAAACATCGGGTAACCAAGAAGCCCTTACCTTGGTTACCCGATATTTACCTTCGTTACCAGCGTCCGCCACTCTCACGCTGTCAGTGCCGGCTCCCTGCTCTCTGCACACGTAGCCGGAGTACACATCGGGTAATTAACCCGATGTGTACTGTGGCTAGGTGTGCAGGGAGCCAGCGCTAAGCGGTGTGCGCTGGTAACCAAGGTAAATATCGGGTTGGTTACCCGATATTTACCTTAGTTACCAAGCGCAGCATCGCTTCCACGCATCGCTGCTGGCTGGGGGCTGGCCACTGGTTGCTGGTGAGATCTGCCTGTGTGACAGCTCACCAGCAACCCGTGTGACAGCTCACCAGCAACCCGTGTAGCGATAATCCAGCGATCCCTGCCAGGTCAGGTAGCTGGTGGGATCACTGGAGCGTCGCTTAGTGTGACGGTACCTTTAGGGCCACTCCAGTAGGCGCACTTCAGTACAGTGTGATACAGTACAATGGCAGCGCGTCAACTTCTGCGTCACATGCTTCGGCCACATGACAGCATGTGACCAGAGCTTGTCGCGCCTCCATTGTACTATATACACTATACTGGAGTGCGCCGGATCCGCCAAACTGGTAGACAGACCCCCAAAACATTTGCAGGAGTAGTTACAGCAAATGGTAGTTCTACAAAGTATATTGACTCAGGGGTGCTGAATACAAATGCACATCATTTATTGTATAAAAATCATGTGTCATTTCTTTTACTTTTTACAAATACTTGCTACTTAGTGTTGTTTTATCACATAAAATACATTTACGTTTGTGAGTGAAACATGGAAACATGTGGTAAAGGTCATAGGGTATGAATACTTTTTCAAGGCACTGCATTTTAATGCTGGTCAATGTGCTTTATAAGGTAAAGTGCATTCAGCTTACCAGGATGAGTACCCAGGCAGATAGAATGTGCACGGATTCTCCAGGGCAACCCGTTCCGGAATCCAAGATATATCAAAGAGAGGAAAAAGGGGGGGAGGGGATGTGGAATCCAGGACTAAAAAATATTTTATATAAAATCAAAAATTTATTATAACATGTTGGTTAAAAATGAAGAAGCCGCAAAAGGCAAGGAAAAGACAACATCTACATCCTTACACGTTTTCGAAAAGCGTAAGGATGTAAATGTTCTCTTTTCCTTGCCTTTTGCAGCTCCTTCATTTTTAACCAACATGTTATAATACATTTTTGATTTTATATAAAATATTTTTTGGTGCTGGATTCCACATCCCCTTCCCCCCTTTTTCCTCCATTTGATATACAATGTGCTTTATGTTGCTCACATGGACAGCCCACAAACCGAAAAAAGTGTTAGTCTGTATGAGCTGTAAGATTAGAGAAGTTAATGGAGGGTCTGCCCCTGAAAGAACGTTTGCAAAGTTTGGCACTTGTTTGAGCCAAAAAATGTGTTTGTTTTTTTACATCATGTTTATTATAATTTAGGCTATGTGCTTACGTTGCATTTTTTCATGCGTTAACGCAGCGTTTTAAACTGAAGTGTAAACGCATGCGTTCTACGTCCCCAGCAAAGTCTATGAGAATTTAGCAAATTCCATGAGCAGGTTGCGTTTTAAAATGCAGCGTTTTGCATGCCAAATTTCTGACAAAATCGATACGTTCTAAAAACACGTTACTTCTTTTGTGCGTTTTGGATGTTTTTCCCACTCTGTCTATGGTAGAGCAAGCATCCAGAACACATGAAGTCTACATCCATTCTGCATTAAAAAAATACATCCACAATGCAGCGTTTTGAAACGCACATGCAGTGACAAAACGCTGCAGAATATTTGTCACAGCAGAACGCAATGTGCGCACATAACCTTACTCAAGAAAGGACCCATAGATTGTGCAGATTTGCTTTTTTGGAGCACGGGCAGCAGACATGCATCAAACTTATTAAGAATCGTACTCCTCTAATAACCAGCGCATTTTACTCTGTCCTTTTCTATTTATTGTTTGTTTTAATGTTTTGTTTATTGAAGCAAAAATAAGAATACATAGTCAATAGAAAGCAGTCTTAGCTAATATTATTGCAATTGTAGCAGATGCTTCCCCTTCGTCTCTATGACTCTGGCTACCTGTTTAATATCTGATCTTAGCCAAATAATAATAAACTTATCCATCAGGCAGTGGGGAAGTCTGCTCTAGATTATTAGCCTGGTTTCTGGATTAATATGAAACAAATTTATAACAGTAAGTAACATAGGAACTAGGAATGGGGGGGTAGCTGGAGTATAGGAGAGCAAGGTTATATCACATGAAATTCAGATAAGGGAGTCGAGATAGCGGGTTCAGGAGGTGAAGAGAAAGGAAAGAGGAGAAGATTTTGGTCTTGGGTCCACTCAATCCGTGGGAAAAATGATCTGCAGGCCGTCATTCATCCCGTTGGTGGGGGATAAGGTGACTTACAGTCCACTATGTTGCCTTCTGCGAAGTAACTACTGAAAATTGAGGTTTAGATTTAAAGGCCTGCCAAGCCTTCCAAACCTGGAGGAAAGAGAGCATATTCTGGCGTGAGAGGGCTGAGAGTTCAACAACATGATATAATTGATCAATTTTCAGCAAGAGCTGCGGGAGGGTGGGAATTGTCGTTGTACGTCACAACTGAGCAATGAGAAGTTTACAGGCTGAACCCACAAATGACACTAATTTCGAAGTAGCTTTATCTTTAGGCCACATTGGGAAGTTCAGGAGCATTTGCCTAGGGTCCAGGACCACCTTCTTGCCTGTGAGGTCAAATATTAACTGTGATGCTGTCTTCCAGAAGGTCTGGATGATCGGACATGTCCACCACACATGAAGATATGTTCCTTTGTCCCTCTCGCATCTCCAGCACTGATCTGAGGTGGAGGAACTCCAAGTACTAGATGAGGTGGGGACAATGTACCATCTCGCAATCACTTTGAAAGAATTCTCTTGGACTCTCACACAGCATGACGGTCCGTGTGAGGCATTGTAAATTTGGCTCCTTTGTATGTCGGTAAATGTGGTATTCAGGTTCCTTTCCCATCTCAGTATATATGCTCTCTTCACCACCAGTTTTTTTGTAAGCAAGGTATGGTATAAATTAGAAAGTATTTTTTTGGGGGCCCGGGTTTGCATGCAGAATGATTCAAAGGTAGTTAAAGGTCTATCGAGATGGGTATGAGGTAATAATGGTTGGATCACGTGTTTTAGTTTCATATAATGGAGAAATGTAAGCTTAGAGAGGAGGGGGTTCGTACACATTTCCTATTTAGATATCAAAGAGCCATCTACCAGAAGATCTGTCACCGGAACCTTTGCATTGGTTAGGTATGTGGATTTCGTGGACGCAGCTTGGTTTACATCGGTGTCTAAAATATCTGAAACTTGGGTTAGAGGGGAAAGAGGTGGGGCCAATATCTCTCTATTTTCCTTCCAGTTCTGTAAAAGTGTGCTCGTTAGTTCATTAGTATAGATTCTTTTATCTCCCTGGCTGGGAGGGGAAAGTAGCAGGGCTCGTAGAGGGGTTGGAGCTAGGTGTTCTTCTATCATTGTCCATAATTTACTCGGTGGACGTCTGATCCAGTCCAACGTTCTGGAGAGAACGGCGGCTTGGTAATATAACGATATATTGGGTAGTCCCATGCCCCCTTTGTCTTTTGGAAGGTTCAATGTTTGGAAGTTGATTCTCAGTTTGTGTTTGTTCCAGACATAGTTGGAGACTAAAGAATTACATTGGGAGAGAAATGCTTTGGGAATTGGTATGGGTAACATTTGGAAAAGGTAAATAAATTTTGGGAGTATGGTGCTTTTAATTAAGTTTTTCCGTCCCATCCACGAAAGGAAGGGAGCCTTCCACGAGGATAATTGTGCGGTAAGTTTAGGGAGAAGGGGCTTGTAGTTGAGATCAAACAAGGACTTGAAAGTTTTCCCTAGTTTGATGCCTAGGTATGTTATGTGACTATTTGGCCATCGAAAAGGAAACGATTTTTGGAGAGACTTGGTAACTTTACCGGCGATATTAATGCGTAATGCTTCTGATTTAGATAGATTAATTTTGAAGTTAGACCAGTGGCCGTATTCCTCTAATAATTTCATAAAGGCAGGGAAACCCCTTTCCGGCCTGGACATTACCACCAACAAGTCATCGGCAAAGGCTGCGGACTTGTGGTGAATTCCCTGCAGGTTGAACCTCTCGATTTCCCGGTCTTGCTGGATGGAATTTATCAATGGATCCATGACCAAGACAAAGAGTGGGGCATCCCTGCCTTGTGCCATTTTTTATGTCAAAGGGGTCGGTGAGAGTATTGTTTATCCTAATCCTGGCCGTGGGGGATGTGTACATCTGTAGGATTGCGCGTATGGCATTTGGGGGGAAATGAAAGGCCTCCAACGTTCCCTGCAAGAAAGTCCAGTCCACCCTGTCAAACGCCTTCTCGGCGTCCGTTCCCAGCAGCACAAGAGGCAAATTATGGGTCCTGGCGTGTTGCATTAAATTTATCACTCTTAGCGCATTATCCTTCCCCTCTCTACCTCTAACGAATCCAGATTGCTCCGGGGAGATGAGGTCTGGAAGGATAGTCGCCACCCGATTGGCAATTAAACTAGCATATATCTTTAGGTCCACATTCAAAAGTGAGATGCGCCTATAGTTTCCACAACACTCTGGATCTTTCCCGTCTTTGTGTATTAATGATATGTGAGCCTCTAATGCTTGCTTGGGTATAGGATCGCCGAGTAGTAGAGCGTTGCATGTTGCTAGGAGGTGATCTCCCAGGATATCAAAGAATTTTTTATAATAGATATTGGGAAGGCCATCCGGACCTGGTGCCTTTCCCAAGGGGCTCCTGGACAGGATGGACTGAACCTCAGCGCGAGAGAACGTTTTTTACAGGGATGCTTGTTGTAGTTTGGAGAGTTTCGGAAGATTTAGTTTAGCTAAATACTTTTGTATGCTGCATTTCCTCTTGTCCCTTTCCGTTGCCGACTCTTCTGGTCGAATTTGATATAAGTTTTTATAAAATCGTAGGAATTCTTCTGAGATTTGGGAATAGTCTTGTGTGCGTTGGCCCTGAGGGGTTTTAATTACATGTATAAAAGTGCGAGCCTGTCTTTTTTTTATCAGGGACATCATAAGT
Organism: Anomaloglossus baeobatrachus; assembly: GCF_048569485.1. Taxonomy (NCBI): domain Eukaryota; kingdom Metazoa; phylum Chordata; class Amphibia; order Anura; family Aromobatidae; genus Anomaloglossus; species Anomaloglossus baeobatrachus. The sequence goes on from NC_134354.1 coordinate 571,678,769, forward strand.
TTAGAGGCTTTATCCCCATGGAGGAACATGCGGTTTCTCCAACCAAGGTAAAATTTAGCCGACTGTTTATTGAGTATGTCTCTAAGTGCCACACATTTCGCGGTCAGTTGTTCTAATGTCTGTTGGGATAGGGATTTTTTATGTGGAGTTTCCAATGTGGCTATCTCTTCATATAAAGTCTGCAAATACAATTTCTTCTGCTTATTGAGGTGTGAGGAAATGGAAATCAATTCTCCCCTAATGACCGCTTTGTGTGCTTCCCACAAAATTGGGGCCGCAATGTCTTGTGTCTTATTCTCTGCAAAGCAATTACGGAGGCATTCAGATATGCGTTTCCTATTATCTTCCGAGGAGAGAATTGATTCATTCAATCTCCATGTACGGTGGAGCCAATACGGCCTCAGGAGTGAGAAACTGGCCGAAACATAAGCATGATCAGAGTAAGGTGTTGACTGGATCGCCGTGTCAGTGACATTAGGTAGTAGATGCCTAGGTAGAAAAATGTAGTCTAGTCTATGGTATGATTTATGAGGATGAGAGAAAAATGTAAAGTCTTTAGTTGTGGGATGTTGATAGCGCCAGATGTCGATCAGAGAGAGGAAAAGGAGAGAACATTTAATCCGAGATAGGTCCCTTAGAGAGATGTGACTTTTTTTTGCAGTGGAATCTAATTTAGGTTCCAAAGCCACATTAAAATCGCCACAAAGTATTGGAGTACTTTCTGAGAAAGCACGACATTTTTTCAGTGTGGATATCAACCAACGAATCTGTTTGACATTTGGGGCATATACATTCCCTAGGGTTACCATTGAGCCGGCCAATATACCCTTGCCGAATATGAACCGGCCCTCTGGGTCAATAGCAACCTCTCGGGATAGGAAGGGTATATCTTTAGCAAGGGCTATAGAGACCCCCCCTAGAACCTTTGTTTGGAGAGGGGGCATGGAAGCAGGTGTTGTAATGTGCTTTGTCAAAGCTTGGGATCGTGCCCTCACGGAAATGCGTTTCCTGAAAGAAGATCATGTCTGCGTGCTTCTTATGTAGGCTATATAGAGTCTGTGACCTTTGTATGGGGGAGTTTAGCCCGTGAGCGTTAAGACTTATCACCGTAAATACCTTATGATGTGTTGCCATGATGATGCATGCAGGAGGACGATCTTTTCTTTTTCCATCGGGATGAGTGGACCAGACCTGTGACCAATGCGGGAGAAGAAGAGATAGAGAAAATAGAGGGTAGAGAGAGGTTCGGAGGAGAACAGGGTATTAGTATCAACATTGTCAACTATTTGAAATTCAAGACAAATATGAATGTGCGTCAGAAGGGAGCAATAAGTGCAAAACCCCTATAATGACTTCATGCTTTAGCTAGCATAAACAGTAATGTGCAACAATAGACCTGATCTTAGGCCCCTTCAATGGGGCTCGCCTTCAGAGTTCATCTGGAGTTTCTTTGCCGCTTTGCGTCTGGATCTGTGGGTCTTTGGGGTGAGGCTGTGCCACGGTGTCGGTTCTGGGAGTGGTTGTAGTGTAGATGTCGAGTGATGAATTTCCAGCTCTGGGTATTTCTTTCTCCAAAGTGATCCCCAGATCTTCGCAAATCCGTCTTATTTCAGCCGATGTTTTGCCTTGGTAGTGTTTCCCATTTGCTGTTATAGCAATGCCAAATGGGAATAACCAGCGGTATGGAAATTGGCGTTGGCGTAACACTGTTGTGAAGGGTTGTAGCAATCTCCTTTTGGTCAGGGTGGTGGAGGCGAGGTCTTGGAATATCAGTATTTTGGAGCCTTCGTGACTTATGGACTCAGCTTCTCTAGCTTTTTTAAGAATGAGTTCTTTAATTCAGTAATCCAGGAAGCGGCAGATGACATCTCTTGGTGGTTCCCCTTGTTTGGGTCGGGGTCTCAGCGATCTATGAGCTCTTATCAATTCTATTGTTGGTGCAGGGTCAGAGTCCACTAGGTCAGTGAAGATGCCCTGTAGAGTCGGGATCAGAACTTCATTTGCCACCGATTCCGGAAGACCCTTTAATCTGAGGTTGTTTCGCCTTTCTCTGTATTCATGGTCCTCCAGGATGGCATGTATTTGATTGACACTGTCCTCCTGATGGCGAAGGCAAGAGATGATAGTATTGGAGGTGGAGGTTAAAGTGGTTTGAGAAGCTTCCAAGGTTTCCACTCTATGTCCTATTTGGCCGATATCTTGTTTAATGTCTGATAGCTCCCTTACTACAGGCTCCAGTGCATTTTTGAGGATCCGTTTTATAAAAGATCTTGAGATGGGGAGATTCTTGCTATTATCAGCACCCTCAGTGTCACTTTCGTCATCTTCCATATCTTGTACATCATTAGCAGACATGCTTTGGAGGCTGTCTGTTTCAGCATCGGCTGTATGTAAGTGTTTTTTGAGAAACTTATCGACATCAGCCTGAGTAGTGGACTTAGCTGGTCTAGGCAGAGAACTGGCTCGTGCGTTGCCGATTTTGACCATATTGAAGTCAGTCACATATGGTATTATGCTTAAATGAAAATAGTGGGGGTTAGGCTTCTTTACTCCCTCTAGACAGCTCAGAGTCTAGAACATTGTACGCCCCTAGAGAGGGGGAAGGAGGCGAGAAGAGAGTGTCTCTATGCTAGAGGTATGTCTGTGTGACAACTCTCTATATCATCTCCACTGTATAGCCCCACTGGTGGCCTCGGGGCCCGGAAAAGTGTATGGAGCCGGGTCTTAAGGGATTTGCTTGTCACTGTCCAAGTTATGGGGGTCCTATCGCAGGCCGACAGAGCACCCTGCAATGTAGAGGGGTACAGATCAGCCCCCTTTGATTCTTAATTTCTCTGTGTTGTTTTGAAAAGGGGGTCCCCTTTAATGGGGTTCCGTTCCCCCTTCTTCTCCCTCCACCAGTCAGGCTTCTAGGGTGGGGGTTTTGCTCGGCGGTTCCCACTCAGCACCGGCCCCTGCTTTCACCGCGGCCTAACGCTCAGTAGCGTGACCGGCCGCTGGTCCACGCAGGAGAGCTATGGAGGGGGACGCTGGGGTGCCGGATGCCTGTGCTTTATGCCCGTACGGTGCTGTAGACTGGGCGCGGGGCTCACCGAGGGTCCCTGGGGAGGGCGCGGAGCGGGTGTGGAGCCGGGCATTAGGGGAATTCTCACTCACCGCCAGGTCTCCTCTCCGGGCACCGCAGGATCTCCTGAAGCGCCGCTCACAGCCGCCGCGAGATTTCCAGCCGGGTCCCAGGAACTCCAAGCGGCCTCCTGAGGATCCCACGCGGCTCACAGACTCCTCCACTCCGGTCCCGCCGTCTTCCAGATCTGGTGAGTGTCAGAGCTCTCTATCCCTGCAGGCCGTCCGGCTTGCTCCTGCGTCCTGTGGGTTCGCCGCACTGTCCACCGTCCTCGGGACCGGGCGGCCGTTTAACCAAGATGGCGGCGGATCTTCTATTGTTGCACTGGGCGCCGGGCTCACCTACTAGCTTGGTCCAGGTCGAGGGGGGGGGGGGGGAAGACAGCCAGGCCTCCGGACCCTGGTCCGTTCTTTCTGAGCCCGCTGGTGTTCTCAAGTTGTCCTCCAGCGGGTGCCTGCAGTTCTCAGAGGCCACGCTGCTCAGGCCTCGCCGCCTCCAGTGCCCTGCCCGGTCTCAGTGTTGGAGGGCTCCTAGGGGGTGCCCGTGTGGGTGAAGTTGGAAAATGAGGGTCTCTCCCCTCCTGGGGTGTTCCAGGAACGTGGATGGAGGAGTCAGACGGGTGTATTTTCCGCCAGGGAGCAGGATGTCTGTTGTTGCTCAAGAGCTCCCTCATCCACGTCTGCCTCTGACAGCGGCCATTTTGGACTCCTCGTCCTTTTCTATTTATTATGGCCAGGCTGGCCCCCCTGGCCTGGCTGTCCTTGTTTTGTGTTATATGGTTAATCATGTGTCTAACAGCTTTCCATAGCCAGCCTCAGCTTTTTTTTTTTTTACACATAATAGCCGAGTGAAGAGGTTTTTCCACGAAATGCAAAGCTTCAAATGGGTTGACCACTAAAGGCCCAGTCACACACAACGACTTACCAGCGATCCCGACAACGATACGACCTGATAAGGATCTCTGTTAAGTCGCTGGTGAGATGTCACACAGTCAGACCTTAGCAACGATGCAGTAACAATGAGCGACCTGCATAACGATCTTGGCAGCGGTGGGACCCTGTTAGGAGGTCGTTGGTAGGCGTCAAACACAGCGATACGTCCTGCCCAGCAGGACATCCCCCTTTAAAGAAAATGATCCAGACCATTCGGCAACAACTAGTGATCTCACAGCAGGGGCCTGATCGCTGGTAGGTGTCACACATAACGAGATCGCTGGCGAGATCGTTGCTACGTCACAGAAACTGTGACTCAGCAACAATCTCGTTAGCGATCTCGTATGTGACAGGGCCTTAAGGACAATGTCAAAGGATCTCAGATAAACAGTGATTAGATAGGAGGGGACACTAGTCAATGTATGGAGCTGCTGTCTTCTACTCTGTACATCAGGGGTGGGGAACCTCCGGGCCCACAGGCTGTATACGGCCCGCCATGCCCTTTTATGCAGCCCCCGGGCAGATTCCCGGGGGCAGCAGTGCTCGAGCCGCCAACGCCATCTTGTGGGCCGCCATCCCTTTAAATCCGCACATGTGCTTCTGTGCTTACCAATGCATTCTCCCGCTGGCCAGTGCCAGCGAGAGAGGACTTACTTTGTGGGCGGGTTTAGTGCTCTGCGTTGCCCGCCCTCTGCCCTCGGAGCTGCGTGCCTGCCCCCCGGCCTTCTGACCTGCGTGCCCGTCCCCCGACCCTCTGAGCTGCGTGCCCGCCCCCCGGCCCTCTGAGCTGCGTGCCCGCCCCCGGCCCTCTGAGCTGCGTGCCCGCCCCTCTGAGCTGCGTGCCCGCCCCCAGCCCTCGGAGCTGCGTGCCCACCCCCTGCTCTCCGGTGTTGTGAGTTTGGCGCTGCTGTGTGTCCAGCGCCAGCCCTCTGCTGCTGTGTGTCCTGTCCAGTGCTTGTGGCCCCCCCTCCCCTCAGTGCTGTGTGCCCCCCAATGCTGTGTATCGCCCAAAGTTTTTGTGTCCCTCCCCCCCCCACTGATGTCAGGGCTCCACAAGTGATATCTGTGCCCCCCCCAGTGATGCCTGCGCCCCAGCCCCTCTTGTGTGGTGCCTGCGCCCCAACCCCTCTTGTGTGGTGCCTGCGCCCCAGCCCCTCTTGTGATGTGCATGTCCTCAGCGTCTCCTGTGACTTATACATCACAGGAGGGGCTGGGTGCACATACATCACAAGAGCGGCTGGGGGCACATACATCACAAGAGCGGCTGGGGGCACATACATCACAAGAGCGGCTGGGGGCACATACATCACAAGAGGAGCTGGGGGCACATACATCACAGGAAGGCTGGGGGCATATACATCACAGGAGGGGCTGGGAGCATATACAGTGCTGGCCAAAAGTATTGGCACCCCTTCAATTCTGTCAGATAATACTCAGTTTCTTCTTGAAAATGATTGCAATCACAAATTCTTTGTTATTATTATCTTCATTTAATTTGTCTTCAATGAAAAAAAAAATATATATAATTCTAATTGGATATAATACCACACCAAACATAAAAAAGAGGGCGGACAAAAGTATTGGCACTGTTTGAAAAATCATGTGATGCTTCTCTAATTTGTGTAATTAACAGCACCTGTAACTTACCTGTGGCACCTAACAGGTGTTGGCAATAACTAAATAACACTTGCAGCCAGTTGACATGGATTAAAGTTGACTCAACCTCTGCCCTGTGTCCTTGTGTGTACCACATTGAGCATGGAGAAAAAAAAAAGAAGACCAAAGAACTGTCTGAGGACTTGAGAATCCAAATTGTGAGGAAGCATGAGCAATCTCAAGGCTATATATAAGTCAATCTCCAAAGACCTCAAAGTTCCTGTGTCTACGGTGCGCAGTGTCATCAAGAAGTTTAAAACCCATGGTACTGTGGCTAACCTGCCTAGATGTGGAAGAAAAAGAAAAATTGACGAGAGATTTCAATGCAAGATTGTGCGGATGGTGGATAAAGAACCTCGACTAACATCCAAACAAGTTCAAGCTGCCCTGCAGTCCGAGGGTGCAACAGTGTCAACCCGTACTATCCGTCGGCATCTGAATGAAAAGGGACTGAATGGTAGGATACCCAGGAAGACCCCACTTCTTACCCCGAGACATAAAAAAGCCAGGCTGGAGTTTGCCAAAACTTACCTGAGAAAGCCTAAAACGTTTTGGAAGAATGTTCTCTGGTCAGATGAGACAAAAGTAGAGCTTTTTGGGAAAAGCCATCAACATAGAGTTTACAGAAAAAAAAAAAAGAGGCAAAGAAAAGAACACGGTCCCTACAGTCAAACATGGCAGAGGTTTCCTGATGTTTTGGGATTGCTTTGCTGCCTCTGGCACTGGACTGCTTGACCGTGTGCATGGCATTATGAAGTCTGAAGACTACCAACAAATTTTGCAGCATAATGAAGGGCCCAGTGTGAGAAAGCTGGGTCTCCCTCAGAGGTCATGGGTCTTCCAGCAGGACAATGACCCAAAACACACTTCAAACAGCACTAGAAAATGGTTTGCGAGAAAGCACTGGAGACTACTAAAGTGGCCAGCAATGAGTCCAGACCTGAATCCCATAGAATACCTGTGGAGAGTTCTCAAAATGGCAGTTTGGAGAAGGCACCCTTCAAATCTCAGGGACCTGGAGCAGTTTGCCAAAGAAGAATGGTCTAAAAGTCCAGGAGAGCATTGTAAGAAACTCATTGATGGTTACCGGAAGCGGTTGTTCAGTTATTTTGGCTAAAGGTTGTGCAACCAAGTATTAGGCGAAGGGTGCCAATACTTTTGTCTGGCCCATTTTTGGAGTTTTCCGTGAACTGTTCAATGATTTGATTTTTGTTTCATTCTCTTTTGTGTTTTTTCATTGCAAGCAAAATAAATGAAGTTAATAATACCAAACAAGTTGTATTTGCAATCATTTTCAAGAAGAAACTGAGTATTATCTGACAGAATTGCAGGGGTGCCAATACTTTTGGCCAGCACTGTACATGTCCCCAGCCCCTTGTGTGATGTATGTGCCCCCACTGTCTCCTGTGATGTATATACAGCAGTCCCAGTGTCTCTTATGTGTTATATGTGTCTCCAGTGTCTCCTGTGATGTATATACAGCCTCTGTTAGGTTATGTGTATGATTTACCAATCTTATCACAAGATCGCGCTCCAGACCCAGACAAAAATGAAAAAGCAGCTGTGAGAAGAAACATGATTAGTATCACCAAACATCACAGCCGCACCAAAGAGAAGCAGCTCCGGCCGCCACTGTAGGGGTAAGTTAATTAATTGTTTGACCAAATATAGCAGTGTCATTTTCACATTGATAATTTTGTGCGGCCCCCGAAGGTTGGTAGAAATTTCCAAATGGTCCCCGGCTGAAAAAAGGTTCCCCACCCCTGCTGTATATTGTTTCTTACCTTTGCTGGAGCAGATGTCAGCCGATCATTTGGGGTTCCGCACAGATCTGTCACGCCAGTGACTCGCACAGCATCATCATACTCACTGTGGTCACCGTCCTGTGCCTAACCAGCTTTCTCATGTAACTTCTCCAGCGCTGCTGCCTCCACCTGTTGTTGGGGAGTTTCCTCTTGTCGACAGGGAGGCGCAACAAGACTCTGCTGGAAATTGTATTCCCTGTGTCCTATAGCATGTTTGTTCCCTGGCCTATCCCTTCCTTTCTAGTACTCGGTATATCAGGAGCACCTTACTCCACACAGTGGCCTGTTCTAAAGTAAGGTCCTTGTCTATTCTCTTGAGGGTTCTGTCTGTTTGATCTCTCAGTTTTTTTTCTCCTGTTTTGCTCTGGCATGCCTCCGGTTTATTCTGACTTCTGCTGGCTTGCCTCCTGTTTGCCCTGATCCCTCCACGCCTGTTTCCTGTACATCTGCTCTTTCTTCCGTCGCTGTCCTGCCCATCTTGACCATATCTCTGGGTTTTGCCTTACACATCTCCTGCACCCTGAGCCTCCGATCAGCTGCTGTAGCTCCGAGGACTGTCCTGGAGTAATACCTGGCGACTGCCTGTGGCTCATACCTTTCACCATACGCCTCTCAAGGGTAAGCTCGGCCAACGACGCAGTGGATCCACAGCCACTAGCCGTCACAAGAGCTCATATTGATGGCCTAGCCTACAGTAATATAGGACAATTCCTTTAATATGGAGGAAGAACAAGTATCGAGAAATTTTGGCCAACAACCTCCTTCCCTCAGTAACAGCATTGAAACATGCGTCGTGGCTGGGTCTTCCAGCATGACAATGAACTGAACAACACAGCCAGGGCAACTAACGTGTGGCTCCATAACAACCATTTCAAGGTCCTGGATTGGCCTAACTAATCTTCCGACCTGAACCCAATAGAACACCTTTGGAGGGAGCCTAAACTCAATGTTGCCCAGCGCCAGCCCCGAACCTAAAAGATCTGGAGAAGATCTATATAGGAGGAGTGGGCCAAAATCCCTGCTTCAGTGTGTTCAAACTTAGTCATGAACTGCAAGAAATGTTTACCCTATGTAATTGCAAATACAGGTTTCTGTACCAAACATTAATTTCTATTTTTCTATTGCATCAAATACTTATTTTATGCAATGAAAAGCAAATTAATTATTAAAAATCATACAATGGGATTTTCTGGATTTTTTTTTGGATTCTGCCTGTTACAGTTGAAGTGTACCTATGATTAAAATGACAGACCTCTCCATTTAGGTGGGAAAACTTGCAAAATCAGCAGTGTATCAAATACTTATTTTCCTCACTGTAGATAGATGACAGAAAAATATTATGATAGACAGAATAGTTAAATATTCTGCAGATATATAATGTCACAACCCCCTAAATATTATAAAGTTGCACCCTTTGGCACTAAAGGGTGTTTAAATTTGTTTAACATATTAAATAATTGTAAAAAAATTACGTGAGGTCCCTACTATTTTTAAAAACCATAAACTTATATCTATAAGACACCTCTCCATTACTAACCCAGTAACTAAGGAAAAACAAACCATACACAAATATAGTTAATTTTCAAAAAAAATTCCTGACTCTTTTCCTGGTTCACCAATGTATTAAAAAAAACAACAAAAAAACAAAAACCCATGTATCTCAGACATAGCCCAGGAATTCCAACATAGTCCAGGGAATCCAATGTAGCCCACCAATGGATTCCCTAGACTACTTTGGATTCCCTAAACTACGTTGGACTTGCATGATTTTTTAAAAAAAAAATAAATAAATTGGTGAACCAGGAAAAGCTTCGTGGAGTGTTTTTTTTTTAATAAAATATTTTGTGTGGGTTTTTTTTGTACTTATTGGGTTACTAATGTAGATGTCTAATAGATATCAGACCATTTACTATCATCAGGACTTAATAACAGCTAACACACATATGACATCAACCCCAACTACCATTATCCGGACTGCCACCGCACCATGGCAATTGGGAAAAGCCGAGGTAAAGCGCCAGAATTTGCACAACACATGTGATGTGCCACTTCTGGGGTGGCTGTAAGCTGTTTTTTTAGGTTGGGAAGGACCCAAAACCACGGTCCTTACCAGCCTGATAATAGACACCCACAGCTATTTGCTTTACCTTAGTTTCTTATCAAATATAGGGTGTTTTTTTTATAATCTGTAGGGGGTTGTGATATTATTTAGCTTCAATATATCTATCATCTGTAGCTTTACATTATTATTTTTTCTTTTAGATGTGTGCGTAAAAATAGGACGCCACATGGATGATTCATGTGCCGTGCAATTTATTTCCTCTCACCCATTGACTTGCATAGGCAGATATACGCGGCTACACACAGCATGCTGCGAATTTTTTCCTCAGCATGAGGAGGGAAACTTTCAGATGAACACTGCCTCATTGAATAATGTTAATGCCAGTTCAATGCAATGTTTTCTAGCACGTTTTCACATCTACCTGAACTCTTTCAGGTGCAGATTAAGAGGGGAGCCAAAATGCCGTAAGCTTTAGTAAGGAAACCCCTTTAGGAGTGATGTCTCTTGGTATAGGTGTCTTTACACGCAACGACAGCGCTAACCAGATATCGTTGGGGTCACGGAATTCGTGACGCACATCCAGCCTCGTTAGCGATGTCACTGCGTGTGAAACGTACGAACGACCGCTATCGATCAAAATTACTCACCTAATTGTTGATCGTTGACACGTCGTTCTAATCCCAAATATCGTTGCTGTTGCAGGACGCAGGTTGTTCGTCGTTCCTGAGGCAGCACACATTGCTATGTGTGACACCCCAGGAACGAGGAAGACCACCTTACCTGCGTCCTCCGGCAACGAGGTGGGTGTCACTTTCTTTCGGCTGCTCTCCGTCCCTCCACTTCTATTGGACGGCTGCCGTGTGACGTCGCTGTGACGTCGCACGGACCGCCCCCATAGAAAGGAGGCGGTTTGCCAGCCACAGCGACGTCAATAGGCAGGTAAGTACGTGTGACGGGTGTAAGCGATGTTGTGCGCCATGGGCAGCGATTTGCCCGTGACGCACAACTGACGGGGGCGGGTGCTTTCACCAGCGACATCGCTAGCGATGTCGCTGCGTGTAAAGCAGCCTTATGAAGTGACTGTCTAAAGCCCTGCAGCCCTACATGTACATCGCAGAGCTGGAGTTCACTGTTGGATGGAGAGACTTTGCCATCTGCAGATCATTGCCTTCTATCACAGCGTTACATTTACATTCAGTGACTTGAAAAAGAATTCATACCCAGTGAACTCTTCTGCATTTTTTCTACGTGGGACAAACTTAAATGTATATTATAGGGATTTTATGTGATCTACCAACACTAAGTAGCAAGTATTTGTGAAGTGTAGAAGGACATGATTCATGGTTTTCTAAATATTTTAAAAATATAAAAAAAAAAAAAAAGTCTACAAAAATTGTAACGTGCATTTGTATTCAGCCCTCCCAAGTACCACCTTTCGCTGTAATTATGGCTGCAAGTCTTTTGGGGTATGTCTCTACCAGCTTTGCACATTTAGAGGGTGAAATTTTTGTCCATTGTTCTTTACAAAATAGCTCTAAAGGCCCCGTCACACGCAACGAGATCACTAACGAGATATCGCTGGGGTCATGGAATTCGTGACGCACATCCGGCCTCGTTAGCGACGTCGTTGTGTGTGACACTTACAAGCGACCGCTAACGATCCCAAATACTCACAAAATCGTTGATTGTTGACACGTTGTTCATTTTCCAAATATCGTTGCTCGTTCTGGACGCAGGCTGTTTGTCGGTCCTAATGCAGCACACATCGCTACGTGACACCCCAAGAACGACGAACAACAGCGTTCCTGCATCCTCTGTGAACGAGGTGGGAGTGACGTTCATGCGGCTGCTGTCCGCCCCTCCGCTTCTATTGGTGGCCTGCTGTGTGACGTCGCTGTGACACCGCACGAACCGCCCACTTAAAAAAGAGGTTGTTCGCCGGCCACAGCGACGTCGTTAGGAAGGTAAGTTCGTGTGACATGTACCTGCAATATTGTTCGCCATGGGCAGCGATTTGCCCGTGACGCACACACGACGGGGGCGGGTGCGATCGCTAGCGATGTCGCAGTGTGTAAAGCGGCCTTAACTCAGTGAAATTGGAAGATGCCAGTATGCGAACAACAATTTTCAAGTCTTACCACAGATTCTCAATGGCGTTTGACTGAGTCTTTCAAACACATGAATATGCTTTGATCTAAACCATTCCATTGTAGCTTTGGCAGTATGTTTAGGGTTGTTGTTCTGGGGGAAAGTGAACTTAAGTCCCCTATTTTCTCCTGAATTGCCTTCTATTTAACTTCATCCATCTTCCCATCAACTCCATCTTCCCTGTCCCTTCTGAACAGAAGCCTCCTCACAGCATGATACTGCCACACTTGACTGGTGTTTTAAGGGTGATTTGCAGTTACTTTTCCACCACATAGCGTTTTGTATTTAGCCCCCAGGGTTCTACTTTGGTCACATCTGACCAGAGCACCTTCTTCCATGTGGTAGCTGTGTCCCCTACATGGCTTTTTTCAAACTACAAATGGGACATCTTATGGCTTGCTTTCAAAAATGGCTTTCTTCTTGACACTCTTCCATAAAGGCCAGATGTGTGGCGTGTATGACTATTAGTTGTCCTGTGGACCTATTCTCCCAATCTCAGCTGTAAATCTCTGCATCTCCTCAAGAAGTGACCATAGGCCTCTTGGCTGCTTTTCTAATTGGTGCGCTCCTTGCTTGGGATGTCAGTTGAAGTGGACACGTCTTGGTAGGTTTGCAGTTATACCATAATTTTTCCATTTTTAGATGCAAGATGATCAGAGCTTGAGTTTTTTTTATATATAACCTAACCCTGCTTTACTCTTTTCAACAACTTTATCCCTGACCTGATGTATTCCTTGGTTTTCATGATGCTGTTTGATGCCTAATGTTCTCAAACAAACCTCTGAGACCTTCACAGAACAGCTGTAGTTATACTGAGAATACATTACACACAGGTGGACTCAATTTACTAATTAGGTGACTTCTGGAGGCAATTGGTCACTCAGGATTTTATTTTGGGGTATCAGACTACAGGGGACTGAATACAAATGAACATCAATATTGTTAGATTTATAATTTTTAAATAATTAGAAAACAGTGCATCATTTCCTTTACACGTCATAAATACTTGGTACTTAGTGATGGTATATCACAGAAAATCCCACTGTGATACATTTATGTTTGTGGGTGTAACATAAAAAATGTGGAACGTTCACAGGGTATTTTTTATAGCACTGTACTTATACCAAACCATGCACATACTTGTAAATACAGAATATTTTATTTATCTTGTAATCTTGTTTTAACCCTTAATTAGAACATTGACAAATTTAATGAGTGGTTATCTTAAGAACTGGAATTATTTTTTTTTTCTGCATGGTGGATGAAATGAAAAATACAATAAAATAAAACATAAAAACATCTTATGCAACAGTACAGTCTGCATTTGTTCATACATTACCCATACAGTAGTCACACGTCGTATAAATAAAACACTTATATAACATGCACGTATAAAAATAGAAGCACGCCAGAACGCCGCTTCATACACAGTTACCTAGTGGCAGAGTTGTTGCAAAAGTCAGTTCCTTACTGCAAACCAATCAGCACCAAAAAGGATGAGCTTCTGAAATACACAAGGACCAATTGAGTACAGGAGTGTTCGTAGGCCGATCAGTTCAGAGTCCGTCCAAGTATTCAATGCCAGCCTCCTACTAGAGACCCCAATTAGTGAAATGAGAAACCCCTGTAGCCCCTAATGTCAGAACCATCAGTCTTTGGGGCGAATCATCTGGGAATAGGTCAATGAACCTGAAAGGAGCGACAGGCTTGTATGGAAAATGCAGTCCTGGTAATAATCCTTCCCACTGGAGAATCCTTGTGGTCTCGGTGTTGGAGGTAAGGAGAACATCAAACAACTAATGCATCCAGGTCATATCAAGAGTAATATCGACTTTTGTGTCCTGATGATACAGTCAGTGGAAGGGTCACTGATGAAAGGGAAGATACCTCCCAATAAAGGCTGTGTGATAGGAAAAGTCTATACAGTATAATCATGGAGAGCGACTGAGACAGGATGACTCCCACAGTGATCACCTAATGAAGAAAACACAGCTAGTTAGTGTGACACAGATACATATGATCTCTACATAGCTAAAATTAGGACCATTTATGAGAGCAATGTGCGTCCATGGTGCGCATTATGGCACGATTATGGGGCTGTAATTAATAGGGAGGTGTTACATTTCTGTAGAGCAGCCACAACTTCTTTACCACGAAGGACTAATCTACTCTCAGCTGTATATGGGTTCGGATGAGCTAATTATGAGTCACATACAGAATGGTGCGCTTTGCTAAGGGAACATCTCAGAGTATTTTCTATCAAGTTCAGTAGAGAATGATACTATTATTAATGCAGCCAATTTCTGCCAGATCACTGTAGCCGCAGGACACTTTGTTGAGCTTCACTATAAAGGGGTAAGTGTGAACTAATAATGTAGATCACTCAGTTCTTAAACTCCAGGTTTTCATTAAACAGAATCTGACAGATTCGCCATGCCCTCCCACCCACCAGCATTTATATATTTATTTCTAAATACCCTGCATAACGAGCCCTATATACTACCTGACAGCTAAACACATACTGACGAAGTCTTTATAACGTCTTTTTCATATGTAAGTTAATCTTTTGACTAATCCATGGGAAGTTAGATCCCATGCAGCCCTCTCCGCATGTTATCATGCCCATGTGGATGCAATAACATGAATTGTAGAGAGCGGGTGTCATTGCTATCTGTCTGCAAATCCCGCGCATGTGCATTGCCTTCTTGGCTAACATGTCACGTTTGGACATGCGCCTCTCTGAAGCTGAGAAGCACACACCTATCCCTCAGAGGCGCAATGATGTTAGTGAAGAGCGCTGCATGCATGTGCGGGATTTACAGAGAGCTGGCGATGACTGCGGCATCTCTGCAAATCAAGTTGTTATCACACCCACATGGTCACTGACCCCCCCCCCATGGACTAGTCAACAAGGACTTTCAATATGTGCTTAGCTGTCATGCTTGTTAGACAGGGTATTTAGAGAGATTATATATATATATATATATATATATATATATATATATATATATATATATATATATATATATATATATATATATATATATATATATATATATATATAAATATATAAAAGGGAATGTTCTAAAATAAAGAAATAACCACTCCGGTGGTCCCCGACAGTCCTGCAGTGATGAGGTCTAGTTTATCATTCATGTGACCACTGCAGCCCATCACAGACCCCAGCGATCACATGCTGCATACCAAATGTAAGCAACGGTCATGCTAATGGCTTCTGGCATCGAATAATTGTGTGAGTGCCAAAGAACAATGGAGGAAAGAAGGATGTAAAAGGCAAGTACTGGTTATTTCTTTATTTTATAACATGCTCTTGAGAAGCTTTTATAAAAATCCCAAAAAGCCACTAAAAATCCTATTTAACGGTTCCGTTATAATTGATCAAAAGCAAGGCACGTTGCCAATTTGTGATAAAGAAAAGTTTCACAGAAGTAAAGCCTGCAGCTTCTTGTAAACATGCAGGGAAGATTCATAGCAACTTCTGGACATGGCAAGGTATAGAATATTCACCATAGCCTGAACCTTCTTTCAGATACAGAATATAGAAATCTTTTGATATGTAAGATTTCTTTGTAAATATTCTTCACTGCTTTTTTTCTTCATTTATGTCGTCACCTATACAAAGAAATTATCGCACGCGCTACAGTCTCCTTTCAGGAGATCCTGGTCCCTGAGTGCAGTTTGTTGTAGAATAAAAACTTTAATTACCCTCCCTGGGTCCAGTGAAGAGTCTCCACCGCTGTTCTTGGTGTCTGCTATCGGCACAGTCCGTCAGAGAGCACAGAATCTAAGCGGAGCGTTCCGTCTATATGAGCAGCCGCTGAGCTCACTGACTGGCTGCCATATTGTTGTCTATGTAGCGCAAATGAGGTATCCACTACGGGACACTGAGCAGCGGCAGAGACTCAGCGCTGAACTCGGGGAAGGTGAGTAGAGCAAATGTTTTTAAATAATAATCTGCGCCTGGGGACCACCACTTTCTAAAAGGGGATAAACTCTTTAAGAGCATTAAAAAAATGCATAGGGACAGTTTTTGCTACAGGTTTCATAAGTAGAGATGAGTGAACCTCAGGTTTGAGGCTCGGAAAATGACGTGAAAATCTCCCTGGTGAGTACTGCGCTGTGCTGGTGTCTGAGTGACGCGCAGCATTGTGCGCGCTGCGGGATGTGTATGATCGGCTCAGATTTGACTTACATTCTGTGTTCTATGATGTTTTGTTCACGGAGAAATTAAAAAAAAAGAAAAAGCAACACCCACCCACCCATTCACCTCCAGAAGTGTTTTGCTTTCAGCCCACAGCAAAACATGTCCGAAGCAAGGTGGGCTGTGTTTTTTTTATTTTTTCACTTTTTCCGTGAACAATACATCTGAGAACACAGAATGTAAGTCAAATCTGAGCCGATCACACACATCCCGCAGCGTGCACAATGCTGCGCATCATGCAGACATGAGCACAGCGCGATACCCATCAGGGAGATTTCCACGTCATTATCCGAGCCCGAACCCCGAGCCTGAGGTTCACTCATCTCTATTCATAAGGACAAACAAACCAACAAACACACGGCTCACCTTCTCTCTCTGATACTCTTTAAAGAAATACGAGATGGCAACAAAGCATGGGTGGCACAAGAACCACAAGAAACAACCCTAAAAATGAACAGATATTAATGCATTTAGATTTCAAAGCAACACGACTACAGAATAAACTGCTCAGAGTCTAGGGCTACAAGGCGATAATTGGATGTGCCTAAGTTGCATTCAATTGTGCCGTATGTAATGTGACTACAAGGTTTCCCTAAGGGACTCAGGCGACACAAACTATCACAAACAAAACCACTAGCAACCATGTTGTAATGGAGATTGCATGGTTATGTACGGTTTTACTGTGATGGAGTGAGACTGGCATTTGTTATTTGTCTCACAACGCAGCAAAATGAAGTGATTAAATGGCTATCTATATATATATAATTGCCTTATTCTGTCTGTCTGTCATGCTCCGAAATTGTGTCCTTACGGTGACACAAAGCTGATTGGCCGCTGGGCTCGCCATGGCCCCCCCCCCCCACACGGATTGGCCTCTCGCCCCGGCTCTCTGCAGGCCCCGCCCCCCTCACGTAATGCACGCTCGCTCTGGCCCAACTGACACGGAGCTCCGATTCCCAGGTGAGTACACACACACATCAGATCACACTCACTCTCACACTCACTCTCACACACACCTCACACATCACAACATGCTGGGATATCGCTTGCTTCTACACCGGCTCCGTCAGGATCCCGGCAGCGCCAGACATAACCTTGCGATGCTGGGATCTTGACGGAGGCCGTGAAAGCTGGTAACCATTATACACATCGGGTAACTAAGGTCCCTTAGTTACCCGATGTGTATCATAGTTACCAGTGTACACCGGCTCACACTCACTCTCACACACACATCACATCGCATCCACACATCAAGGTCCTGCAGCTGCGGAACATACACACACATAACAGCACACACACACACACACAAATCAGATCACACTCACACACACCTCACACATCACATCGCATCCAAATACTCACAACATCCTGGGATATCGCTTGCTTCTCGGCGGCGATACTGTGCTGTTGTGAGCTTCCAGGACCTGCCGGGGGATCACATGGCCAGAAGCATGTGATATCCCCGGATGTTGTGAGTATCAGCGCATATGTGCAATATCGTCAGTGTGTGTGTCTTTGTGTGTGAGTGTATGCGATCGGGTGTGTGTGAGTGTATGCGATCGGGTGGGTGTGAGTGTATGCGATCGGGTGGGTGTGAGTGTATGCGATCGGGTGGGTGTGAGTGTATGCGATCGGGTGGGTGTGAGTGTATGCGATCGGGTGTGTGTGAGTGTATGCGATCGGGTGGGTGTGAGTGTATGCGATCGGGTGGGTGTGAGTGTATGCGATCGGGTGGGTGTGAGTGTATGCGATCGGGTGGGTGTGAGTGTATGCGATCGGGTGGGTGTGAGTGTATGCGATCGGGTGGGGGTGTGTGGGTGTGTGTGAGTGTATGCGATCGGGTGTGTGTGAGTGTATGCGATCGGGTGTGTGTGAGTGTATGCGATCGGGTGGGTGTGTGTGGGTGTGTGTGAGTGTATGCGATCGGATCTGTGAGTGTCGGCAGAGGAGCACGGCGTGCTGGAGGAGGCTGAGAGGAGAGAGGCTGAACCTGGGGAAGGCTGGGATGGGGAGGCTGATGCTGGAGACAGAGAGGCTGATGCTGGCGCAGCATGGCGGATGGAGCACCTCTGGGAGTGCGCAGCATGGGGGATGGAGCACGTTTGGGAGTGCGCAGCATGGCGGATGGAGCACCTTTGGGAGTGCGCAGCATGGCGGATGGAGCACGTTTGGGAGTGCGCAGCATGGCGGATGGAGCACGTTTCGGAGTGCGCAGCATGGCGGATGGAGCACGTTTGGGAGTGCGCAGCATGGCGGATGGAGCACGTTTGGGAGTGCGCAGCATGGCGGATGGAGCACGTTTGGGAGTGCGCAGCATGGCGGATGGAGCACGTTTGGGAGTGCGCAGCATGGCGGATGGAGCACGTTTGGAAATGCGCAGCATAGCGGATGGAGCACGTTTGGGAGTGCGCAGCATGGAGGATGCAGCACGATGTGGAGTGCGGAGTATGGCGGATGGAGCACGTTTGGGAGTGCGCAGCATGGCGGATGGACCACGTTTGGGAGTGCGCAGCATGGCGGATGGAGCACGTTTGGGAGTGCGCAGCATGGCGAATGGAGCACGTTTGGGAGTGCGCAGGATGGGAGATGGAGCACGATGGGGGGTGCGCAGCATAGGGGATGGAGCACGTTTGGGAGTGCGCAGCATGGCGGATGGAGCACGTTTGGGAGTGCGCAGCATGGGAGATGGAGCACGATAGGGAGTGCGCAGCATGGCGGATGGAGCACGTTTGGGAGTGCGCAGCATGGGGGATGGAGCACGTTTGGGAGTGCGCAGCATGGGGGATGGAGCACGATGGGGAGTGCGCTGCATGGCGGATGGAGCACGTTTGGGAGTGCGCAGCATGGCGGATGGAGCACGTTTGGGAGTGCGCAGGATGAGAGATGGAGCACGATGGGGGGTGCGCAGCATACGGGATGGAGCACGATGGGGAGTGCGCTGCATGGGGGATGGAGCACGATGGGAAGTGCACACCTCCCCCCAACACACACACACATACGCGCGCGCGCGCACTGCACAACACACCACACCACACACACACACACACACACACTGGGAACCACAAACAACTGCCCTACACAGACACCCACACACACAGACAAGGCTGCACACACAAATATACGCACATACCGCACAACACGCACATTGCACAAAACATACCTCCCCCCAAAACACACCACACACACACAAACTGCGCAACACACACACACAATGCTACAGACACACAGCGCTCCACAAACAACGCAACACACAAACAACACCGCTCTCACCCCCCATCACACCCAGACAACATCCAGAACATGTACAGCGCCCTACACAAACACTTGGTAACTACACACAACATCTATATATATATATATATATATATATATATATATATATATATATATATATATATATATATATATATATATATATATATATATATATATATATATTATATATTATATATATATAACAAAAATCATACATGAACTACACAATACGTAAATTCTAGAATACCCGATGCGTAGAATCGGGCCACCTTCTAGTATTATATATAAGCATCTCCAGATTATGTGTTTTAGGTCAGTGTGCATAATGTGAAGGTGCTAATCTAATCATAACGCCCATTATGAGACACATACCTTGGCAAATGTAATGTAGAATTGGCGTTTCATCGTGCTCCTCTCAAGGGTTATAATGTGGTACAGGCCACATGCCAAAGACGCAGCTAAACAAACTTTCAGGGCAATCAGGAGGATGCCGGCCAGGCTCTGATGGGCATGGTAACTGTGGTGATTGGTGTCTTCAAACTGCTCCCAAACAAGTAAAATCACCTGCAATACACACACCTCATAAATATACATATATACACAAACACACACACACATATATGTATATACATACATACAGTGAAACCTCGGTTATCGAGTAATCCGGTTCCGTACTTCCACCGCGCTCTAACCCGCTCTTGCAGTCCACACAAGCATATCGGGTGTATATCAGGTAACCATCGCGACGAGGGAGGAACTTCAGCTGCCAGCACGCTGACGTCACAGGCATGAGCCGCTTGCCTTTGATTGGCTGGCGAAATGCCTTTGAGTAGCGGCTGACAGCGGCAGTTCCGCCCTCGTCGCGATGGTTACCCGATACACATCCTGTACCGGCGAACTACAAGAAACAGGAGGCCGGCGAAGGAACGGAAGGTAAGGTGAGCATAATATGTGTGTGTGTGAGTGCGTGTTTGTGTGTGTGTGTGTGGAATGGCAAAACAGGGGACCAGGATGGGACATTTAACAAGTTGTGGAACATATTGTCTGAATTGCAATGATTTTCTATGAGAAACCTTGCTTTGCTAGACTAGTAACTTGGTTTACAAGCACACTCCCTGCACAGATTGTTCTCGTCAACCAAGGTTCCACTGTATATATATATAATATATGTCGTATTTTTCGTTTTACAAGACGCACTTTTGCTCCCCCAAATTTTGGGGGAAAGTAGGGGGTGCGTCTTATAAGCCGAATATACGGGGGGTTATATATATATATATATATATATATATATATATATATATATATATATATATATATATATATATATATATATATACATATATACATATATACATATATATATACACATATATACATACATACACACACACACTGCAAGGTCCAGGGGAGGTGGGGGCGCTGCTGGGGGCAGGTGAACGCAGCTGCGGTGGCAGCGTTTGATCTCCTGCTCCCGCTCATATAATATGCACAGCCGCTGTCCATCTCCGGTGGTGCTGAAATCGCACCACAGTGACGGGCTGGGGGAGCGGTGCATATTATTTGTCCCTGCGCCCCCCTGTGATGGCACATGCCCCACCCTGTGTTAGATATGGCCCCCCGTGCTGCTGCTCATCCTAAAATAAAAAAAGCTTTACTTACCCCCTCCAGCGTTTCTCCCCGGTGTCCCTGCTTCCACTGTGATTATGCACGCAGAGATCTCACTCTGCTGTGCCGATCACATGACCGCACTGAGAACCAGGAAGTGGAAGAACAGAAGCACGGAGGGAGCTCAGCGCTGTAGGAGGTAAGGAAAGAGTGTTTTGTTTTACTATGGGCAGCAGCCTGGGGAAGATATCTAACACAGGGGGCTTGTGCGATCTATAGGGGCCATGGGCAGCACCATGGGGGGTATATCTAACACAGGGGGACTTGTGCGATCTATAGGGGCCATGGGCAGCACAGGGGAACGTGTGCCATCACAAGGGGGCTATATTCAATATAAGGGGGCTATATCCAGATTAAGGGGGGGGCTAATTTTAGGATGGGGGGCTATGAGGGGCCTATACCTTATATGATTTGTTAGACGGACACTGGCATTATAAGATGGACCCCATTTAACATTAAAAAAAAAATTTCTCTTTTCCTTCACCAAATTTGGGGGTGCGTCTTATAAAGCGAAAAATACGATAGATAGATATCATATATATATATATATATATATATATATATATATATATATATATATATATATATATATATATATATATATATATATATATATATATATGACACACGCAGGAGAACTAAACAACAAACCCCCAGACCTGAGCAATCACAGCAATCACAGCAATGCCTGTGGAGGTTGGCGTGGAATCCCACTGAAGAGGTCTTCCTTGTGATTTCTTCATTCTGCTGAGAGTCCATCCCATACACAGGCTGAGGAGCAAATACAACATCTGCACCTCTGAGGCTATGTCGCATACTGGAACACAAATGGAAGACAATGAGTAACATGTGCAATGCCGTTTTGTTCAATTGCAGACTGGTATATCTTTCCATGAAATGTTGTGGTGTGTAAGAGAAAATGTCCCCCATCTAAGGACCATAGGGAGAGACTAGACTAGTCCAATGTGGTTCATTGCAGGCTCCTCCCTGCCAAGCTCCAGCTGACTGACAGGTCTCACCCATGTGTGTAGATAGGCAGAGACCTGTCAATTCTCTACGGGGGGAACCTATACGGAGATTACATTGCACTCATCCCATCTCTTCCTATGGTTCCAAAACAGATTTTCAAACTATATTTTCTCTGAAACACCAGGGCATTCATTTCATAAAAGTACTTACCTGGCTACAATAACACAGCCAGGTTCAGATTCATGCTGTCTGTGGTTTGGGGAGCATCGACTAACAGCTTCCCCTTCAACCTTGACATTAACATGCAAGGGTGATCAAGAAGGAACATAAAATAATGTACACTATATTATACACACATATCAATAAGTCACCTATGCCCTGCCTTTCTGCACACTGTTTTTTTTTTTATTTTTGCGTTTTTCATGTGTTTTTTAGTGCAGTTTTGTACATAACTGCATGCAAATCCTTATGCAAGCAATGTCAATGAGAATCCTAAAGATTTGTGCACGTTACTTTTTTTACTTTTTTTTTCCCCCTTGCAGATTTGGTGAACAAATAAATCTGCAGCATGTCAATTCTTTCAGCGTTTTTCTACCTCAGAATGTGTAGAAAACACATGGAAAAAAAATGCAACACAACCGTGTGTATTTTCTCCCAAGAAATGCAGATTTGGTGCAGAAATTTCTGCAACCAAATAATTAGTGTGCGAAGATAGCTGTATAGTGCATTACACTATTTATAGGGCTGGTGAAGTATTGATATTTGACTAATTGCATTAATATGGAAAGAATGCATGATAAAAAAATGTATTTACAATTTGGAACCATTTGAGAAGTAATTTGTAAAAAAAAAAAAAAAAAAAAAAAAAATAGCTGACATACTAAATAATATCATATTAAAGACACAACCTAATACTGGGTGTATTCATCTTATATTATGTGAATATATTGGTTGTAAGTTCCAACAATGAGTCTATGTATGTGGATAACTGAAAAGGATCATCAGCTGGGTATAAGTGCTGTGATCCGGAGCACGGAGAGCAGATCCGCCTGTATGCAACAAATCAAAAGGAAGAACTTTTACTAGGTGGGCATAAAATAAGAACATCTAGGCGTTTCTGGTGCTTAGCAAGATTAAGAGTGCTCTTAGCCCCAGAAACGCCTAGATGTTCTTATTTTATTCAGTCACCAGTTGGTATGCCCACCTAATACAAAAAAGGACATTTATGTGTAGTCACCGTAAAATGTCTTTCTTGGAGCCTTTCATTGGGGGACACAGACAGTGGGTTATATGTTTGTCTCCAGGGGAGGCTTGACACTAGGTTTAAAAAAAAAAAGAGTTAGCTCCTCCTCCCACAGCATATAACCCCAGCTAGGCGGGAACTAGCTCAGTTTGGTGTAAAAGCAGTAGGAAAAGGATAACCAAAACCACAAGGGCGGGAGCTGTGTCCCCCAATGAAAGGCTCCAAGAAAGACATTTTACGGTGAGTACACAAAAATGTCCTTTCCTTTCTCACCTTTTCATTGGGGGACACAGACAGAGGGACGTCCCAAAGCAGTCCCTGGGTGGGAACTGAACTATTAACAGTGTATAATATCAGACTAAGAGCTGACTAACAACTGCAACTGCAGTGAACACATATCAAAACACTGTCAAGAACCGAGCAGTGGCCACTTATAAATGGGCCAATGCCGCCTGAAGGACTTGTCTTCCAAGAGCTGCATCCGCAGATGCATGCGTATGCACTCTGTAGAATTTTGTGAACGTGTGCACACTAGACCAGGTAGCAACCTTGCAAAGTTGGGCCGCCGAAGCCTGAGGGCCCGCACAGATTGAGGGGGGAACGGCACCTCGTGCTTTGTATGCCTCACAGATGGCAGTCCTGATCCATCGAGAAATCGTGGATTTAGACGCCGGGTTGCCCTTTTTGTGTCCTACTGGGAGGACGAAGGGGGCATCGGACTTGCGCAACGGCACTGTTCTGGAGATGTAGATCCGCAGAGCCCTGACAAGATCGAGAGTGTGAAGGGCTTTCTCAAAAGGAGTGGACCGGGGCCGGGCAGAATGACGGCAACACAATGTCCGACCAGAGTCCAGACCGTCTTGCAGAAAAGCAAGAACATTAGGGATTGAAAAGGTAAGGGGCGACCGATTTTGACGATCACACCAGGAAAGATAGGTCTTCCAGGTCCTGTAGTAAATGCTGGCGGAGGAAGGCCTCCGAGCATTAAGCATGGTATGAACTACCCTGGAAGAAAGACCCGATTTGGCTAGAATCAGGGATTCAAAATTCAGCTGTGCTGTATTCTGGTGGAATATTGGACCTTGCGACAGAAGATCCGGGCGGTCGGGAAGACGCCAGGGAGTGTCCTGAGAAGTTGGAGGAGCTCTGGATACCAGGCTCTCCTGGGCCAGTCCGGGGCCACGAGGATCACCGGGATTCCCTCCGCTTTGATTTGCTTGATTGCTCTCGGAATGAGAGGAAACGGAGGGAAGATGTAGGGCAGGCGAAACTGCGACCATGGAAAGACTAGGGCGTCGGAGCCGAGCGCTAGCGGGTCTCTCGACCGAGATATGAAGGGACGTATTTTGGCATTCATTCGAGACGCCATGAGGTCCACATCCGGGAGTCCCCAACGAAGAGTGATCTGATGGAACACTTCGTCGTGGAGGGACCATTCCAGTGCTGCTAGACCTTGCCTGCTGAGAAAGTCTGCGGCCCAGTTGTCTACCCCTGGGATATGGACAGCTGAAATAATGGGGATGTGCTTCTCTGCCCAAAGAAGAATCTTGGATACTTCCTTCATCGCTGCCTTGCTGCGAGTTCATCCCTGACGGTTGGTGTAAGCAACGGCCGTGGCATTGTCTGACTGGATCCGAACAGGGAGGCCCAATAGTAAGGGTTGAAAATTCTGAAGGGCCAAAAATTATGGCTCTGATCTCCAGAACATTGATGTGCAGGGAGCGCTCGGGAGGAGACCAGCGTCCCTGAACAGTGTGGTGGAGAAACACCGCCCCCAGCCTATCAGGCTGGCATCCGTCGTGACTACCTGCCAGTGGACCGGGCGGAAGGACTTCCCTTGAGATAGGGATGAGGCTTGAGTCCACCAGACGAGGGAGCTGAGCGGAGACCGAGATAGGCGGACTGTCCGGTCCAGGGAAGCTGTATTCTTGTCCCTGGAGAATAGAAGATCCAGTTGTAGAGGGCGCAGATGGAATTGGGCAAAGGACACGGCTTCTATGACCGCCACCATCTTGCCTAACACTCTCTTTCCATTCCGAAGGGATGTGTGACGGCGAGAGTGGAGGGATTGGGCGGCCCGGATCAGGGAAGACCTCTTGTCCTCTGGAAGAAAAACCTGGGACTGAGCCGTGTCTATCAGTATACCTAAAAAGGTGATGGGCTGATGAGGAATGAGGGATGACTTGTTGAAGTTGATCAGCCACCCTAGCCTTGACAGCGTGTCTAGGCAAATCTGCACGCTTTCTGAGCAAACGTGAAGAGAGCTCCCTTTGACAAGAAGGTCGTCCAAATAGGGAACGACCAGGATGCCTCTGGGGTGTAAAATGGACATGACGGCCGCCATGACCTTTGTGAAGACCCGAGGCGCAGTGGCCAGCCCAAAGGGGAGGGCCCTGAATTGGAAATGACGGTGTCCTATGGCAAAGCGAAGGAACCATTGATGAGAGACACATATGGGAATGTGTAAATAAGCATCTTGAACGTCTATGGAAGCTAGGAATTCTCCAGGTTCCATGGCGGCTAGTACTGCTCTCAATGATTCCATTCGGAAAGTTCGAACCCGTACGAATTTGTTCAGCCGTTTGAGGTCCAAGATAGGGCGGACAGAGCCATCTTTTTTGGGAACGACAAAAAGGTTTGAATAGAAACCTTTGCCGCGCTGTTCCAGGGGCACTGGAATGATAATGTTTGCTTTCTGTAAAGAGGCTATGGCCTGAAATAAGGCCTGGCTTTGCGTTTTGGACTTTGGAAGACGAGAATGCAGAAACCTGTTGGCCGGCAGGGAATGGAAATCGATCTTGTAACTTGAGGTGACGATTTCCCGAACCCAAGCATCGCGAGTGTGGTCTAGCCAGATATCCCGAAAAAGCAGAAGCCGCCCTCCCACAGGAGTCGGATCTGAGGGATACCTGGCGCCATGCTGAGGGGGCCTGTACAGAGCGAGGTCCTTTGGGTTTAGGTTGCTTGGAGTGGGAGCGCCAAGAAGAGCCCCTTGAGGTACCGGATCCTCGATCTGAGCGTTGGGACGGTCCTTGGGCTGATGGTTTTTGGGGGGCAGGCCGAAAGGACTTCCTGCGCCAAGAAGATTTTTTGAAATTTCTGGCTACAGGCCGCTTTTGTGGTAGAATGGTACTTTTACCACCCGTCGCCTCAGATATGAGTTTGTCCAGGGATTCACCAAACAGACGAAGACCCTGGAAGGGAAGTGTGGACAGGGACTTCGTGGAGGCACTGTCCGCATTCCATATTTTTAGCCACAGAACCCTGCGGGCGAAGACAGCATTTGCTGCCGTTAGGGCTGACCAGTTAGCTGCATCCAGGGAGCCGTGAAGAAAATAATTAGAGGCTAGAGAGAACAAATCAAGAATCTCAAGAGCCTCTGGAGGAATATTGCAAGGGCGAAGCAACTTGCGCAGGTTCCTACTCCACACGCTCATAGCTCTTGCCACCCATGTCATGGCAAACAGAGGGCGCAGACAGGAGTCCGAAGCCTGGAAAATAGATTTGACCGCAGCCTCAACTGCGCGGTCGGACGAGTCCTTGAGAGACGCGTTGTCTGAAACAGACATAACTGTGTGTTTAGCCAGTCTGGATACTGGCGGATCCACAACGGGGGGTACCGACCAGGGCTTAACCATTTCCGGAGGAAAGGGATAAGCGAATGAAGAGGAGGATTTTTTAATAAACCTCCTATCAGGGTGATCCCACCGTTTAGATATGATTTGATGAAAAATCGGATCCTAGGCAAAGGACTTAGGAGGCTTTTTGGCTCGTTTGATTGCCGACTGAGAAGTCGGGTCCGAGGGCTGATCAGAAATCGACAGAGAGTGATTGACAGCCATTATTAAAGTGTCTTCCATATGCCTAGACTCAGAAGGGACATCTGAATCAGAGTCAGAGTCTCGGGAATCGTGACTACTAAAGGTCACGGAGCCTGAGTCAGACTGACCATCGTGTGAGTCAGACGAGGCGGAGCGGTCGCAATGGCGCCTTTTGGAGACAGCCTTTTTACATACTGGGGATGATACACCAGACGAAGGCGGGCTCCTCTGAGGGAGCTGAGCCGGGGGGAGGCTGCGGGAGCCTGTGGAGGGCTGGGATATCTGAGCGCCCAGGTCATTAACCTTTTAGACGTCAGAAGAGCCCATGCAGGGATAGCCTCATCAGACTGGGGTGCTGCCTGAATGGTGGCCGGGCCCGAACCCACAGACTGCACGACCCCCTGGTCCGGCAACGTCTGTTGTGACACTGTAGTAGGGGTATGCAGCCCCGGCATAGTGGATAGCTTCAACCATTGGGAAACGAGCTTCCACAGGTGGTACAAGCATAGTACAGGTCCATAGAGGATGCCTGGGAAGCTTTATCACTAGAGTTGAGCGCGGTTCGCGGTTCGAGGTTCTCCAGTTCTAGGCTCGAGTGATTTTGGGGCCTGTTCTAGATCGAACTAGAACTTGAGCTTTTTGCAAAAGCTCGATAGTTCTAGAAACGTTCGAGAACGGTTCTAGCAGCAAAAAAACAGCTAATTCCTAGCTGGCTTTCCGCTGTAATAGTGTAAGTCACTCTGTGACTTACACTATTATGAAATTTCAGTGTATAGTGTGCGGGAACAGCGCCTTCAGATCACTGCTGTTTGTATAATGGCGATCGCCATTTTTTTTTTTTTCCTGGTCTTCCTTCCCTATGCGCGCGCGTGTAGTGGGGAGGGCCATTATGTCAGCCAATCCCAGACACACACACAGCTAAGTGGACTTTTAGCCAGAGAAGCAACGGCATGTGTGATAGGATGTCCATGTCACATGTCCCTGCATTATAAAAACGAGTATCTGCCCGTCCGGACGCCATTATCTCTTCTGCGTCCTTGGTGTCAGACATCACTGGCGCAGCTCCGTCCTTTGTCCTATCGCCGATACTGCTGTATGCGCTCCATACACAGCGCTGGACAGCTTAGGGAGAGCACTTTCTATCAGTCCTTTTAAGGGCTCGTACCGGCAGGGCCAGAGCCATAGGTGACAGGTCCTGAAAACAGAGACAGCGTCTGTGTAGCTAAGGTCAGGGATTTCCTCGCTGCATTTCCCCATTAGGAGGGAATAGAAAGGCAGGCTTCCTTTCCTCTACCCAGAGCCCCACAACCCTGGCACTGTACCCTCCTGTCCTCTGCACACTCCAATTCATTATAACTAAGCCATTATACTAGCAAACACTGAGTGTACCTAGTGGCATCCTAAACGTGGCTGTTGGACTTCTGTATAGTCCCAGTAGTGCACAGATATTTGTAGCACGTCTGCCTGCATTGCACACTCCAACTGATAGTTACTAAGCCATTAAACTAGCAATTTATGCTGCCAGTTTAAGGGCCGTAGTTGCATTGTCAGGGATATTTATTCTTTATTATTCTGCTGTTAATAAAGCTAGACCACCGCTGCAATCTACACCACCTCTCAATTTTTACTACCACATTTTCAGTGCACAATCTTGTCGCAATCAACATGAGTGGCAAAATGACAGATGCTGGTGGAAAGGGGAAGAGGCGTGGTGGAAAAGGAAAAAAAAGGGTTTGTCCGTGGGGAAGGTGGCAAAGCTCCATTATCATCTGCTGAAGATAGACCATCTACCAGCAAAAGTAAGATGTCTACTACTTACCGTGGACAATCCGATGTGCTCCCTTTTTTACGGACACGAACAACAGGAACAAAGGTAGATGATGGGCAAAAAAGGAAAATGCTTGAATGGATCTCAAGTGGTCCAACAAGTGCCCTCTCAGCCACTTCAAGTACCGCATCCAAAAAACACCAGTCCTCTGAGTTGTCATCCCAATCAAACTTGCTTTCTCCCAGCTCTGAAGTCTCCATCAGCCCTGCACAGTATGGTGGAACTGAGATGGCTGAGTCTGCAGAGCTGTTCAGTCACACTATAGCCTGGGAATCAGAGGTCTGCTCCCAAGCTACAGTGAGTACAGAACAGGAAATGGTCTGCAGTGATGCCCAGAACCTTTGTGACTCTGATTCAGGCCGTGAGGACCAAGTTTCTGAGCATAATGTTGACCCTTTGTCACAAACTGTAACAGCTGTGGTTATAGACAATGAAGAACATACTGATGAAGATGAGACTCAGATACCCGATTGGGATGACAACTTAAATATTCGGTCAGGGCAAGAAGAGGCTCGGTCTGAGGGGGAGGGGAGTGCAAACACAACAATTGATGAAGTTCTAGATCCCACCTACTGTCAACCCAGTCAGGCACTCGAGGAGGTCAACAGAGGTGATGGAGGAGGATGCAACTGATGACGAAGTTACCTTGCGCCTTCCTGGACAGAGTCGGAGTACTGGTAGCACGTCTACAACTGCATCCTCAGCCACCACTCTGCCTCTGAGCACTAGTCGGGGTGGATCAACAGGTCGCATGCCCTCTAAGCCTTGCCTAGCCTGGTCCTTTTTTGACATAGCAAAAGATCGCCCAAATTATGTGATCTGTAAAATTTGTCATGGTTCTCTTAGTAGAGGTCAAAACCTCAGCAGTTTGACAACTTCTTCCATGAATCGTCACATGAATAAATATCATATGTCCCGGTGGGAAGCTCACCGTGCTGCAATGCGGCCTAGCGGAGCGAACCATCCACCGCCTGCCCCTTCCAGTGCATCCGCGCGCTCTTCATCTTCTGGGACTGTGGGGACAGCTGTCACACCTGTTTTTCCACGCACAACTTCCACCACTGTAACCGCAACAGGCAGTTTGCTTGGTAGGTCGTCAGTTGGTTTGGAAGGGGAAACAAGTGAGTGTGTACAGCTCTCTCAGACATCGATAGCACCAACGTTGGATGAAGGCAACATCATGTCTCCGCCTGCACTTTCCTCACAAACCTGCATTTTTCCAGGGACACCCTACTCAACACCGTCTACACACAGCAGCCAGATCTCTGTCCCTCAGATGTGGTCAAATAAAAGGCCACTTCCTGCGACCCATGACAAAGCTAAGAAGTTGATTCTATCCCTCTGTAAGCTCTTGGCTACCGAAATGCTGCCTTTCCACCTAGTGGACACACAGGATTTTAGAGACCTTATGTCTGTCGCTGTGCCCCAGTACCAGATGCCCAGTCACCACTACTTCTCTAAGAAAAGTGTGCCCGCGCTACACCAGCATGTCGCACACAACATCACCGCTTCCTGGAGAAACTCTGTGTGTCAACGGGTGCATTTCACCACCGATACTTGGACCAGTAAGCATGCATATGGACGTTACATGTCGCTGACTGGGCACTGGGTAACTATGGTGATAGATGGTGAAGGGTCTGCTGCACAAGTCTTGCCGTCCCCACGACTTGTGTGTCAATCCTCTGTCTGTCCAAGTTCCGCCACTGCTTCTGCCTCCTCCACCTCATCTGGGTCCTCCACCTCTGCCCCAAGCCTGCCTGGTTAGGCCACCAGCGTTCTCACTGCGCAGAAGGAATCACGCACCCCTCATTACTATGCTGGCAGCAGAGCGCAACGGCATCAGGCGGTCTTTAGCTTGACATGTCTTGGGAATAAGAGTCACACAGCTGAGGAGTTGTGGTCAGCTCTGCGGTCCGAGTTTAATAAATGGTTGTCTCCACTCAACCTGAAGCCTGGTAAGGCCGTGTGCGACAATGCTGCAAACCTGGGTGCGGCCCTTCGCCTGGGCAAGGTGACACACGTACCTTGTATGGCTCACGTGTTGAACCTTGTCGTCCAGCAATTTTTAACACACTATCCCGGCCTAGATGGCCTTCTGAACACGGCACGAAAACTGTCTGCTCACTTCCGCCGTTCAAGCGCCGCAGCTGAGCGACTTGCATCGCTCCAGAAGTCTTTCGGCCTGCCGGTTCATCGCCTGAAATGCGATGTGGCGACACGCTGGAATTCAACTCTCCACATGTTACAGCGACTGTGGCAGCACCGCCGAGCCCTGGTGCAATACGTCATGACGTATAGCCTGGGCCAACGAGATGCAGAGGTGGGGCAGATCACCCTGATGGAGTGGTCTCAGATCCAGGACCTATGCACCCTTCTGCACAGTCTCGACATGGCGACGAATATGTTTAGCGCTGACAATGCCATTATCAGCATGACAATTCCAGTCATTTACATGCTGGAGCACACGCTAAACACTATTCGGAGTCAGGGGGTGGGACAACAGGAAGGGGAGGAACGACAGGAGGATTCATATGCGCAAGGGACAACAACATCACCAAGGTCCAGACGTTCATCATCACCAACGCAGCAGGCATGGGACCATGGGGGACAGGGATCAACAAGGGCGCATAGTAGCAGGCTAAATGTTGAGGAAGGTGCAGGAGAACATGAAGAAATGGAGGACGAACTGTCCATAGACATGGAAGACTCAGCAGATGAGGGAGACCTTGGTCAAATTTCTGTTGAAAGAGGTTGGGGGGAGATGTCAGAGGAAGAAAGAACGGTTAGCACCTCTATGCCACAAACACAGCGTGGACTTGGTCCGCATGGCTGCGCAAGACACATGAGTGCCTTCTTGTTGCACTACCTCCAACATGACCCTCGTATTGTCAAAATTAGAAGTGATGATGACTACTGGCTTGCCACACTATTAGATCCCCGATACAAGTCCAAATTTTGTGACATAATTCCAGCCATAGAAAGGGACGCACGTATGCAGGAGTATCAGCAGAAGCTGTTACTCGATCTTAGCTCGGCTTTTCCACCAAACAACCGTGCAGGTGCAGGGAGTGATTCTCCCAGTTGTAACTTGACAAACATGGGACGGTCTCGTCATCTTCAGTCTACCCGTACCAGTAGGACCGTATCTGGTGCTGGTAACAGCAATTTTATGGAATCGTTTCATAATTTTTTTAGACCCTCCTTTGCAAGGCCACCAGAGACAAGTCTGACACATAGTCAACGGCTGGAGAGGATGATACAGGAGTATCTCCAAATGAACATCGATGCCATGACTTTGCAAATGGAGCCTTGCTCCTTTTGGGCTTCAAATCTAGAAAAATGGCCAGAGCTATCCAGTTACGCCTTGGAGATTTTGTCGTGTCCAGCTGCCAGCGTTGTCTCTGAACGTGTCTTCAGTGCTGCTGGGTGTGTGCTGACAGATAAGCGCACGCGTCTGTCCAGTGACAATGTGGACAGACTAACGTTCATCAAAATGAACAAGTCATGGATCCAGAAGGAATTTACTACCCCTGTGTCATCCTGGGGAGAGTAAATGCTTGTGGATTTGGAATGTGCTTGATGCAAATCAAAACATCCTGTTTGCAACTGGGGCACAAGTGTTGCCACTGATAAGGTGTCTGTGTGGGGCCCAATTTTTGGAAAAAAGGGAGACTCCGCTTGGAGTAACCCTTGCTTGCTGTGTTTTTTAAAAATGATCCAAGATGAACAGAGCTGGGATCAGGAAAGACTTTGCTACCAACCCCGGTGTCATCCTGGGGACGGTTAAGAATAGCGTATTTTTGAATGTGCTTGATGCAAATCTAGCTGTGAAGTGTACAACTAGGGCACAAGTGCTGCCACTGAATGGGTGGGTGTGTGTGTGGGGCCCAATTTTTGGAAAAAAAAGGGAGACTCCGCTTGGAGTCACCTTGCGGTGTTTTACATGATTTTAGAAGGGCGTGCCATGCCTATATCTGTGTGTCCTCCTCTTTTTCCTTGTCCAGCTCTTTTGTTTTCGCATGAGTATATGTCCTTGTCACTTTCCCATGTGTTTGTGTTGTGTTGTGAGTTGTTTGTCACCTTTTGGACACCTTTGAGGGTGTTTTCTAGGTGTTTTTATGTGTTTGTGATTGCCTGCCATTGTTTCCTATGCAGTTCGAGCTCGGTTCGTCGAACGTTCGACGAGCTGAACTCGAACGGGACGTCCGTTCGGCGAACCGACCTCGAGCCGAACCGCGACCGGTTCGCTCATCTCTATTTATCACCCTTGCGGTTTGTACGCATGTCAGCAACAAACGTACGATTAGTACTGTGAGCATCTAGCAGTATTACACTACTGTGGGTGAGGAGCTACTAGCAGTATTAGAAAGGGACTGCTATACAGAGCTGGTATATACAAATAGTAAAGTGGCATACACTGCCAACAAGTCGGTATATACCTGCAGGCACAGTCAGTATTTACCGCTAAAAGCTGATATACACCACCAGCCAGCAGGCACACACCGCTAAAAAAGACAGCGATATACCGCTGAACAGAGCGGTATACAGTGCTGCAGAGTTGCAGAGCCAAGAAGGCGATCTCACCCGTGTCTGCTCCCCACATGTAATGGCGTCCAGTGTTCTCTGGCAGCATGGAGGGGAGAGACGGCCCACTAGAGGGAGCGGCTTCTGGAGCAGTGGAGGGGGCGTTGCTAAGAATGCAGGCCGAAGCCGGGAGCTAAATTTATGATGCTTCCCCGGGAACACGGCCTGCATCGCCCCACCGGCGCCTCCTCAGGCGGCAGTTGGATGCAGGGGACGGGTACACGTCGTCTCCCTACCTGCTCTTGCTCCGTCTGAAGACGTGTCGGTCCTGGGATGCAGAGATCTCGGGGACGCATCTTCGGCTCAAGGCTAGCAGGTGCTCGGCTCTGCTTAGCCCTCTGGAGCTACCTCTGTGAGGTGCTTCCAGGGAGCCTGGAGGGGTATGCAGACCCGACCACTTGGGCGCGAGGGAAGACTGACGGCTTTTGCACGCCAGGTTTCCTCTGCCCGTAAGCGGGGGTAACGAGGGTGAGCACACCCTGGTATTTCCCCATAGTAAAAATTAGAATAAAATCACAAAGAAAAAGAAATAAATAAACAAAAAACATGAGCTGGCCTGGGGCTCAGGCCAGACGTGTCAGCCTCCCTGCTGACACTAAAAAGAACTGAGCTAGTTCCCGCCTAGCTGGGGTTATATGCTGTGGGAGGAGGAGCCAACTCTTTTTTAAACCTAGTATCAAGCCTCCCCTGGAGACAACATATAACCCACTGTCTGTGTCCCCCAATGAAAAGGCGAGAAAGGAAGATTTGTTTTATTGTGAAGCTACACTACCTATGTTCTTCCTTGGATATGTAGATCACGCACTATATATAGACACCATATTATAAATAATACTTGGATGTAAAGCTACGTGGAACGGAAGAACAACCCAAGTGATGGGTACTCACATTCTGCCAAACTGCCGATAAAAGGAGCCCCTTTACCATCCTTGGCATACCTGAAAAGAAGAGACATTGGAGTTAAAAAGTAAAATTGCAACAGCAAATCAATAATAATAATAATAATAATAAAAAGACCTATGATATTTACCATGAGAAATGCAGGTAGTTTGCCAGGGCAGACACGACTTGCAGTAACAGAGCATTCGATAGCACTTTCAGGACCGTATGCATCGGCCCACCCTTCTTAATGGTCTGATATAGCGCCTGGATGTATATACAAGCAGCCACAAAATATACAAGGACAAGGAGGAAAAAGAACTCATGTAAACCTGGAAGAGGAGAAAAAGAAGAAAGAGGCGACTGTGGGGTGAGAAGGGCAAAGAGAATAGTCACAAGTAATCACTATGAAGATTTATGTTAAGTTGTGTATTCTCATTTCTCACTGCCCTTCCTCCAAGAGCTGAACTTTTTTATTTGTCTATTAACTAAGTGAGTGACACCATTATCTGTACCGTGTAGTGTACTGAATAACAGGAAAAACCTTCCAAGTGAGGTGAAATGGTGAATTCCACCGCCGCCCAATTCCACCATTGCTTTGAATTTTTGTTTTTACAGGATTCAATATGTGGTAAAAATTACCTGACGATTAAAAACAATAAAAAAATTTGGCATGTTGCCATATTCTGAGAGCCGAAACTTTTTTACTTTTCGGTCACTGGAGCTTTGTAGAGGGTGAATATACGATGATTTGATCTCTTTTATTACATTTTGTATGTGGGTCCTGTATTTGGACTCTTTCTTTTTTGAGCGTAACGTACGGATAAAAATGTTTATATTCTGACAGATCGGACTTTTATGGACACAGGGATAACAAGTATGGTTTTTTCTTAACATCTCCAAACTATGTACTGTTCGCAAAGAACACTTCAAGAAAACCCTGTACCAAAACCATTGATTGTGCACATAGCCTAAGGGCGGCTTTGCACACTACGACATCGCAGGTGCGATGTCGGTGGGGTCAAATTGAAAGTGACGCACATCTGGCATCGCATGCGACATCGTAGTGTGTAAAGCCTAGATGATACGATTTACGAATGCAAAATCGTCGTAATCGTATCATCGGTGCAGCGTCGGCGTAATCCATAATTACGCTGATGCGACGGTCCGATGTGGTTCCTCGTTCCTGCGGCAGCACACATCGCTGTGTGTGAAGTCGCAGGAGCGAGGAACATCTCCTACCGGCGTCACCGCTGCTTCCGTAGGATATGCGGAAGGAAGGAGGTGGGCAGGATGTTTACATCCTGCTCAACTCCGCCCCTCCGCCGCTATTGGTCACCTGCTGTGTGACGTCGCTATGACGCCGCACGACCCACCCCCTTAGGAAGGAGGCGGGGCGACGGCCAGAGCGACGGTCGCAGGGCGGGTGAGTGCGTGTGAAGCTGGCGTAGTGATAATTTTCGCTACGCCAGCTATCACACGATATCGTACCTGCGACGGGGGCGGGGACTATCGCGTGCGACATCGCAGCATCGGCTTGCGATGTCGCAACGTGCAAAGCCCGCCTAAGGCCTGAGCTACACCGCAAAATCCGAGAGGTCCTTGCAATCACAGAAGGTAGAACCTTATATATTTATTATCCTGGAGTCACACTTGCTTAGACTCGTGCGAGGGTCGCAT
Source organism: Anomaloglossus baeobatrachus (assembly GCF_048569485.1). Lineage (NCBI taxonomy): Eukaryota > Metazoa > Chordata > Amphibia > Anura > Aromobatidae > Anomaloglossus > Anomaloglossus baeobatrachus. The sequence goes on from NC_134354.1 coordinate 571,714,642, forward strand.
CGCACCTCCCGCCCCAGCCGGCAGCTCTCCTGACAGGAGCATGTCAGCTTCATGTATTTCTATGCAGCTGACATGCTCCTGTCAGTAGAGCCGTGGCCAGTCCAGGCGATTATGATGCGATCCTTGCACGAGTCTAAGCAAGTGCGACTCCAGCCTTACATCACACTGATCCAACCGAACGGTTCAGCCCAACCGGACGTTCTGCCAAGCGACTGATTGATTTTAACTATTGACAGCTGCAGTCCATCCAATTACATACAGCTCAACGTACTACGTTGGACTGCAGCTGTAGCTAAACCGTTAACAAAAATCACTAGCTCTATGAGGCCTCATTCACACATAAATACTGAACACCACAGAACAGGTGTCAATCTCTTAATAATCTTTTTTCTCTCTGTAAGGTCCACTCCTAGCTTTGGCATACAAACATTGATGCAAAAATATTGACCAAATACTGATGTCTGAATGATGCCTAAGGCCACGTGCACGCATTGAGAATTTGGTGAGTTTTATATCTCAGTATTTGTAGCCAAAACCAAAAGTGGAGCATTCAACGGAAAAGTATAATAGAATCACGTCACCACTTCTGTACTTATCACCCACTCCTGGTTTTGGCTACAAATAATGAGATAAAAAATTCACCATATATTCAATGTGTCCACGTGACCTAAGGCAGAGTTCACATGTCCAGTAATCATCCATTACAACGGATCAAAACCTTCCATTGGCAAAAAAAGTTGTGCAGACATAACTATTTTGAAAAAAAATTGATTATTGCAGTATTCATTTTTTTTTTTTTAACCTTGGAGTCTATGGAAATCCATTAACCGATTCCTATTGAGTCATCTGTTTTTCTTGCATTTGTAGAGGATCCGTTTTTTTCTTACTGGATCAGTTTCAAATGAAAGATAAGAATGGTAGCAATCAGTTAATGGATCCGTTATCTATAGACTACCTTGTTAAACAAAAAAGGATCCTGCAAAAATCATTTTTTTTTTATAATGGGGAAGAAAGTTGTGTTTGTGCAACTGGATCCGCTTTAAAGGATGATTCCTGGACATGTGAAGCTAGGCTATGAAGTGTAGCCCTGGCCTTCCATTTCTTTAATGTGTATCCTTGTATAATGTGTATAAAGTTACAGACTGTTCACATTTACATGGAAATGACAACTTATAAATAAAATGTCCGATAAAGTACATCGGCCCTTACCGGACTCATCTGCTCCAAAGTGATCAAACGGATTCCCCGCTGAATCAGGATTCAATAATGTGACTTGAAACGTGATCTCATCTGTCCGCGGGTCCTCATAGCTCATCAGACAGGTGTACTTGTCCACATATACGGCGTACCACGCTACAGGGGACACAATCTGCGGCAGAGTGTAGTTATACTCAGTTTGATTCAAAGGAACTGAAAAAAAAGAAAGGAAAGTAAAATAGAAGATGTGGTTAATGTGTTCTTCATTATGTGGCTTCCGTCTGGAGATCGGAGAGGTGGGAGATTACCAAATATTCAGTGTTATCACACAGGGATTGAAAAGAAATACAACAATTAGTGTTCCAGTGTTTGTGCATTTTGTACAAATAGTCACTGAAGTGATGAGATATGGCTAATCTCATGCTGTATTTGCTGTACATTCACCATATGGCAGCTGCACCATTATATACAGTAAAAATGACAAGAGCCATAGCCTTCCAGTATGGTGGTCACTGCATGGCATATGTCATAGCCTTCCAGTATGGATGTCACTACATGGCATATGCCACAGCCTTCCAGTATGGATGTCACTACATGGCATATGTCATAGCCTTCCAGTATGGATGTCACTGCATGGCATATGCCATAGCCTTCCAGTATGGATGTCACTACATGGCATATGTCACAGCCTTCCAGTATGGATGTTGCTGCATGGCATATGTCATAGCCTTCCAATATGGATGTCGCTGCATGGCATATGCCATAGCCTTCCAGTATGGATGTCACTGCATGGCATGCCATAGCCTTCCAGTATGGATGTCACTGCATGGCATATATGCCATAGCCTTCCAGTATGGATGTCACTGCATGGCATGCCATAGCCTTCCAGTATGGATGTCACTGCATGGCATATGCCATAGCCTTCCAGTATGGATGTCACTGCATGGCATATATGCCATAGCCTTCCAGTATGGATGTCACTGCATGGCATGCCATAGCCTTCCAGTATGGATGTCACTGCATGGCATATATGCCATAGCCTTCCAGTATGGATGTCACTGCATGGCATGCCATAGCCTTCCAGTATGGATGTCACTGCATGGCATATGCCATAGGCTTCCAGTATGGATGTCACTGCATGGCATATGTCACAGCCTTCCAGTATGGATGTCGCTGCATGGCATATGCCATAGGCTTCCAGTATGGATGTCACTGCATGGCATATATGCCATAGCCTGCCAATATGGATGTCACTACATGGCATATGTCATAGCCTTCCAGTATGGATGTCACTACATGGCATATGTCATAGCCTTCCAGTATGGATGTCACTGCATGGCATATATGCCATAGCCTTCCAGTATGGATGTCACTACATGGCATGCCATAGCCTTCCAGTATGGATGTCACTGCATGGCATGCCATAGCCTTCCAGTATGGATGTCACTGCATGGCATATGCCATAGCCTTCCAGTATGGATGTCACTGCATGGCATATGCCATAGGCTTCCAGTATGGATGTCACTGCATGGCATGCCATAGCCTTCCAGTATGGATGTCACTGCATGGCATATATGCCATAGCCTGCCAATATGGATGTCACTACATGGCATATGTCATAGCCTTCCAGTATGGATGTCACTACATGGCATATGTCATAGCCTTCCAGTATGGATGTCACTGCATGGCATATATGCCATAGCCTTCCAGTATGGATGTCACTACATGGCATGCCATAGCCTTCCAGTATGGATGTCACTGCATGGCATGCCATAGCCTTCCAGTATGGATGTCACTGCATGGCATATGCCATAGCCTTCCAGTATGGATGTCACTGCATGGCATATGCCATAGGCTTCCAGTATGGATGTCACTGCATGGCATGCCATAGCCTTCCAGTATGGATGTCACTGCATGGCATATGCCATAGCCTTCCAGTATGGATGTCACTGCATGGCATATGCCATAGGCTTCCAGTATGGATGTCACTGCATGGCATGCCATAGCCTTCCAGTATGGATGTCACTGCATGGCATATGCCATAGCCTTCCAGTATGGATGTCACTGCATGGCATGCCATAGCCTTCCAGTATGGATGTCACTGCATGGCATATGCCATAGGCTTCCAGTATGGATGTCACTGCATGGCATGCCATAGCCTTCCAGTATGGATGTCACTGCATGGCATATGCCATAGGCTTCCAGTATGGATGTCGCTGCATGGCATATGCCATAGGCTTCCAGTATGGATGTCACTGCATGGCATATGTCATTGACTTCTGTAACCTGCACATTTTACAGAAGGAAAACATCTCCGTATGCCATGCTCAGCATAAATAAGTACACCCTAAACTTTAGTTTCCTTTTAGAATCAACGTTTTAAAAAGGATACCAGGACTAAAAAAAACCCACTATATTATATTTTGCACACCCAAAACAGTAGTTTTCCTATCAAATTCAACAAACCAATGTTTCACCTCAATAAAAGTCTTCTGTACGAATTTTCCCCATAAACTTCCAATGAAAGCGGGAAAATCCGTAGGTAAAAGACACACATGCGTTTTTTGTACATTTACGAGGCAGAAACAAATCAATAAGGCATGTAATTCGCACCTAATGATGTCAATACTAGGAAGTTTCAAAACCAAAACAGCTTTATTTAAAGCTTAAAACAGAAAACAGACAAAAAAAACCTCAGTGTTAAAAACCCAATTTAAAAAAAGGCAAGTAAACTAAGGTGCGGAGATGGCGCAGAAAAGAGCAAAAACTAGAGTTTAGGCTACACCATTCTAATTAAGAATTCAGCCACAGGGAAGTCTAACTGATAGTGATGGGCGAATAGTGACTATTTATGCTCGGGTAATGCTTACCGAATACTGAGTATTATTACAGTGTTCGTCACCACAAGAAAAATGCTCAGGTTCCCCATAGACTTTCATTAGGTTCATTATTTGTGCTGAATACTGGAATAGTAAACTTTGAGATTCGTATAATACAAATAATAGGAACATGAATACAGTGGAACCTCGCTTAACGAGTAACCTAGTTAGCGAGTATTTTGTTGAACGAGCAAAGCTTGCTGTAAATTTGTAACTCGGTTTACGAGAAAGCTTTGCTGTATGAGCAAAATACTCACCGCACACACTTCTGGTTCCGTACATCCACAGCGCTCTAACCTGCAAACACACACAAGCACGCACAAACAAACACGCACGCACACATATTATGCTCACCTTACCTTCCGTTCCCTCGCCAGCTTCCTGGAACTTGTAGTTCGTCCGTACGAGATGCGTATCGGGTAACCATCGCGACCGATGCCGGACCTTCCGCTCCCAGCGCGCTGACGTCAAAGGCAGTAGCCGCTTGCCTCTGATTGGCCAGCGCGCTGCCTTTGAGTAGCGGCTGACAGGGGAAGGTCCACTCTCGTCGCGATGGTTACCGGATACACATCCTGTAGCGGCGAACTACAAGAACCATGAGGCCGGCGATGGAACGGAAGGTAGACATATGCTCACCTTACCTTCCGTTCTATCGCCGGCCTCATGGTTCTTGTAGTTTGCCACTACAGGATGTGTATCCGGTAACCATCGCCACGAGGGAGGAACTTCCCCTGTCAGCTGCTACTCAAAGGCAGCGCGCTGGCCAATCAGAGGCAAGCGGCTCCTGCCTTTGACGTCAGCCCACTGGGAGCAGAAGCTCCGGCATTGGTCGCGATGGTTACCAGATACACATCTTGTACGGGCGAATTACAAGTTCCAGGAAGCCGGCGAGGGAACGGAAGGTAAGGTGAGAATAATACGTGTGTGTTTGTGCATGTGTGGAATGGCACAATAGGGGACCAGGATGGGACATTTAACAGGTTGTGGAACGAATTGTCTGCATTGCAATGATTTCCTATGGGAAATTTTGCTCTGCTGAACAAGTAGCTTGGTTAACAAGCACAGTCCCAGAACGGATTGTTCTCGTTAACCAAGGTTCCACTGTAGTTACTATTCGTCCATCACTACTATTTGAGCCCAGTTGACTATAAAAGGATGATACTTAGAGAATAGATCTTACTATTCTATGTTGTCAGCAATGGCTCCCAGCACCAGAGAATCCTGACAGTGTGCACTTATAGCCTAAACCTGGACCACCCCTTTAAAACTCATGGAGGTCATACATAATACTAGCTGTAGTAGTTATTTTATGTTATCTGTATTCATTTTTACAATAACTGATTTGAGTAACGGTATGCTTACATTAGCGCATAGCATCTGATAATTCTCTCATACAAGAACATCGGATATGATATGTTAATGACACTTAGCTCAAACTCTGCTGTGAGCACAGGTGAGGAGAGACAGAGGGATTCATTTCTCCATTGTCTATTTTGGTGTATATCACACTGCACTTGGCTGACATCTGAGTGCAGTCCGATGTTTTGCACGCACCCATAGACTTGTATGGGTGCACACCGTCCGACATACGTTGCCAATCGCAGCATGCCATCCATCAATCCCGCCCAGGATACTTGCGCCTCTGCAAGCATAGATTTACAAGCTGTGGCTCGGAAAGCTGCCCCGCATATCAGATTACTTTATTATTTTAAAGAAATCCCATCCACTGTGCTTGTACTCTACCACGCAGCGTTCTGGATTCAGCGAAAACACGTTGCGTCCAAAACGTTGAGGATGTTGATCATGAGGATGTACCCTTAGTATTTATGCTGCCCTGCTTCAACGTACACAGCACTTTCTCTTGTCTTTTTGACATGGAGTATACGTGTAAGGCTGGGGTCAACCTTGCGATTGCCTCGCGTGAGTCTTGCATCACCCAGCACGGCCGCACGCTCTCCTGACAGGAGCATCTCAGCTGCATAGAAATACATGCAGTTTACTCGCTCCTGTCAGGAGAGTGTGCGGCCCTGCCGGGTGATGTGACGCGGGAATGCGAGACTCGCGGGAGTCACTTGTAAGTGTGACGTCAGCCTAACCAGAAGGTTGGCCGCAGCACAGTACGGCATTGCAGGCTGTGCATCCCCAATATATATTAATAATGTCTCAATACAGCCCTTACCCAACCTGCGATTTTTTTCCTGTATTTAAGCGGAGTATAAAAACCCCAAAATGCAGCATGCTGCATGTATCGGCCGATACTCGCCAATGCAAATCTATGGATGCGAGAGAAAAGAAAAAAAGAAAACAGATGGCACACGGAACATCTCTATGCCGTCTGATTTTTATGCACACATGGCAAAAGAAAAAAGACTAATATAAAAGATATATAGTCATGGCTGAGTTTGCATCCTAGGTCATGGGTCTTCCAGGACAATGATCTGAAACATACTGTAATTCAAGAAGCCCCCAGAAATGGATGGAAACAAAGTGCTGGAGAGTTCTGAAGTGGCAGCAATGGGTCCGGATCTAAATCCCATTACTGACGACTCCTCACAGTCGCCGAGTCTCGTGGAGAGCAGCATAAGCCCGGAGTGGCTGCTACTCAAAGCCTATGGAGCATCAGAGCAATGCTTCATAAACATTGACCGGCGGAATCGGGGAACGTCATGGCAAGCACAGGCCTACGACGGACCTGGGAACTTTGCTTTCTAAAACTGGTGAATGAGGGACAGTGTCTTGTTTTTATTTCTCTCTTATTATGTTATTCGGATTTCCTTTTGTGGACTATGTTGGACCCGACAGGGTTTTTTTTTTTTTTTACAGATAAACTGGTAAAACAGGGAAACAATTGTGTTTTTCAAAGTAAAGTATTTGTGTTTGTTTTTTTTTTACTTACTGCATTAGTAATTGGGGTGTCTGACAGGCCCCCTCCATTACTAACACCAGGGCTTAATGTCAGCTCTGTTTTAGAACAACACACAGCTATCTGCTTTATACTTGATGGTTTAATAAAATATGGGGGCCCCAGATTGTTGTTTCCATTTCTTTTTTAAGTTAAACCTAAACACGACATGAATGGTACTAAAGGGGGCAAATGTGTAGTACGAAGGGGGATTGTGAAATGATATATCTGCAGGATATCTAGCTATTCTATCCATCTGTATACAAGATTGCTTTATGATTTGTGAAAACTCACTTCAATTTACATAGAGTATAATAGTATGAATATATATTATAAAAAAATAAAATAATCGCACACTCGTATATGTATGTCCTGCATGACACTCAGCCAACTTTTCAGGATGAAGATCGGAACAATTTTATATAAGCAGGTGTGAGCGAACCCTAAATCTTACACGCTGTGCCCCTGCATGTACCAGTATAGGACCACACTGAGTGCAGCGTGGTAAAGGGTGATAGATTTGTTGTGTGAATACAGTAAAAATGAAGGCAAAAAGGCAAGAACTGGAGTTATTAAATAGGCAGGACAGCAGCCACACGATACTCCAGCCCTAATAGGTCAGTATTGACTCTATGGAGACCACGTGTTTAGGAGTTAATTCATTTCTATGACTGTGTTCAAATAGAAAAAGGGACATACAATCGTTAGCTGTGGCAGCCCATCTATGTCGCCCATGTGCTCTGTGTCATGAGACAGCCCTACCAGCACTATTTACACAAGCATACCACGGGTACTGTGGATGTTGGCTATTTATGGCCAAAAATGGGATCAGATCATATCATGACCGAGAAGAAAAACTGCTATGTTTGTGGAGATCAATCTGATCCTCCCCTGTTAAAACCCATGCCAGGCCATAACTCACAGGGGCCTCTGCTGGACATGTAGTCGATGGGAGGTATGTATTGCAGAGGTGGTTATCCTCTATGATGTAAGCTCTAGTACACATAAAGCACGTCAGGGCCGCGTATTACGAGCAGCCGGAGAGATGGGCAGGTCTGACTGCTCACATTCCCACACCCATGGGTGCGGTACATGGGTTAAAATACAGACAGTTTGTCTCACACATGGGGTGTGTGTGGAGGTTGCTATACCTCCAGTTGGACACCTGTGTCACAGTACTATCTTATCCTAAGAGGGCGATCCCAGAGCTGAACGGACTGTTGATGTCTTGTGTTTGAACCTTTATATCGGTTTTAGGTTTTCTGTGGAGCAATTTATGCAGACTGAAAATAAACCCGCTGGACTTCTAAAAATTAAATGGTTCCTGTGATACCTGAACCAGCACCCAAGTGAGTAAGCATTACAGTATACATTTATATACACGTACTGGATATCTGTGCCAGCGACAGTCTCTCGGGGCAGCTGTACTCCTCCATGTTTCCGTGCATCCTCACCCATTCTTCATCCTGATACAGATACAGGGCAGCATCTTTCCCAACCGCTGCAGCAACATTGCTGATTCGCACGCGCAGCACAGCTTGTTCTCCTGCCCGAAAAAAGCAAATCAGAAGTTACTCCGCCAGATATAGGAACAACATAGTACTGAATGCCCGGACTCTCATCATATGTTACTATACTGATGGAGAGAAAGGAAAATGCAACAAGCTCCCTGGTGAATGGAGCAGCTACGTTCTCCTTTGTACAGACATCTATATACAAATAGCCATTCCCTTAGATCATGGACTGGCACAACCAGCAGTGCCCATTATACATCTATTAACACAACCACATAAAGGACAACCATCACTGGTTATGGCCTGTAATGGCAAGGCTAGATAGGTCAATAATACCCACTATGATTCAGACAAACGTCACGTGAGGCGAGTGCAAACAACTGGTGAGTGGCCAGTGGGGTATCAGTGTATGCCAA